>NC_132906.1:58894822-59204034 GCF_047675955.1 Chlorocebus sabaeus
CTCTGTCAGCAAATTCTGTTGGCTCCATTTATTTTTTGCCTTCATCAGCGTCTTCTATTATTATTAAAGGGCACTAAGTCTCATGCAACTACAGGAGTTTAAAAGGAGCCACAAATACTATCAAGAATCCCAAAGAACACAAAGACTCCAAGAATGAGGCACAACTCTGCTGACCCAAAGCCCTCCCTCCTTCCCTGCTTCCCCTGACACCTCTGCCCTACCACCATGTCAACTAATCATATTTTTTCGCAGGAAGCTGTAAAGATAGCACAGAGAGGTCCTGCGTACATTTCACCCAGATTCCTTCCACGGTTACATCTCACATATTTATAGCCCAATATCAAACCCAGGAAATTGACACTGTGTGTGTACAGCTCTGTGTCACTTAATCCTATGTGTGGATTCATGTAATCACAACTGCAATCAAGACACAGAAACTAACCCATTGCCACAAAGGACTTCCTCATGCTACCTCTTCATGATCACACCTACCTACTTCTGTATCCAAAACCCCTGCCAATCTGTTTTCCGTCTCTATAATTTTGTCATTACAATAGTGTCATCTAAATGGAAATGTACAGTATGTGACCTTTTGAGGTTGGCTTTTTTTTCACTCTGCATAATACCATTGAGATCCACAGATGTTATTAGAAGGACATTTTTGTTATTTCCATTTTTGTCAACCATAAATAAAACTGCTGTGCATAAATTTGTACACATTTTCGTGTGGACCTGTTTTCGTTTCTTCAAGATAGGTTCCCAGGAGTTCAATTGCTGAGTTGTATGGTCAACGTATGGCTAGTTTAGTTTTCATTTGTTTGTTGGCTTGATTTTAGAAGGTGCCAAACTACTTTCCAGAGTGGCCGTACCATTTCACATTCCAAGACGTTTGCCAGCCCCCTGGTCCAAGTCACTGTCCTCCCTCCCCAAGACCACTGTGATAGCCCCTTAATTGGGGACTCTTCTTTGATCTTTGTTCACCCCCTACAACTTCTATTTTCAATCTAGCCCCACACTGATTTCTGGCAAAATGAAAATCAGGTTGTGCTATTCCTCTGCCTGAGACCGTGTAATAGCTTCCTATCCCACCAGGAGTAAGGCCAAATTTCTACTCATGGCCTGCAAGGACCTCTATCATTTGACTCTTCCCTATTCTCTGACTCTATTTCCAATTATTCTCCCCAAAACTCACTCGTCTCCAGCTACTGCAGTGGCCTCCTCACTCTGCCCTACATATGCTAGGCATTCTCTTGCCTCTGAGTCTTTATAATTGCTGTTCCCTCTGCCTGGGATGCTCTTCCCACATAGTTCATTTCCACACTCCTTCAGGTCTTAATCGAACATCATTTCCCTCTCAGTGAGGATTTCCTAGTCATCCTCTCACCCTACCAACCTTTTTGTTTTTTTCCATAGTACATTGTCACCAACATGTCACATACCTTAGTTACCTTGGTTATTATTGTCTCACACTTTTCATCAGAATGCAGGCACCTTGAAACCAAGGATTTGTGTCTGTTTTATTCACTGCTGAATCTCCAATGATTAGAACAATTCCTGGCATATAATAGATGCTTATTAAATATGTTTTAGGAGAATGAATTAATCAATAAATAAACAACTACTAACTGGAAAAATGTAACGGCCAGCATTTCATATTTATTCACCATGTCCTTGTGTATAATGACATTCACAACATTGAAACAGAGGCCAAAGTACTAAAAGCATTTAAACAGGTCCCTGGAAAATAATAAAGATATATTGCAGTTTTTGCATTGTTGGGAATTTGTCATTTGACATTGGAATACATTCTTAAATAAATGTGGTTATGTTATACATCATTTTAATGGGCATTTCTCACTTTAATTTTATTTTGCTAATGACTTATTACTTGCTTTTTATTTTATGTTTATTTTAGACTATGAAAATGATGTTAGACAAAAAGCAAATTTGAGCAATTTTCTTATTCGTGTTCAAAATAGGTTGTAAAGTAGCAAAGACAACCGGCAACATCAACAATGCATTTGGCCCAGGAACTGCTACTGAATGTACCATGCAATAGTGGCTCAAGAAATTTTGCAAATGAGACGAGAGCTTTGAAGATCAGGAGTGTAGTGGCCAGCCATCGAAGTTCACAACCAATTGAGGGCAATCATCAAAGTTGATCCTCTTACAACGACACAACTGCCGAAGAACTAAACATCAACCATTCTATGGTTGTTCAGCATTTGAAGCAAATTGGAAAGGTAAAAAAGCTCAGCTCAGTAAGCCGGTGCCTCATGAGCTGACCAAAAATTAAAAAATATATATAAAAAAACATTTAAAGTATCATCTTATCTTATGCTATGCAACAACAATGAACCATTTCTCAATCAGACTGTGACATGTGACAAAAGTGGATTTTATATGAGAATTGGCGACAACCAGCTCAGTGGTTGGACCCAGAGGAAGCTCCAAAGCACTTCCCAAAGTCAAACTTCCACCATAAAAAGGTCATGGTCACTGTTTGGTGGTCTGCTGCCAGTCTGATCCACTGCAGCTTTCTGAATCCCGGCAAAACAATTACACCCAAGAAGTATGCTCAGCGAACTGACTAGATGCGCCAAAAACTGCAATGCCTGCAGCCAGCATTGGACAACAGAAAGGGCCCAATTATTCTCCATGACACAACCCGACTGCACGTCACACGACCAACACTTCAAAAGTTGAGTGAACTGGGCTACAAAGTTTTGCCTCATCCGCCATATTCACCTGACCTCTCACCAACCTATTACCGCTTCAAGCATCTCAACAACTTTTTGCAGGGAAAATGCTTCCACAACCAGCAAGATGCAGAAAATGTTTTCCATGAGTTGTTGAATCCCAAAGCATGGATTTTTATTCTACAGGAGTAAACAAACATATTTCTTGTTGGCAAAAAATGTTTTGATTGTAGTGGTTCCTACTTTGATTAATAAAGATACGTTTGAGCCTAGTTATAATGATTTAAAATTCATGATCCGAAACCACAATTACTTTTGCACCGACCTGTATTTGAAAGTGCACTGGGCCACCCAGCAAGAGGTCTTACATTTCGTCTTCCTCCAGAACAAAATGTTGGAGCAGCTCCAGTTCTACAGTGTCGTGTCAGAGCACAGAGTTCAGGAAGCTAAACAGGAAGCCACGAGCTCATTCCCTGATAATCTGGAGAAAAAGGTCAGGTACAATTTACATTCCTGCTTTGATTGTCAATCCAAACCAAAAGATGGAATTCTTCACTCCTACAATAACTGTATCTTAAAGCCTAAAAGAATAGAATAAAACTTTACCTTATTACCCACTACGTTACACATTGGTTTTGTTTTTTTTTGTTTTTTTGAGATGGGTTCTCACTCTGTCGCCCAGGCTGGAATGCAGTGGCACGATCTCAGCTCACTGCAGCCTCCACCTCCTGGATTCAAGCGATTATCCTGCCTCAGCCTCCCGAGCATAAGAAAGTTCAATGCCAACAAGAAGAGCTTATTTATAGGCTGACAGGTATCAATACATGGATGTGCTAGAAAAACAAAGCCTAAGTAGGTTAATATATATTTTACTAATGCCGGTTGCTATTTTTTGAGTGCCTACTATGAAAATAGCTAGCAATTACATAGCATGTATTATGTACCATGGACTAGTCTAACCACTTTACACATGTTAATTCACACACAGCTAATGAGTGAGGCCCCCAGGACTTGTACCCAGGCAACCTGGCTCTGGAGTTTGGGCTCTTTTTTCCCTTCAGTGTGTGCTAATGTCTGTACCCTCATGTCTGGAGGTAACATACTGTATGTTACCCTCAGGATGTTATTAAATGTTTAAGCCACCCCAGGAGATAATAGAGGAGAAAAGTGAAGCTTCGATAAATGAAGGAACTAGCCTGAGAAGTGTTAAGGGGGTTTCAAAGTGAGGTTTGCCTGGCTCTAAAACCCATTCTCCAGGCCTCTTCTGTTTGCTTCTGCCCCCTTCTCCCTCTGCCATGACCCTGGCGGGAAGGTAGGCTCCCATTGGCCATCCACCCTCACTGTTCCTCCCCAGCCCAGAAGGCTCCCTGCATATTGACTTACTGCCTCACTCCTCCTTCCAAATGCCTTTTCTTCATTTCTGTAGGGAAGAAAATGGGATTATTATATTACTGTAGCTTGTCTTTGAATACAGTATGCTACTGAAATGAAGTTTTCATTGGTCAGTCTTTGGAACCTAAGACAAGAATCTCAGAGAGCATTAAGGGAATATTTTTTATTAACAGGTCTCTTTAGACTATAAATAGTCTATACATCATACCGCCTGAGTTATTCGCTTTCTCTGTTATAAGCAAAGCTGGCTTACAGTAGGCCACATACTACTGGTGTAATCTCTGACAAGTCCTGTGAGCTCTCTGTACCTCAGTTTCCCATCTGCAAAAGGGGATAAAAATATACCTGCCTCATGGGGAGTGGGAGGATTCATTGAGCTAAACTGCAGAAAGCAGTGCTAAGAAAGGTACCAGCAAGTGCAATGTGAATTTTTGCTATTATTGCATATCCCCTGGTCACTGCCCTGGCATGGAATAAGGAAACACGCTTTCTCCTCTCCTACATCCCCATTCTCCTCTCAATCTAGAAACACTTTCTGCCACCAGTTTCCAAGAAAGCTTGTTTTCTACTTCATGGAATGAAGTATTGGGTTGCTTTAATAAAACTTGCTATTTGTATCGCGTTTTTCTTCTTTAAAGGACTTTTCTTCCAACCGGCATTTCTTTCCAGGAGACTAAACACAGGAAGGCTCTTCTAAGAGAAATTTTTGAAAGAATTGTCATGGGCCTTGCTTTCAGGAATGGCCAAACTGGTAAAAGTCTGCTTACCATGAGAAATGTTCACAAACTACCACAAAACAAGACTGTGCACAATACATAAAAATGTACTTTGTTCAAATACAAAAAAAAAAAAAAAGGAGCTTTTTTTTTTTTTTTACGTTTACCAGCATTGGAGGGTAACTTTGTATTATTCTGAATGCTTTGCATGCTGCTTCTTAAGCTTCTTTTAAAATAAATTTAAGAGAAGGAGACAAAAAGAGAATGATGCAATTAAATTTTTTTAAAAAAGCACCCTTTGCTTATGTAACTCCTGCCATGGCAATTTAAGGAAAATAGATGGCCTAAGCAGTGTTATCCCATTCCATTGTACAACCCACTGACAATTTTCACCTCCCTTGATAGAAACATCATCCTTTCCCCCTTTTTCAGGGGACTGTTAATCTTTCTCATTCACAATCTATTTCCCAAGCCATGTGAATTTCCAATTATTCATGTTTAACTCACTCTTTGCTTTGTATGCTGAGAAAAACTTTGGAACATATAGGCAGGAGCCCTGTGTTATTACCTATGACTTCAGAAATACTTGAATGTATATTTCAGTAATAATTCATAGCAGTAACTCACAATGTTGTAGCACATGCTGTAACTTCAAATGAATGGATAATTGGTCAGGAAATTATGGAGGAAACTAGATAAATAATGAAGTATCTGCATAGTCTGAGGTACAGAGGTTTTCCTAGATGGGATAGCATAAGACATACCGCTTCCTGTGAGCATGAGGACCATATATCCTCTGGTCCTCTGAACTGACAGATCGGTATCTGACCAACAGTGATTCTCCTCAACTTAACAGGGTTTAAAAAAAATAAATTTAAGGGGTACAAGTGCAATTTTGGTATGTGCATATATTGCACAGTGGTGAAATACTGGCTTTTAATGTATCCTTCACCCAAACAAGATACAATGTATTCATTAAGTATTTTTTATCCCTTACCCCCCTCCCACCATTCCAAGTTTCCAGTATCTATCATTCCACACTCTCTGTCCATGTGCTCACGTTATTTAACTCCCACTTATAAGTGAGAATATATGGTATTCAACCTTGTGTTTCTGAGTTGTTTCAATGAAGATTATGGGCTCCAGATCCATCTACAATGATGCAGAAGATGTAATTTTATTATTTTTTACAGCTGAGTAGTATTCCACCGTGTATATGCATATATACATACTTATATACCATTTTTCTTTATCCAATCATCTGTTGCTAAACTTAGGTTGATTCCATATCTTTGCTATTGTGAATAGTGCTGTGATAAACAAATAAGTGCAGATATCTTATTGATATAATGATTTCTTTTTTTTTTTTTTTTTTTTTTTGAGACGGAGTCTCGCTATGTCGCCCAGGCTGGAGTGCAGTGGCCGGATCTCAGCTCACTGCAAGCTCCGCCTCTCGGGTTTACGTCATTCTCCTGCCTTAGCCTCCTGAGTAGCTGGGACTACAGGCGCCCGCCACCTCGCCCGGCTAGTTTTTTGTATTTTTTAGTAGAGACGGGGTTTCACCGTGTTAGCCAGGATGGTCTCGATTTCCTGACCTTGTGATCCACCCGTCTCGGCCTCCCGAAGTGCTGGGATTACAGGCTTGAGCCACGGCGCCCGGCCGATATAATGATTTCTTTTCCTCTGGGTAGATGCCCAGTAATGGGATTGCTGGATTGAATGGTAGTTCTGTTTTTAGTTCTTTGAAAAATCTCCACATTGTTTTCCATAGAGGCTTGTACTAATTTACATTCCCACCAACAGTGTATAAGCATTCCCTTTTCTCTACATCCTCACCAACATCTGTTGTTTTTCGTCTCTTTAATAATAGCCATTCTGACTGGTGTAAGATAATATCTCATTGTGGTTTTTATTTGCATTTCTCTGATGATTAGTGATGTTGAGTATTTTTCTCAGATGCTTCTTGGCCATTTGTACATCTTCTTTTGAGAAATGTCTATTCATATTCCTTGCCCATTTTTTAATGGAGTTGTTTGTTGTTATTGTTGAGTTGTTTGAGTATCGTATAAATTCTGGATGTTAGTCCCCAGTTGGAGGCATAGTTTGTAAATATTTTATCCTATCCTATTCTACAGGTTCTGCGTTCACTTTAACAGTTTGATTAAAATGCAGTTTTTGTTCCTACATGCCTTTCCTTTCCAGCATCTGCCCTGTATTTGACATAAAAGACATTGGGCCACTTACTGTTGGGGGCCCTGTGATTCCGGCCTACAGGTAAGACATGCTATAGTTAATGGCCTCATCTCAGACGACAGGCCCACAGGGTCTGTCTGGAGTCACAGCCTCCTCACTGCCCATGGCTCTCGCACGTGCCCTTGATCATTCCTTCTGTCTGCTTTGAGTAGACTGCCCTCCTTCAGCTCACAGTGCAGCAATTGTTTTGACATCTTGTTATCACACATCCTGTTCCCAGGCACAGATAAGAAGAGATGTGTCCAAATAAGCATAGTGCTAGTGAATTTTCTTCATTAGATCAAATGATTAAGTTATCTAATTATGGTCATCCTTAAGTCTATGGTGGCCAGATTTATACCATTATACCATTGAGCAAGATTTGTGTTGCTGGTTGAATCCAGAGAAAACACACACTAAATTTAAATTTTGTGTTTTATCCCTTTAGCTTTCCTTAGTTCCAAGAGTTCTCTTTGAAGTCAATGTTCTTAACCTAGAATGATGAGCACATTATTTTAATAAGGTCAGAGCCATGGCTTTAATCTATCCATTTGTCAGTTAATGTCACGCAATTCCATGATCACAGACCAGGCTAGTCCCAGGCAATTGTCTCGGAAATGACTATAAGTACTAGGAAGAACAGCCTAAGAAAATGTGACTAAGTCAGCATAAATCTACCATCCACCCTACAAAAGATGAATCATTTTTCTTGTGTAAACAACAGCAATGAATGTTGAAGAGTTTCATTAAGAGTGTCATTCACCCAGTATTCATGTAAACAGTTCTAAACCAGTACCTGTACTAACACCTAATATCTGTAATTAATGTCTACAGTGTCAAAAGTTCAGATTCTAATGTTCATGCAAGCAATAACACCACAACCACCAAAGCTTTCGTGTATTTTGCTGTATGGTCTTGAAGCATAAAATACATTGAAATTGACTCTGCCTCCAGAGGAATTGTGACAAAGTTTGGCATGCCATTACAACTTATATTAATAAACTGGGCATAAAGTCCATTAATCGATATACAACATTTTTAACATGAAAACACAAAGACTCTGAAGTCAGTATTTCCCATATCAAAACAGCCAGAAGGGTGGATATCCTGGCCCAAGGACATGGCCCATCTTGTCCCAAGGGTAGATATAGTCCTACAACTAAGATGAATTAATCAAGCTCCTTTTGCCAAATACCATGGATTATTCAAACCACACAGTTAATTCCCCTGATTCAAAGTAGAATTTCTGTGGCTTGTCCGTAAGGATAAAATGCACTCATCTGCTGGTACTAGCACTCATTTATTCACTGAATTCAACAAACAGGCATTATCTGCTTCATTCAGGCTCGGGATTATAGTATCCTCATGGAGCTTTGACTCTAGACATGGATCAAATAATTATATAAACACATATAAAATCCTAGTCGTGATAAATGAAAAATAGAGGCCTAAAAGTGCATAAAACAATATGAACACTGCAGCATTGATTATCATTATACTGAAAAAGTAGAAATAGAGTATTTTACTTTCAGAGTTCTTGTGGAGATGAAATTTGATATATACAAAAATATATTTTACACTATAATACCTAGATAAAAGGAAGGATCATTTTACTCTGGTGGATAGGCTAGCCTATGCTGCAGTAATAAGTAATAAATAATATCTCAGTAACTAAATATGCCAAAGGTTTATTTCTCTCTTGGGCAAAATTGTCTGCAAGCCTAGCAGCTCTCCAGGGTAGCTCCCTTCAAGCAGTGAATCAGGAATCCAGGCCACTTGCATCTTGTGGCTTCAGTATCTCAAGACGTGGCTTCCAAGTCACTGCGGCAGCAAAAATCAAAAGCAAGTAAATCAGACAGTCATGCACTGGCTCTTAAATGCTGCGTCTCACCACGAGGGCACTACTAAATGTGCAGGGGAACATGGATATTCAGGAAACATTTCTGCCAGGCATAAGAAGAGTATGGCTCTTGAACCAGTCACCTGACTCTTCAGAGATGATTTTCTCATAGTTCAAGTGGGAAGGGCAATTCAAGCAATTTCACAACAGAAAGGGGATTCCTGTGAGGATCTTTTAACACTTCAAGGAGCCACAGAAAAGGCTATTACTGTGATTTCTACCACAACCACCAATAACACCAGCAACACTAAGAGAAAGAATAAAAAGTGAGTTTAGAAGCACAACTGGGCTGGACTAGTTTCTGTCAATGGAAAAAGAGAGCCAGTCTAGGTGGACACCTAATTAGCAGCATCCTCACCAAGTCACTTGGTGGCAGAATACAGAAGGCAGTAGCAGCACCAAAGCAAACCAATACAGACCCTAGCCCTCCCCTAATCTCCTGGTATGCTCAAGTTGACTTCTGGGTCACTACACATTTACCCAGTTTTCCTACTGGCCTAGTCTAAAATTGTCTAATTGGGTTAACAGACCCAGTTTAAAGAAATAAGGCTAAATGTACCCAGTTACATAAGCACTTTCTCATTCTGTAGAACGTTATCCTAGGTCAGAAATGAGGAATATTGCTTGTTTAACTGGCATAATTGTCCCTGTTTTCCCATTATGGAGCCAATGGCCCTGATCTAAATTACAGACCCTCCTTTACCTAACTAAAACCCAAGAAGCCAATGAAGAAGCAATTTCTGGTTATCAGTATGGCTCCCAATTGTCTTCGGTAAGATGGAAACTCAGGTGGTGTTTATCTATTTGAGAAATTTTATTTATTTATGTTCTCTTAAGCAATCATGCTCAGCACCAATATATCTGCTTAATATGCTCCTTTATTGCTTTAGTGATAGATATGACCATTAGGTGCCCAGCATGACAAATGTATATTTGGGACCTTGTGCAAATTATATTGAACTCTTTATCATGTGTTTTAGTTCTCTATCTGCCTGTGCAGGCTATTCACAGCCAGAGCAAAGCGGCAATGTGTAGTGAAGTTAATGGCAATATCAAAATTTTTTTAAAAAGGATGTTTCTATAAAAACAAGTAGAAGTGAAAGGGAAAGAAATTAGAGTAATTGATTGTAAGAAAAAAAGTAACAGAGGTTCCAGAGATCAAGGATAGAAGTCCAAAGGCTTGGGACATTAATGTAACCACTACAAAAAGAAGATTCTAAGAAAAACAACCTACAAGACCTACTGAAAATAAATGGCTGTTTCATAAAATCGAATAAAATCTAAAATGCTAAAAAGATAGAAAGGATACAGTAAACAAAACTGCACTTAGTTATTTTAAGAAGGTTTACAGCTGAAATGTATGTCATTATTAAAAGGTATATGGTGACCCAAAGCGAATTAAAAAGAAAACAGGAATACATTGCTGTTGTTGTCTATTAAGAGAAGTTATAAAATCTCAGGAGATTTTCTCCAAAACTAAAGCTTGAGAAATCACAAAAAGATGACAGTTTAAAACAAACAAACAAACAAACAAAAACTGCTATTCATTAGGAGATATACCTAATGTAAAGGACGAGTTAACGGGTGCAGCACACCAACATGGCACATGTATACATAGGTAACAAACCTGCATGTTGTGCACCCTAGAACATAAAAGTATAATAAAAAAAAAGAAAGAGACTCTCAAAAAAACTGCTATTTATTCTGGAAAAGATAAAAATGTGAAATTTACAAAAATAAGTAGGGTAGGGGCTAGAGCCATGAGAAGATGGTTTAGCAACAGGTTAATTTGTTATTTTGGATCTGGAAATTGGTTTTGTTGTGTAATAGTGACAGGAATGGTACAGTGCCAGGAAAGTTTGGGAAGATGCTGTCAATTTTACTTTAAAGTGAGAATCTGTTGTTTCTGTGTTTTAACATTTTTAGTAACATTTCCTAAGTGTTTTGGGGGATGTGGAGGAAGGTGATTTGATATATAACCTTATTATTGGTAGAGATTCATCCTTAACTAAATAGTAAATTATATTACCATTTTAAGCTTAATTTATGAAAACTGTCCACATATTAGTAAGTATGTCACTTGAAAATAAATATGTTGGGACATTTCAAAGGAGACTTGTTCACATGATTTTATGTATATATGGTGGGGGATATGAGTATGTGTGTGGCTGCTTGTGTGTATAGGGTGTGTTTATGTACATTTGTATGTCATGTGAGTGTATGTGTAAGTGTATGATTGTGCATGGGAGTGTACATGTAGGAGAGCATATGAGTGAATGTGTGAATATGTGTGTATGAAAATGTATGGAAGTAAATATGAGTGTATATGTGAGTGTAGGTGAGGAGTTGTTGCTGACAGCATAACACATCTAATAAACCAAAGGGGTAAGGCATTTCTATGGCCTGGAAGAGGACAAAGAGCAGAGGTATTTATGGGCTAATTAGCTCAGCAACTTGCTTCTTATGCGTTCCCCTAGCCAGACGGTGCTCAACACCAAAGTCATTTCCTAAATGGTCCCTTAGAGGCTGGGGCTTGTCTTCCTGTCTTCCTTTCACTGTTCTCTCTATCCTTGTTTGCCAAAGAAAATAGAAAGAACTCCAGTAACATCCCCTATCAGCTTCTGACCATGTCTGTCTCAGTTCTAGGCTCTACCTCTCCAAAGAATGGATGAACCTATTCATCCAGGTTGATGACTTCTTCCAAGTCTTGATTAAAAGCACTTTTTTCAAGAAATTTTCTGTACCCGGCCTTCCCCCACATAGCTCTCTCCCTCAACTCCTAAGAACAGCAATTATCGTTCGGATTCACATATTCTAGCTATTCGCTCTCTGTACGTCTCCAAAGCCCCTTCCAACTTCGCAGTTCTATGATTCGGTGTTGTCACCTTCTCATTTAGAGTAAAAGTTTGTCAAAGGAAGGAAGCCAATCTCCTCTTTTATACTTCTCACAAATTACTATAATGTCATGCTCAAATTATTTGTTCAAATCATCTTGGATTAAGTGGAAGTTTTATGAGTGTTTCTTATACTATTCTTGCAACTTTTCTGTGTGTTCCAAAAATCTGAAAGGTTGGGGAAAATAATCTTTGATGAGAAAAATTGGGGAGGTATTAGATATGTCTATTACCTTGATTGTGGTGATAGGATCACAAGTGTTTACATATGTCCAAACTCATTAACATGTATACATTAAATATATGCAGTTCTTTGTATAGCATTATACCTCAATACAACTAATAAAATAATCTGTGACAAAAATTCAAGGAATATGACGAATATTTTCTCCCTCTGCTATGAACCAGATGCTCCTTAATCCTTGCAAAAAGCAGCCCTTTTACATAGGTCCTTTGATCATTTTATGGGTGAGAAACTGGCATCTCAAAATCATGTCCAAGATCATGCAGCTGAGAAGTAGCAGATTCTGGATACAAATTTAACTCCTATGTCATTTCCACCAGACTATGTAGTCTAAATATTACTTCTCATTGGTGTACAGCTGGTGATTAATAAATGCTTATTGAATTGAATTAACTGTACAGAGATGAAATCACATGGCTATCTACCCAGGGTAATTATAATAATTACACAGATTAACTTTTATTGAGAACTAGGCGCCTGTCATTACATCAGATAAGCCTTTATTATATATCTCAATTAATTGTCCCAAAATTTGTTTTTGACATAGCTACAATTATGTTCCTCATTTTGAAGATGAGTGAAATAAAATCCAGACAATTTAAGTAACTTCTCCAAGGCCTTTGTTTTTCAGCCTATTTTCTCTCTTATCCATAGTGAGTCTATTCTATTGATCTGTCCTCAAATTCACTGGTTCAGTCCTCTATCATCTTCATCGTGCTACTGAGCCCATCCAGGCAGGTTTTACTTTGGTTACTGAATTTTTTCAATTCTACAATTTTCATGGGTTTTTTTAAATGACTGCTACTTCTTTGCTGAGAGTTCCTAATTTTTTATTTGTTTCAAAAGAATTTTTTATTTGTTTCTGGGGAACTTTTATAATGACTGCTATAAAATTTTTGTCTGATCACTTCAACATCTGCTTGCTTTTCTCATGCATGTTGCGATCTTCCTGGTTTTTGAATGACAAATGACTTTCAGTTGTATTCTGGGAATTTTAGATATTCTATTATGAAACCCTACACCCTATTGAATCTTCCGTTTTTAGCAGGAAGTCCCCTTGGGAAGTGTAGTGCAAGGGTTGGGTGGGTGTGTATTTCCAAGTTTCCACTGGGCCGTGAAAACCCTCCCTTGGCAAGAGTGGGACACTGACTGACACTGTTCCATTGCAGATAGGGTGTTCCTATTCTGCTCCCTCCTCTGCTCTACTGACACCTTCCTGGTGAGGCAGGACACCAGCTCCCACCCCACTGGGCTCCACTGACACCAGGCAAGAAAAGGGAGGGAAGCAGAGCACCAACTAACCTGCCTCCCATCACATAATTCTGCCTTGTTGCTACTGGATGGGGGTGGATGCTCAGTTCCCCACTGGGTCCTACTGACACCAGAAGAAAATAGAAGCAGTGATGAGCCCCAGCATGCACTTAAGTCTCATTGCTGCTGGGTCAAGATGGAGACCCAAATCACCACTGGACCCCACTGACACCAACCTGGCAGGAGAATTGTGCAGCCCGGTTTCATTTGGTCCTGTTAGCACCACCGGATAGGAGAATGGAATCTTCTGCCCAGCAGGAGGTAGTGGGTAGAAGGGCATTTTTCCATTGGTGGTTGGCATTTGGCTAGAGTAGGGTAGGTATTGCCAAAATGCTTCCTGGTCCTTTCCCTAGAAACAGGCCTTTGTCAGAGCTTTTTATGTCTGTGCCTGTTTGTGGCTCTGGTTTAAAGGCTTCTGCAGCACCTGTGCAAGATACACAGGAGGAAATAAGGGAGCCCAGGAGCTCATCACCATGCCATTCCTCAGGTCCCGAGGTCCTGGGTAGCTCGGCCTTCTTTCACTCTTCAAAGACTTCCAATGCTGGTATGTTGTATTAAGCCCAAGATTTTTAGTTGTAAAGGACCTACGAGGAATGCATCTACCCCATCTTGGAGGAACCAGAACTATTTAAGATCTTATAAACTCATAAATAGTGAGGCCAGAATTTGAACACAGGATGTCTAGTCACAGGAACTGTTAGTTTGATTGTTATGCTAAAACTAGTAATAATAAAAACAATTATATATCAATTATATATTAGCTTGCTAGGGCTGCCATAATAAAATATCACAGAGCAGGTAGTGTAAACAACAGAAATTTCTTTTCTCACAGTTCTGGAGGCTAAAGTATGAGATCAAGGTATCAGCAGAGTTGTTTTCTTCTGGGGCCTCTCTCCTTGGCTTGTAGATGGCTACCTTCTTCCTATGTTCTCATAGGCTTCCCTCCATATGTGTCTGGTTCCAAATTTTCTCTTATTTCAAGGCTAGTCACATCAGATTAGAGCCCACACCAATAACCTCACATTAACTTAATTACTTCTTTAAAGACCCTACCTCTAAATACAGTCTCCTTCTGAGGTTAGGGCTTCAACATGAATTTTTGGAGGACACTACTCGGTGTGTAGCAATATGATATATACCATTATACTATATAGAACAGTATGTTCACATAAAGGCAGGATATTATAGATACGTATTATATATCATCTGAGGAAAGTAGCCTGAATGTACAATTGGTTCTTGGCATCAGGGTGAATTCACCAATTTGCACATTAACCATGATTAACACCCATTTCCCTGGTCATTTTCCTGAATAACAGGCAGGCAAAGAGTACAACTGATTGCATGTATGGAAAGGGAAAAAGGTATTGCCCCCTCTAAGCTACTTGGGTTGACAGGAAATCCATTGGCTAGGCCTCCTTTTTTTTCTGAAAAGACACCCCATGGTGTGGCTTCTCTTCTCTTACACTGGGAAGGTGACATTGCTGGAAACATTCAGTGCCTCTTAGCTGCTTGTTGGGGTGATTGGTGATCTCACCGCAGGTCCTGGTGCCTCATTCCCACAGTCACTCCAAAAGCTCAGTCACCTGAAGTACAGCAGCATCCAACAATATGGAACAGTTTTCGCAAAGTAATAGTAAGTTTCAGAAGTAAGCACCAAAACAATACATACAGCGTGCTACCCTTTTTATAAAGTCAAACATGATTAAACCAAAACTACATAGACTTTGTTGAAAAACTATATAAATACAATAAACTCTATTTTTTAAAAAGCAAGAGAACGATGAATATGGGATTCAGAGTGATGTCTGCCTTTGGTGGGTAAACATCCAGACAATGAGGTGGAGACAAAGCCATGTAACAGGTGAGGCCTGGTAACTGTCAGGATGCCAGCTTTAGTTTTTGGATGGTGGGTTCGAAGATAATCACTGCATTATTTGAAATAACAAAATAAAATAATGATTAAATAAATAAAAACGGGGGGAAACTGGATTGCTAAGAGTTGTTGTTAGTCTTTAATTAGCTAAGAATTGGGATTATGTATTACTTTCTTCTCTCCTTTTCCTCCAATTACTAAAGAATTCACTGTGCTTCTCAAAGGATAAGTTTTTCTATAAACATTTTTCGTTTGTAACTTCTCAAGCCAACAAATAGCAGATCAGTAATCAGTTAGGCATATCCTGAGTACTTTTTACCTGAGGAATTTTCCAAGCCTAGAAACTCCCAGTCCTAATCTCAGAGATTCTGATTTGACAGCAGGGATGAGGTGTGGGAATCTTTATTTTATGCTGAACTCCAAAACTGTCTCCTAGGAAGCCATCCTGCCTTCAATGCTTTGATATAGTACATCTCATACATTGTGCACTCACCCTCTAAAATTTCATTTTTATCATGTTACTCTTTATTTGTTTCACGCTTGCTTGCCAAACCTAAATCCTCTACCCACCTGCAAAGTCCTCTACAATCTGGCACCACCATAATTACCCAAAGTCATCTTGTATGTCTTCCTTAGGCATAGCTAGACACAATTAAGCCGATTTCCCCTTGCCACCAATGGGAGTTCATTAGCCCCTCTGGCCTATTTTCTTATGGTCTTTTCCTTATCTGGAAATCCTTCTCTCTCCTGCACCTCTTCAGATTTGGCAAATCCTTCCAGGCCAGATTCAACTCTTTCCTTCCCATATGAATCATTTCTGACTTGGCCAGCTGTATTAGTCTGTTTTCATGCTGCTAATAAAGACATACCCGGGACTGGTTAATTTACAAAGAAAAGAGGTTTAATAGACTCACCGTTCCACATGCTGGAGAGGCCTCACAATCATGGCAGAAGACAAAGGAGAAGCAAAGTTATGTCTTATATGGTGGCAGGCAAGAGAGCTTGCGCAGGGGAACTCCCATTTACAAAGCTGTCAGATCTCCTGGGACTTACTCACTACCATGAGAACAATATAGGGGAAATTGCCCCGATGATTCAATTATCTCCACCTGGCTCCACCCTTGACACGTGGGGATTATTACAATTCAAGGAGAGATTTAGGTGGGGACACAGCCAAACCATATCACCAGCACAATAGCCCCCAAATGAACTATGAAGTGATTGATACATTTCCTTACTTCCTTCTTTACAGATAGTAAGCCTTCATGGAATCACAGATATTTTTTCCCCCCATCTGCTTGTGATTTGGATTATGTTGTGGACACTTATGGTATCATTCCTACTAGGAACCATTCCTCTTACTTTGTCCCAAGGCTAACGCCTGAGCCACCTTGTTGGAAGCATGACACCCACCACTGATCCTATTCATTTGGGCGGTGCTGCCTCTCTAATCCAAACTAGACCAGGAGGTCCTTCCCCAGAAAGTTTAAACTCAGTGCCCAAAGAGTTGAGACAGTGAAGAAAAACTGGATGTTTGGATGTTGTTATCTGTCATGCCTCATGCTCTGGGTAAACAATGGACAGAGAAGGCCAAAGGTCAAATAAAGAAAAGATGACGTGGTTGAACAGGAAAAAGCAGAATCCAGGACTGGAGAGAATATTCTGGTGCTGTGAGTCCCTGCCTCAAGTTCCTCAGTCCTGACTGAATTCTCGTCCTTATATTTAGTTAGGCACCTCAGTCCCAGTGAATAAATTTCCCCCTTTCAGTTTAGCTACTTTAAATAGGGTTTCTATTATTTTCATCCTAAAGAATTACTCTTCTGTATGATCCATTCTACATACGGCTGACTCACACACCTGGCCATTATTCTCCACGTTCCTGAGCCTTCCCTCAGCCTGTCAGTCACCAGAAGAAATAGTAGGAAGGCGATGACTCCCATTAACCAGTTCAGTCAGTTTTGAGTGAGTGTCCTGTGATGCTGGCTGCTAGAGATTTCACACTCCAACACCCAGGAGAGGAGAGCAGGATTCAAGCACTGTTGCTCTCCAGACACCCAAGGGAGAGGGGTTGATCTTTAGCCATGGGCTCAGCTCACTCCCTCTTTGCTTCTGGAATGGACACTCCCAGCATCCTCAGGACTACACTTTTTGATCTCAGAATTCACATTTGTTAATTAAAAGAGATAAATGCGGGTTTATATTTTAACGTATTCTGTCAGGTTTGGCAAAACGGAGGGAGAACTAAATCCTACTCTTATCACAGGGAATTTGTATTTCCAAACTTTAGAGAAAGATCTCCTTAAAATCTGACTTCAGGGAACAAATCATTCAAACACAAATCAGGTCATGCTCTGCTTTCGCGATTTTTACTTGAAATTAGCACATTTACGTAGCATACAACCTCATTCTTAAAGGATGGATTTCATGGAGCAATGAGAATTCTGGGCAAATTTTAGATATCTAAAGTAAATTATTTATTTGCTCTGTGACCAATTTAAGGATTTTACATTGTCACCAACCTGGGTTTCACAGATAACATTGTAGCTGGTGTCCCAAGCCACACTGTAACCATAAAGAAATGTTCCCAGTTACTTTGCACTGAATCTACAAAGTGCACATATTTTTGCCTTCCAAGCATGCAAGCCTTTGAAAGACTCCCCTTCTGTCAGTGCTATGAATTCCATGGTGCTAGTGGTATTTTACCACACGGAATAAACAGCCAGTTGTGGTAAACGGTTAGCAAGGGAATACTGCAGGTCCTGTGGAAAAACTAAAACAATAGGAAGTCAAAAACCATCTCTTGGACATTCTCAGGGTCTTTCCCTGTAGACCAATTAAACAACACATTCAGTTGTTGGCAGTCCTTATTTTCAGAACCACAGGCCCAATTACTGGGCTCCAAGCAGCTACATTTTATAGCTAAAATGATTTTACAGCGAGTGTTTTTACTGCACAATACGTGTTCCTCTTTGTTAAGCAAAAGTTCACAGAGAAGTACCACAACTGAGAAGCAAAAAAAGGGGAAGCACACATGCAAAAAGATCTAACCCATAAAGCCAAATGCAAATTAAAGAAAAAAACAGCAGTCTTTGGACCTCAGCCCCTCTTCTTTTGGATTGAATGCCAAATGTGTATTTAGAGATACCCTGAAATATCATCCATTTAGAATTTATTTTTTGCCTTTGTTGGAAGAACTGTTCTGCAATATGGTTTGTTGAATAATATACCTAACTCAGTTATTAAGGACAAAAGCTACCAGTCAATCCATTCTGCTTTATTAATGACCATGTCCAATTGACTAGTGGAAATCCTTTTTATTGTTTAATGCTCAACCATTAAAAATATTTGCAGTGAAAGATGGGAAATAGAACTCAATTTTTATTTTTTTTTTTAGACGGAGTCTCACTCTGTCGCCCAGGCTGGAGAGCAGTGGCGCCATCTCGGCTCACTTTAAGCTCCGCCTCCCGAGTTCACCCCATTCTCCTGCCTCAGCCTCCTGAGTAGCTGGGACTACAGGCGCCCGCCACCAAGCCCGGCTAATTTATTTTTTGTATTTTTAGTAGAGACGGGGTTTCACCATGTTAGCCAGGATGGTCTCAATCTCCTGACCTCGTGATCCGTCTGTCTCGGCCTCCCAAAGTGTTGGGATTACAGGCATGAGCCACCAGGTCCGGCCTAGAACTCAAAATTTAATATGAATGTAGATGAAGCCTCAAGCCTTGTCTGAAGTCATTAACTCAGGGGGAGGTTTACTTGCTGTAATAGATTTGGCCTACTTGGTAAATAAAGGAGATATCCACCTCACCTATATGATTAGCTAGAGTACAAAGTCATCCTTCCCTGACCTCTTTCTTATAAATGATTTGCTGTTCAGAGTTTTGTCTTTGGTAATTAAGAAACTATGTATGAATGAAAAAAGACCCTGCATTGCCAAGACAATCCTAAGCCAAAAGAACAAAGCTGGAGGCATCATGTTACCTGACTTCAAAGTATACTACAAGGCTACAGTAACCAAAACAGCATGGTACTGGTACCAAAACAGACATATAGACCAATGGAACAGAACAGAGCCCTCAGAAATAATACCACACATCTACAGCCATCTGATCTTAAACAAACCTGAGAAAAACAAGAAATGGGGAAAGGATTCCCTATTTAATAAATGGTGCTAGGAAAATTGGCTAGCCAGAAGTAGAAAGCTGAAATTGGATCTTTTCCTTACTCCTTATATGAAAATTAATTCAAGATGGATTAGAGACTTAAATGTTAGACCTAAAACCATAAAAACCCTAGAAGAAAACCTAGGTAATACCATTCAGGACATAGGCATGGGCAAGGACTTCATGTCTAAAACACCAAAAGCAATGGCAACAAAAGCCAAAACTGACAAATGGGATCTAATTAAACTAAAGAGCTTCTGCACAGCAAAAGAAACTACCATCAGAGTGAACAGGCAACCTACAGAATGGGAGAAAATTTTTGCAATCTACTCATCTGACAAAGGGCTAATAACCAGAACCTACAAAGAACTCAATCAAATTTACAAGAAAAAAAACAAACAACCCCATCAAAAAGTGGGCAAAGGATATGAACAGACACTTCTCAAAAGAAGACATTTATACAGCCAACAGACACATGAAAAAATGCTCATCATCACTCGCCATCAGAGAAATGCAAATCAAAACCACCATGATATAATATCTCACACCAGTTAGAATGGCAATCATTAAAAAATCAGGAAACAACAGGTGCTGGAGAGGATGTGGAGAAATAGGAACACTTTTACACTGTTGGTGGGATTGTAAACTAGTTCAACCACTGTGGAAAACAGTGTGGCGATTCCTCAAGGATCTAGAACTAGAAATACCATTTGACCCAGCCATCCCACTACTAGAGATACACCCAAAGGATTATAAGTCATGCTGCTATAAAGACACATGCACACGTATGTTTACTGTGGCACTACTCACAATAGCAAAGACTTGGAATCAACCCAAATGTCCATCAGTGACAGACTGGATTAAGAAAATGTGGCACATATACATTATGGAATACTATGCAGCCATAAAAAAGGATGAGTTCGTGTCCTTTGTAGGGACATGGATGCAGCTGGAAACCATCATTCTCAGCAAACTATCGCAAGAACAGAAAACCAAATTCCGCATGTTCTCACTCATAGGTGGAAAGTGAACAATAAGATCACTTGGACTTGGGAAGGGGATCATCACACACCGAGTCCTATTGTGGGGAGGGGGAGGGATAGCATTAGGAGATATACCTAATGTAAATGACGAGTTAATGGGTGCAGCACACCAACATGGCACATGTATACATATGTAACAAACTTGCACGTTGTGCACATGTACCCTAGAACTTAAAGTATAATAAAAAATAAATAAAATAAATTAAGAAAAAGAAACTATACATGATGAAAGGAGAAATTAACTCAGATAGTGGTGCAGATTTAATTGTTGTAAAAAATCTTCGTACTCAATTGTCTTCATTGGAGAGGAGAGGGATTTTGCCCTCCAGGAATCATTTGGCAATATCTGGAGATATTTTTGGTTGTCACCACTAGGATGAAGAATGCTATTGGTATCTAGTGGGTAGAAGCCAGAGATTTGGTTAAATATCTTACAATGCACAAGACAGCCCCCCACAACAAAGAACTAACCAGGCCAAAATGCCAACAGAGTAGAGGCTGAGAAACCCTGCTTTATATTTATACATGAATTAATTGTCAGATCCTTTCAAAAATTTAGCTAACTAAAAGCAGTTCTCAATTGGTTTTATCTCATCTGAGGAAAGTGCTTAGGGTAAGGAGGAATTAAGGAAAGGGGAGGGGGTACCTCAGAAGGAGAGAAGAAAACAAAAAAAGCAATTACTGGAGTTAGTTAAACACAAACTTTCCTACAATTCAACGGTGCTCAAAAACCAATTACCCACAAGATCCTTATTAATAATCAGCTGATTATTAGTTTGATTATTCAACTTTTAATTTACTTCATCTTTGTTCTAAAAAATGACTTGGCTCCAGGATTAATATCCAGAATATTCAAGTAACTCAAACAACTCAATAACAATAACAAAATAATCCAATTTTAAAATGGTCAAATGATTTGAACATATATTTCTCAAAAGAAGACACACAAATGGCCAAGAGGTATATGAAAAAATACCCATCACTCATCAGAGAAATGCAAATCGAGACCACAATGAAATATCATCTCACCCCAGCTAGAATGGCTATTATAAAAAAGACAAAAAAATAACCAATGCTGTCAAGGATGTGGATAAAGGGGAACTCTTACACACTGTTGGTGGAAATGTAAATTAGTAAAACCATTAGGGAAAACAGTATTGAATTTTCTCTGAAAACTAAACATATAATTACATATGATCCAGCAATCCCACTACTGGATATCTATCCAAAGAGAAGGAAGTCAGTATGTCAAAAAGAATCTGCACTCCCATGTTTATTGCAGCACTATTTATAACAGCCAAGATATGGAATCAACCTAAGTGTCCATCAACAGTTGAACGGATAAAGAAAATGATACCTACACACAATGGAATACTATTCAACCATAATTGCCAGAACATGGATGGGCCTGGAGAACATTATGTTAAGTGAAATAAGCCAGGCACAAAAATATAAATACTACAGGTTTTCACTCATATGTGAAGGTTAAAAATTTTCATCTCATAGAAATAGAGGATAGAATAGTGGTTACTAAAGACTGTGAAAGATGAGGAGGTGCTAGGGAGAAGTTGGTTAACAAATACAAAATTACAGAAAGATAGGAAAAATAAGTAGTTCTGTGTTCCTTAGCACTGTAGGATGACTCTAGATAAATGTTTGAGGTGATAGATTTGCTAATTATCCTAATTTGATCATTACACACTGTATATGTTGTATTGAAATATCACACTATACATGTACAATTATTGAGTTGATTAAAAATAACCTTTAAAAATGATTTGGCGGCTCAAGCCTGTAATCCCAGCACTTTGGGAGGTCGAGATGGGTGGATCACGAGGTCAGGAGATCGAGGCCATCCTGGCTAACACAGTGAAACCCCGTCTCTACTAAAAAATACAAAAAGACTAGCCGGGCGAGGTGGCGGGTCCCTGTTGTCCCAGCTACTCGGGAGGCTGAGGCAGGAGAATGGTGTAAACCCGGAAGGCGGAGCTTGCAGTGAACTGAGATCCGACCACTGCGCTCCAGCCTGGGCGACACAGCGAGACTCCGTCTCAAAAAAGAAAAAAAAAAAAAAAAAGATTAAACATGAAAAAAATGGCTCCAATCCTCTTTCAATAGGTGTTAAAATTTTGCATTAATTTCTTCTTGACATAAGGAAACAAATTTCTCTTCTTTCTCATCCTCTTGAAGCTTCTTTCTGGATATTTATATCCTAGAACTTATCTTTCGATATTCAAGACAGAATATAGGTCTTGTTTATAATAACCTCTGTGTATTTCATTTTAAATTCGATTTTACTTTATTTGCTTAAAATTTTGTAATTTTTTTGCCCATGAGACAGCACTATGAGAGAGGTATCAGCCTATTTAGTAGAGAATTCATATGATATAAGCAGTCCTGGCCCTCTCCATTCTCTGAAAGTATTGATGCCAGTATCAGTCTGTCAGACTAGCATTTCTCATCATATTTCCTTAGTAGAGTAGTTTCTTATGTGTTGCCCCAAAAAGTCATACAGTCAAATAAGATAACATTATATTAAAAATGAGTAATTACACTGATTATGATGCTGCACCTTGCCAAATGTTTTATTCTACATTATAGTATGCTTTCTACAATAAGCCGATGAGATGGGTCTTATTATTCCTCTTGCACAGCTGGGAATTCCTATTGTACAGGGAAGTAACTTGGCCAGGTTTCATTGCTAACACTGAATCTGGGATTGATTTGAGACCAAGTCTATCTTGTATTCAAACCTGGTGCTCTTAAATATTGTGCTCTACTACTGACTTAAGCAGAGTTAAGTAGGATTTCTTTACCACAGAATTTCTCAGACCCTTTGTCTTAGTCTATTCCTACTACTATAACAAAATACCTTTGACTAGGTAACTCTTAAACAATAGAAACTTATTTCTCACAGTTCTGGAATCTGGGAAGTCTAAGATCATGGCGGCAGCAGATTCCGTGTCTAGTGGGGGCCTCATCTATAGATGCATTGTTTTAAGACATCTTTACGTAATGGAAAAGGCAGAAGGGATAAGTGTTGTGTCTTCACATGGAAGAAGAGGTGGAAGGACAGAAGGGGTGAACAGCTCCCCTTGTAAGGTCACTAATGCCATTCATAAGGGCTCCATCTTCATGTCTTAATCACCTCACAAAGGCCCCACACTTGAATTACCATCACGTTGGTGATTAAGTTTCAATGTATAAATTTGGGAGAACACATTAAGACCATAGTACCCTTTAACAGGCTGTTTCTAATTCTAAGTTCTAAATTTATTTCTCAAACTTATTTGTCCCATGCACTCTTTTTATCATGAAACAGCCTTCATGATGGATGTTTCATAAGACTTGCCTAGAACTACACCATGTTCTCCACCTGAAAAAACAAAACAAACAAACAAAAAAAACCTAGTCAGAAAAAACTCCGAAGAATATCTGACACCTCCTAGTTGTTCCCTAAGTAACCTGAACTGGTGACCAAAGAATCACCACAGTAAAGCCCTGTAAAGCAACGTAAGTGTCATTGGACTGATGAGAAAGGTACAAATCCTGAGAGTGGAGGCTAAAGAACTTCAGGCCTTTTGTAGAGTCTCTTGTAGAAGTTAAACTAAGTACACAATTTTCTCCCTATAAGCTTCATGTTGAAGTCTTTATCAACGAACAGCTGGAGAGTATTAGAAACTGTGGGACTATTTTCCTTCCTGCTAGAACAAAAGACATTAAAATAAACTGCTAAGGGAGGTTTGGTGACTTACAAAGTGACCTGCATTATGAGCACTTTGGTCTGCTGCAAAATTAGTTCATAAAGGCCAAAAATGAAGTGTTACTGTTGAATGAATTCCCACATTTCCATAACAGCATTGTTAGCTTGTTATGCTTTTCAAAACTTTCCTTTGTGTTCCTTACTTTTATAGTCAATATTTAATTGGGAGCATAACTCTGGGAAGAATCAGACTCCGGGAAATAAGGGAAAGTCAAGTAAAGAGTATTATATCCCATAGGGCACATATACTTTAGGAAAGCCAAGAGGAGAAACAGTCAGCAAAATAAAACCAGATGTGAATTTGATATGATTATACCATCCCTTCCAATACGAACAGCACTTTCAAATTTACTTTTTTTTTCTTTGAATCAGTTGCATCACTGAATCCTTTCAAGTAAGTGAAACATTGAGCAATGCTTGCCCAAAAGAATTACATGAAGCCCACACAGGACTTTCAAAAATCCATTTGCATTTGAATGAGGCAAATTGTAATTTAGTATAATAAAGTCCATGTAATCGAGAAGAAGAAATTACATAAACAGCCCCACCAATTTCCAGTCTACTAGTTCTAATCCCAACATGGCAATTTGAATCTACATGTCCCATCAGAAATGTTTTTCTGTAAAATAAGTTATACCTTTTTTGACCCTGCCATACCTGCCTGACTGTGATAGAATCAAATGTGGCCAACACATTTGGTTATTTCCATTGAATATAATCCTAAGGATTCCCCATGAATAATGGATACTTCTGTCCAAGTCTTTGGTACAACAGATATGGCATTGTGGTCCCACAATAAAAGTGAACGTCTCTAATGTATGTTCAAATTCTGACGTGGAATTAGCAGAGTCACACATCTGTATTAGGAAACATCATATCTTTGCCGGAAAATAATATTTAGAATGAGAATCAGACTACAAACAACTATAAACATAGCTCTATATTTTCAAATACAAATAGGATAACAGTGCAAAGTTGTCTGATCGTTCCTCAGAATGGTTAATTCATATAATGCATAATGTCTATGCCTGAATATTGCAATGTGGTGAGAGGAGGACTAAGCTGTCACAATTTGAAGAGAACATGAAGAGGAATTTCCATCTTTCCTCACTGTGCATGTGTGTTCTGTCACTAAAGTGTCATATTTCCTGTCCTCTTGAAGCTGAGCTTAAATTTTTCAAACCACTTTCACAAAATCACAACCTCTCAGACTTTAAGGAATCTTAGAAGCCATCTAGTGCCTTCATCCAGCCCTCGCCCTCGCCCTCTCCAATCACAGATAACTTCTTAACTGATGGGCAGAACAGCTCTCTCTAATGGGGAGGCAACTGAAGACACATAGAGGCAGTTGCATCTCACGTTGTGTTTCTGCTCCTAGAAAGTGCTTCCATATCATGGTGGCTCATATTTGTAATCCCAGCACTTTGGGAGACCAACCATGTGTAAGTATCAAAAGGTACCTCTCCTCTGCTTTCCCTGTCTCCATGAATGTGATTTACTATTAACCAAGGAAGATGCTTGAATCATCATAAATCTTTTTTCCTCCCTGGTACACCCTTCCAGTGAACCTACTTCCCAGGACATTCTTGAATTCTGTTCCCTCTTCCCCATTTCCCTCCTACTGCCTCCATCCAGTCCATCACTATTTCTCCCAGGGATTGTGTAACTCTCCCCATTTTAGTCTCCCTGGCTCTAGTCTCACCTCATCTCCCTCACTGCAGCCAGTGATCTTCCCAAAACACAAGCATGTGCATGTCACATCCATTCTAATCACACTGAAAGACACCTAATTAAACCCTCTTTCCTATCATGTAAAAGGTATCCATACTTGGCCATGTTTTGCAGACAAAAATATGCAAAACAAATTGCATTCTTTTTTGGAAGAAGTTCAACTTTAATAAAAGAAGCAGTAGTCACAAAGGAAGAACTGCACCTTTACAAAACATTCCCACATGGCTTATCAGTTCTGAGCTGTTAGTTGACAATAAACATATGGAGGAAACTACAGTATTAAGGCAAAGATTTAAAAGGCCCCATAAAAATACCTGTATATTTAAATAAGACATTTTCCAGACCCTCATAGCTGGGTAAAATCAAAGTGCATGTTATTAGATGCCTCTTAGTTTTTAAGAAAGAAGTTAATCTGCCATTTCCCCCATCATTAATAAAGTCCGTGGTTACTTGTATGGCTGTCTACCTACTCAGATGATTGGCAGTTTCTGATAGAGTTTTCTAGTAAAGATAAATGCACTGGAGAGAAAAACATGAAAAAATCATGATTCAGTAACAGAAGCAGAAATCTTTATAACATTTTTCCATTGGGCAGATTAACTTCTATGGCATATGAATTGTCTCTATCATGAACAGCATCACACTAGAGATAGAAATGGATTCTGTTAGTCTTCAGTCACTTTTATGAAATAAAGCAGAGTGATTTAATTATATATTCTGAGGCTCCTAAAATAAACTCTCCCTTTCTTGGCTCTTGCAATTTTCAATAAATATACACTAAGAGATACAACTTTGGAGTTTCTTAGCAAGTTCCCAAAAAAAAAAAAATTCTGATTTGTTAATTTGTCTAAATTCACTAAGAAAAAATATTTAAAGCATGATATACCAGTCAGAGTACACATTAGCAGAGTATCTTAAACAAATTTTCAAATACTCTCAATTGCTTTTGACAAAATCCATAGTACATTCTCATTCACAGTGGTGCAAAAAAAGGACACCTGCTATTTTTTTAATTTTTATTGGACTTTGAAAGGTAATGAACTTTGCAAAAAATGAAATACTAAATTATGAGTAACAAGTGGTTCCAGTTAGGTCCCAGGCCTAAAGTCTGACTTCCCTCAGCTCAAAGAATTGACACATCTTCTAAAAACACAAACTGTTTTTATTGCATATTTGTAAGTGTTCATGTAAGTGTGGAGCAGTAAGTTTTTCTTCTTCATTCAAAACCTGGAATATTTTGGTTCCACTTTGGATTTTTCATTGTCCTTCCACACTTTGGAACCTTATCAACACACTGGTGCAAACTTGCTAAGCCATAGCTCAGTGTTGCCGACAGCCCTTGAATAAGTTTTTCTTTACTTGGTGAAGGTTAAGAACATTCTTTTTAATGGGTCCATTAATGGATATTATCTAAATTGGATTTTCATACTTGTGTGGAAAATCAAACAGAACACATGTTTTGCTGGTCATATCACAAGTTGTTTGCCCGCCCTAGCAATTTGTGAAGATGGATATGTAGACAAGTCACTGCCCTCTCTGTCTATATAAACAAGATGATTTGGGTCAAAATTATAATTAAAAATGAAGTTTCATCCTCTGTTGTAAAATACAAAAAATGGAAAGGGCATGGTAGCTTATGCCTGTAATCCCAGCAGTTTGGGAGGCCAAAGCAGGAGGATCACTTGAGACCAGGAGTTTGAGACAAGACTGGACAACATAGCAAGACACTGTCTCTACAAAAACAAATAAAAAAATAAAATTAGCTAGGCATGGTAGTGCATACCCGTAGCTCCAGCTACTCTGAAGGCTGAGGTGGGAGGATTACTTGAGCCCAGGAGTTTGGACTTCAGTGAGCTAGGATCATGCCACTGCACCCCAGCCGAAGTGACAGAGCAGGACCCTGTCTCAAAAAAACAAAAATAAGCACACACACATACCAAAAAAAATTACAATAGTTTTTCTTCTGACTTCTTCCATAAAATTATTTTTTATCATCCCCAGGGACTTAGAGGCTATTTCAGATACAACAGAAAACTTGAATAGAATGAAATGGGGAAGAAAGGGAAGACATTCTTAAACATGACATTTGAACATCTCTTTCCTACCTAAATGCTATTGAATGAGGACAATCTTTCTATGGTAGATAAAGAAAAAAATAAGACTTGTGAGTGAAAAACAAGAGCACTCTAAGAAGCTGTGTTAACAAAGGATTAACCTACGAAAAGGAAGCAAGATAGGGGAGGAAATTATAAGAAAATTAGACTGCATCTCTTCATGCTGAACATAATAGTGCATCATTAGGCAAAGATTTTCATATGTGCTGCCTTTATGAAAATCTACATGCATTTAGCCCTATTTTTTAGTGCATGTAAAATGCAAACATTCTTAAAGACCTCAAAACAGTACTAACTGTGGATGTTTAATTTAAATTTAACATTTTACCAGGATCTGTAATTCATTGATTAAGGATTCATCTCTCTATTTTAGCTCTTGGTTTAAGGGCCCTAGTACAATATATGTCAATCCAGGGCTATCTAGAGCACTAACTGAAAATGTCAAAAGTGTAATTCTTCATTACAGCAGAAATAGAATTATAAAAAATAGATCCTTCAATTATAAATGACATTTACCACTCTAATCAAGGTTAGTCTTACATGTGGTTAGGGTCCAAGGTCAAATATGAATGATTCCTTATTCCAAAATAACTGGTGCAGTTCCAACATTGATGTTTTGCTTCCACCTTTAGCAAATATTTCCATTGTGTTGGTTCTGAGTTATGATAGCCAAAATAACAGCTGTATTTTATTGAGTATATTCTATGTACCAGATAGTGTGTTCAACTCTCCATAATTGACATAAAGGAGTCTTTAAGCATGGACACCAAAGTCAGACTTCATGCATTTGAACCCTGGCTCATAGGAAAATTACCTAACCTTGCTAAGCCTCAATGTAAAATGGATAGAATAATATCTATAAGTTTGTTGTGAAAAAGATGAGAACCATGGTGATTGAGAAAAGCTAAGCAATTTTCCAAGATCACACATTGCTAGACCATGGAAGAACCAGACTCAAACCAAGTTCTTCTCATTCCAAGTTTTCTAATTCCTGTAAATTTCCATGGTTCTGAAACATGATCTCTGAGGGTCACTAGGATGGCACACAGATAGAAGGTACCAAAAAAGGATGAAGACACATCACAAACAGTGTTTCTATTCCTGGGAGAGGACGTAGACCTTTGGGGTCTTAGGGTGACTTAAAGAAGACAGACCCTAATTAACTCTCAGCATCTCAGGAAATTATACTGATGACAGGTTGTTCATCTGGACATCACAGGAGCTGACAAAGAGTTTCCAACCACCAGTGCATGACATACCACAGAACTCAAAAAGAATGAACAAAATGTATTAAATGAACAAATGATTCAATTAATGAATTCTAAGAAACCTTATATAACCCTACAGTTTATGACAGAAGATGAAGACACATTGCAGGCAAGTTGGAATTGGTTGTCCTGTCCCTTAGTTGTGAGCTCCACAAGGGCAGTGACCACTCTTCAGTGACCACTCTATTTAAACCACCTGACTCATGCTGAGTTAACACTCAGTAAAGAGTTGTTGAAATGAATTGAATCAAATTGCCACAGTGACCTTCAACTATAACTCAGAGATATTTCACCCCACCTGTTTTCTCCCAAACTCTCAACATCTAGCAATATTCAATTTGACATGCATTTGAATCCCACCCATATAAACCAACTGCAAGGCCCAGAGCCTCACAGATCAGACATGTCAACTCAAGGGAAATGAATACATTCCATAGCAAAAGGAATGTCAGTTATTTTAAAAGACTCTGTTTAATATACAACATAATGCAGGTTGACTGAGGAGTATAATACATGATACTGACCCAGATTTAATGCAGACCTTCCACTTTCATCATAGAATCTAGAAGAGTCTCATTTTTTGTAAGAAGTTTGCTTGAGGCTGGGCGCAGTGACTCAAGCCTGTAATCCCAGCACTTTGGGAGGCCAAGACGGGTGGATCACAAGGTCAGGAGATCGAGACCATCCTGGCTAACACGGTGAAACCTCGTCTCTACTAAAAAATACAAAAAACTAGCCAGGCGAGGTGGCGGGCGCCTGTAGTCCCAGATACTTGGGAGGCTGAGGCAGGAGAATGGCGTGAACCCGGGAGGCGGAGCTTGCAGTGAGCTGAGATGCAGCCACTGCACTCCAGCCTGGGCGACAGAGCGAGACTCCGTCTCAAAAAAAAAAAAAAAAAAAAAGAAGTTTGCTTGAATCAACAGCATTATGACTCCAGTGTCTTCTCTAAAATTCTTGTTTGATCTCAAACAACATTGATCACCTTTAGTGGCTACTCCTCTCTCCATATTCTCACACCCTCCCACACACACATACACTCCACCCTGAAAGTCACTCTTCTCAGTGGTCTGCCATGCTAGGGAGTAGGGCTTACACATGAAAAAGTAAAATGGCTAGACCTCTGAGCTCATAAGAACCTTTTTCTTTGGAGACCTCTCTTCCCACTCTACCTCTAATGATGCAGATTAGATGATCCTGAGGCTACTCCCACTTTAAAGCTGTCTCTGCCCTACAGAGGCCTGAAATGGGTAGGTTAAACTTATTCTTCCTTATGAAGAAATGCTTTCTTATTTTCTTCAGTGTGCATTTCCGAGGGCCTTTTTTCCTCTTCAACTATCTCATTCACTTGCTGCCGCTACAATTGCTTTTCTACCTCACCTGGAACTCTGCGCCTTCACTCTTTACTTTATCCTCTCTTTACTTCCTTCCCTACTCAACATAGTCTTTATGGTCTATCGCTTTAACCACCTTTTGCCAACATTCTTGAATTCTTTGCCCTGATGCTGTTCTGTCACATCTGGGAGAACTGTAGCCTCATATCAATCTGCCTTCTCTGTACCTAGAACCAGGTCACCAAGTATTGGTATATAAAACAAGACAGATGCTTATATTTGTACCTCTATGAGCCATTGTGTTATTTAACCTCAACTAGGCAACACTGCTCAGACATCTCTTTTTCTAACTCAACAGCAGCTATTTCAAATCTTCTCCTTTCTCCCTAAACCTCTGATCTGCTCCTTCCCTCTCAAAAGTAGCTTGCCTATAGAAACTATCACAGGAAATACTACAGGTTCCTGCCACAAAATCTACTTGCTTTTTCCCTCCTGCTATAATAGCTACTATGTTTTAGTACTTTCTGTATTTCGAGTATGATGATAAATGCCTTATTTGGCAAATACTTAGATGGTGCTTACTACCTTCCAAGTATAGGTACATGGTTTGTTTTATCTCCAAGACAACATCGGAATCACTTTAAATATAGTAACTCATTTAAGTCTCACAACAATCTTATGAAATAGGCATTATTATCACCCCTATTTTATAAATCAAGAAACTGAGGCACAAGAACATTTGCTAATGTATCCAAGGTCAGACAAGCAATCTTCTCCAAAATATGTTCTTAAGCATTCTACTATGCTGCTTTTTATTGTGGTTTATACACAACTATGCATTACAGAGGAGTCTTATTTTGTGAGCAAAACATGAGGAAACTGAGGCATAGAGAAGCTCAATAGTTTCCCCAGTTCATGCAGCTGGGAAGGAGCAAAAGTGGGTTTTGAATGGAGGGAATTAGTCTCCAGGGCCTATGCTTTTCCCACTAGGCTGCCTCTGACTTCTCCATCTAAGGTTAATCCTCTCTGTGTTCTACATCCCAATTCATCCTGTTTTTCAGGAACCTCTCTTTTATAGCGTCAGCATGTATTTCTATTTATGTTTAATATACATCAGTCTCCCTCCTAAAAATTGTTTTAGAAAGCTCTTTAGAAAGTTTAATTGTCATAACCTCCTACAGTTTCTCTGTGGATAGAGCTCATGTGTGGTTTAGTCTTTGTTTTCCAGTGCTTATTGCAGTGCCTGACATGTAATAGCATGCACAATAATTTCTGTAAAGTGAATGAAGGAGGGGACATGGTCTAAGGAGAAAGAAGGAATATGGAGGCTAGCCACCTGATCCAGCCTCGTTCACCCCAGGGACTACAGATATTTAACACATGAGCACCACAAAAAAATTAAAAATGTAACTTCAGGTTTGAAAAAGATGGTATAAAGTCAGAATTCCCCACCTCCCCACCATCACCGTCACCACCCCACCATTCCTGGAAATCAACTAGAAGCACCAAGGAGAATAAGAAACAGAAAAGCAAAATGCATTTTGAACAGTAGTAGAAAATAGTTAAATCCAAATAAAATGAAAAACTTTCAAAAGCATAGAGAAGAGTAATAGGTCACTAAGACTGCAGATCTGAGAAAAAGCCAACAAAGTAGGCTTTTTCAAAGTGAAGGGTACATGAGGTATACCCTTTATTTCCAGTAGGATAGAGGTGCACAGGATGACAGCATTTTCTCTATACCTATTCTCATCTAAAAGAAGCAGGAACTGAATGAAGAATGGCACAAATAAGCCATCTTTGTCTGTTCCTATAATTGGAGACAGGGAGAAGAGAGGTGCTACATTATGAAAAAGAACAAAAACTACAGCAGCCTATCTATCTGTTTTGGTCCAGAGTAAAGTTATAAAATTCTAGATAAGAAAAAATCCTTCCAGCCTGGAATGTGACACGCCTCCTCCCCACATCATTCCCCCAAAATGCTGGCCCAGGAAATATCCATCTTCTTCAACATGAGAAATTTTTAAAAGGAATGCATACTAACAGATGGGTTCACAGGTCATACATTATTATGCTTTATGATTCACATACAAAAAAGGATGTACAAAAGGTGCCTCCAAAGGTATTATGAGGATAAGAACTGGAAAAATGACAGCAGAAAAAGAATGTCACCAGAAAAAGGAAGCCATAGATGAGATAAAAATTTGGCCATAAAGTGTAATACTCTATCAAGTGACAGTACTAAGCGATCGGGAATAATTAGTGAGACAATAGTCGGAAGTGAAACAGGAGCTCTCAAATATCAGAAGAACAATAAAAGAAAAAAATAAAATTATCATGAAAGCAACAATAAAGCTGTAAAGAACACAAGGGTAAATCAACATTGGCAAAAATGCACACTAAAAGATATAAAACATAGAAATAAGGAAACAAAAATAAAGACCTTAAAACCATTAGAGAGAAAATGAATAATATGGAATACAGGTAAAGGAGATTCCAATTATCTGAATGTTTGTGTACCCTCAAATTCCATATGTCAAAATCCTAAACCCCAAGGTAATAGCATTAGGGGTTGGGACTTTTGGGTGTTCATTAGGTCATGAGGTCAAAGCTCTCATGAATGGAATTAATACACTTCTCAAAGGGGCCCAAGAAAGACTCCTCTCCCCTCCCACTATAAGAAGACTGCAAAAGATAGCCATCTATAAACCAGCAAGTGGACCCTCACCAAACACTGAATTTACCAGTGTCTTGATCTTGAACTTCCCAGCCTCCAGAACTGTGAGAAATAAACTTCTGGGGCTTTTTGTTGTTGCTGTTGTTTTTTTTGTTTTTTGGTTTTTTTGTTTGAGACAGAGTCTCACTCTGTCGCCCAGGCTGGAATGCAGTGGCACAATCTTGGCTCACTGCAAGCTCCGCCTCCTGGGTTCACGCCATTCTCCTGCCTCAACTTCCCGAGTAGCTGGGGCTACAGATGCCCGCCACCACGCCTAGCTAATTTTTGTATTTTTAGTACATATGGGGTTTCACCATGTTAGCCAGGATGGTCTTCATCTCCTAACTTTGTGATCCGCCTGCCTCGGCCTCCCAAAGTGCTGGGATTACAGGCGTGAGCCACCACGCCTGGCCACTTCTGTTGATTATAAGCTACCCCATTCATGCTATTTTGTTATAAGACCCCAAATAGGCTAAGGCAGAGATCAAAAATATAAATAATTGGAGTCTCTGAAAAGAAAATGAAATAGCAGAACAGAAATTTTAAGATACAGTTTAAGAAAAACTATTTAGGCCACATACTAAATATCATGGTCTCTAAAAATTATTATTGAGAGAAAAAAGTCAAGTGACAAAAAAGTAATTATACTATCATTTGCGTTTTCAAGGGAAGATCCATATAGATACATGTGCTTTTAGAAAATATATCAAAAAAGATAACAACAAAAAAATTGGCAATGTGTATTATCACTATGGGCCATATAATGTAGAGAATGTAATGTGTAGGCTAGGAAGATAGCTTTATAATACCTACCATTTTGTGTACCGTTAATTTTGAACTGTATAAATAGTATTACCTATTTAAAATTAAGGTCTAAAATAAATAAAATATAAATAAATACTATCCATTTACCTGGTTTATGTTCCACGTGATTTTAAAAGTTGAAAATTTTAAAATGAAAATTTGAAAATTTTCAAATTTTATGGAACATAAAATATTCCTTTTAATTTAAAATACACATCTGAAGAAATTAAGGCTAGTATCATTATCTCCTTTGAAAGACAAAAAAACAATAAACTCAGGACCGAAGAGACTAAAAGAATTGACCAAGTTCACATAGCTAATAAGCTAAGATTGAAACTCCAAGTACTCATAATAATATAAGACTTGCCATGAATAATTAAATCAATGGCCCATCTAGAGATGTACTCTCTTTTGGATAGTGACATCTTTGCATATTTTATTAAACAATGCCGTTATTGTATTCATTATCTATTTCTGCATAATATATTACACCCGAATTTAGCAAAAATAATAAACATTTATAATCTTTCATAGTTTCTGTGAGTCAAAAACATGAACGTGGCTTTGCTGGGCAGTTATGGCTCTGGATCTCTCATGAAGTTGCAACTCAGCTGTGAACAAGGACCATGGACATCTGAAAACCTGTCTGGGGCAAAAGAACCCATTTTTAAGGCATTTTACTTACAGGCTGGTTCTCATTGTAAGTCTTGTTTCCTCCATACATGAGCATCTCCACAGGCTGTTTGAGTATCTGCCAAACCTGACACCTGGCTTCCCACAGAATGTGTCCAAAAGAACAAAGCGGAAGCTGCAATTGTGTCAGCCCTCACCTGAAAAGTCACATGCCATCACTTCAGGTAGTTGGGGCCACCTTGCAGGCCGCCTACACCAGCTTTTTTCATAAAGTCAAGTTTATAACACTGAAATAACAGTGTTCATCAGACTGTATAGTTTGAACTACCTTCTGTAAAGCAATTCAGAAATAAAGATCAAACACCTTTAAAATGTTTATATTCTTTGACTAAATAATTTCACTTCTCAGAATCTATTCCCAAAAAAAATCACAAATGCAAAGAAAAATACTATTTAAAATTTCCTATAGGGAAAAAAAAGTTTAGTTTCTATAAATTTTTTTTTTTTTTTTTTGAGACGGAGTCTCGCTCTGTCGCCCAGGCTGGAGTGCAGTGGCTGCATCTCAGCTCACTGCAAGCTCCGCCTCCCGGGTTCACGCCATTCTCCTGCCTCAGCCTCCCGAGTAGCTGGGACTACAGGCGTCCGCCGCCTCCGCCTCCTCGCCCGGCTAGTTTTTTGTATTTTTTAGTAGAGGCGGGGTTTCACCGTGTTAGCCAGGATGGTCTCAATCTCCTGACCTCATGATCCGCCCGTCTCGGCCTCCCAAAGTGCTGGGATTACAGGCTTGAGCCACTGCGCCCGGCTATATTTTATTTTTAATACCTCAGAAGAGTAAAATGGTTAATTAAATTCAGGTGAACCCACTGATGTTAAGATGCACCTTTTCCACATTTTAACATCTCTGAAATTGGAATATGTCTTATAGTAGTTGGCATATTATTATCCCCATCAGCTGATGGCATTTTATTATCCCTATGAGTTAAGTACAAAGGAGTTGTCATTACCATGCATGCATGAACATGATGACAGACATTTGTGTTGTCATTACCTCTACTGAATTATGTACATTGTTGGTACTACACACGTTGATTTAGCTGCTATTTAAAATGTCTCCAGTATTGAAATTGTCTCATCTTTTCTAACCACAAAGGTATAAAACTAGAAATCAATAATAGGAAGAACTTCAGAAAATTCACAAATATGTGGAAATGAAACAACACAGTCCTGAACAACCAATGGGTCAAAGAAGAAATCAAAAGGGAAATCAAATAGTATTTTGAGACAAACAAAAACAGAAACACAACATGCCAAATCTTATGAGCTGCAGTAGCAGCAATGCTGAGAGGGAAGTTTATAGCAACAAATAACCTACATAAAGGAAAAGAAAAGATCTCAATTGCCCTAACTTCACACCTGCAAGGACTAGAAAAAGAACAAACTAAGCCCAAAGTCAGCAGAAAGAAGTAATTAATAAAGATTAGAACAAAAATAAATGGCATAGAGACTAGAAAGATAATAGAAAAGATCAAGGAAACTAAGAGTTGGGGTTTTTAGGGAAAAAAAAATCCACATAATTAAAACACCTTAACCAACCTAACCAAGCAAAAAAGGAGAGAAGACTCAAACAGAATTCCATATGAAAGAAGAGATATGACAACTGATACTACAGATATACAAAGGATCACAAGAGATTACTAAGAACAATGATACACCAACACATTGGAAAACTTAGAAGAAATGGATAAATCCATAGAAACATGCAACCTACCAACACAGAATCAACAAGAAATAGAAAATCTGAACAGACCATGATGAGTAAGGAGATTGAATAAAAAAACTCCCAATATATAAAAGCTTGGAACTATATGGCTTCAGGGGTGAATTCTACTAAGCACTTAAAGAAGAATTAATGCCAGTGTCTCTCAGACTTTTTAAAAAAAATTGAAGATGAGAGAATACTTTCAAAGTTACTGTATGATGCCAGCACTACCCTCATAACAAAGTCAGGTAAGGACACAACAAGAAAAGAAAATTACAAGCCAATATCCCCAATGAATACAAATGTAAAAATCCTCAACAAAATACTAGCAAACCAAATTCCACGGCACATTGAAAGGATCATGCACCCTGATCATGTGGGATTTATCCCCGGGATGCAAAGATTGTTCAGCATATGCAAATCAATAAATATGATATGCCACATTAACAGAATGAAGTATAAAAAACGAGTATAAACATCTCAATAGATGCAGAAAAAGCATTTGACAAAATTCAACATCTTTTCATGAGAAAAACTCAACAAATTAGATGTAGAAGAAATGTACCTCAACATAATAAAGGCCACATATGACAAACCCACAGCTAACATCATACTGAATGGGGAAAAACTAAAAGCTTTTTTTCTGAGATCCAAAACAAGACCAGATACCCATTCTCACCACTTCTGTTTAATATAGTGCTAGAAATCCTAGCCACAGAACTTAGGCAAGAGAAAGAAATAAAAGGCATCCAAACTGGAATGGAAGAAGCTAAGTGGTCTCTGTTTGCTGATATAGTGCTATCTTACATAAAGAAAACTCTAAAGCCTCTACCAAAAAAAACCCTATTAGAACTAGTAAGCAAATTCAGTAAACTGACAGGATAGGAAATCAACATTCAAAAATTGTTAGTGTTTTTATACATTAACAATGAACTATCTGCAAAAGAAATCAAGAAAACAATGACATTTATAAGATCTTCAAAACATAAAATAAAATACTTAGGAAAAATTTAACCAAGGAGGTGAAAGAGCTCTACACTAAAACTGTAAAACATTAATGGAAGAAATTGAAGAAGACACAAATAAAAGATAACCCTTTGTTCATGGATTGGAGGAATTAATATTGTTAAAAATATCCATACTACCCAAAGTAATCTACAGATTAAATATAATTCCTATCAAAATTCCAATGACTTTTTTTAAAAAAATAGAAAAAACAATTCTAAAATTTGTATGGAACCACAAAAGTCCCCAAGTAGCTATCTTGAACAAAAAGAACAAAGTCAGGAGAAACGCATTCTCTTACTTAAAAATCTATTACAGAGCTACAGTAATCAAAATAGTATGGCACTAGCATAAAAACAGACACATAGACCAATGGAACAAAACAGAGAGGCCAGAAATAAGTCCACATATCTAGTCAATTGTTTTTTGACCAAGATGCCAAGATCATACAATGAAGAAAAGAGAGTCTCATCAATAGATGGTGTTGAAAAAACTGCATATCCACATGCAAAGTACTGAAATTAGACACTTGCCTTAAACCATACATAAAAATTAAGTTGAAATAAATTAAATATTTAAATGTAATGTTTTACATCATAAAACTCCTAAAAGAAAACATAGGGAAAAAGCTCCTTGACATTGGTCTTAGTAATGATTTTTTGGACATGACCTTGAAAGCACAGGCAACAAAAGTAAAAATAAACAAGCAGATTCCAATGAACTAAAAACTTCTGCAGAGCAAAGGAAACAATTGACAAAATTCAAAGACAACCTATGAAATGGAAAAAACTATTTGCAAACCAAAAACCTGATAGGAGGTTAATCTAAAATATGTAAAAAAATTCACACAACTCAATAGCAAAAAAAAAAAAAAAAACAAATAAGCCCAATTTACATATGGGTAAGGAGCCTGAATAGACTTTTTTTTTCAAAGAAGACATGCAAATGACCAGCAGGTATATAAAAAGATGCTCAGTATTACTGGACATCAGAGAAGGGCAAATTAAAACCACAATGAGATATCACCTCACACCTGATTATTATGAAAAAGACAACAGATAACAAGTGCTGGCAAGGGAGTGGAGAAAAGGGAACCCTCATACACTGTTGGTAGAGATTTAAATTAGTACGGCCATTATGGAGATTCTTCAAAAAATTAAACGTAGAACTACTCTATGATGCAGCAGTCTCACTTCTGGCTATATATTCAAAGGAAATGAAATCAGTATCTCGAAGAGATATCTGTACTTCCACATTCATTGTGGCATTATTCACAATAGCATTGATAGGGAATCGACCTAAGTGTTTATCAGTGGACGAATAATGAATATGTGAGATATATATGTATATGTAATCGAATATTAATCAGCCTTTAAAATGAAGAAAATCTTGTCATTTGTAACTATAAATGAACGTGGACATTGCAACAAGTGAAATAAGCCAGCCGCAAAGACAAGTAGTGAATGATCTCTTATATGTAGAACCTAAAAAAGTTGAACTCATAGACACAAAGAGTAGAGTGGTTACCAGGGACCAGTAGATGAGGGAAATGGAGAGAGATTGGTCAAAGGGTACAAACTTTCAGTTATGAGTTGAATAAGCTCTGAGGATCTAATGTACAGCATGAGTGGTGGTGGATGTGTTTATTAATTTTATGGTGGTAATCATTACACAACGTATACATATATCAAATCATCATGTTATATACCTTGAATATATTCAATCTTTGTCAATTAAATATTTTTAAATACAATAAATAAAATGTCTTCAAATGTAATGCTGTGATTCAGCATTGAGATGAAAAGTCTTTGTGTACACAAAAAAAGCATGTAAACAGAGACTCAGTGGGTACATTTTATGTTGTTGAAACAAATATTCATCATAGGACAAATTATCACTATGCCATATTTTTTTCCAAAGCAACAAATCACATACGTGGTTTATGAACCTAAGTAGATGATGCCATGCTACATTTTGTTTTCTGAGGATTATGCAAAAGAAGCATCTCTTACATGCCAAGAAATGCAACTAAAGGAAAAATTATTGCCAAATCCCTGAACTAGATGGAAGAAATGTCAAAGCATCAAAAGGCTGGTGTGACCAACAAAAATATCATTCAAAGCTATCATTAAGGCTTTGTGTCAGTTTAATTGGGAACACTTTTTTTCTTTCCTAGCAGTATGTAAAATAGCAAGTGCCCCAAAGTCAATGACATCTGAAAATCTCATTTAAAATAAATACTTCTAGAAGATTTGAAGAATTCTTTGGGTTTATATAACTTATAAAAGCAGAATGCAAAATTACAGTCAAAATTATGTAAGATAATTTTAAAATACTGTGGGAAAGTAAGTGTTAATACATCAAAATGTTAGAAGTCTTCACAATACAATACATGTATATAAGAAACCTGCAATTGTACCCCGTAAATATGTAAAAACAATACTAGTAATTAATTCCTTAACTTACAAAAAATAAGTGCTAAAAATGTTAGAAGTCTATAAAATTAGATTATAATTCATCTTTATTTTCTTCTTTATGTTTTCCATATTATTGACAAAAGAATGTATGTTTAATCGGTTAAAAAAATAACACTTAGAATTAAACATGAAAATGAAAATGCACCCTCCAGGCGCTTTCAACCTCCCTTTATAGCTCATTATTGTTATTTATCTAAGCCTTTTGTTAAAGTCCGTTTGCATTTCAAATTCGTCCTTTTCTATGAGAGGTACGTTCTCTAGGTTCACAAGCTTGTGTTCCTAGATTGGGCCAGTGCATATCAACCCAATCTGGAGTCTTCACACTTTTATAATCTTCAATTATACTTTCTTGGCCTTTGCTATTCTAGCCACAAATGATAATTCATTATTTTTTTTCTCCAGATATTGACACTGTTTCAGAAAAATAAAGCACTTTCCCAACTCATCTTTCTTAATGGTTATACTTATTTCCAGTCACCGCTCTAGGCTTTTTCTGAAATCAGGTCTACAGCAGACCTACTATATTTCTAAGTTATCTATCCATTGTGGTATCTTTTGAGTTCTTTCCTACATGACAGAAACCAAGACACAGAAAGGAAACACATCTTTTCCTGGATATATTAGTGATCAAAGGGCCTTTTCGTTGACATATTTTGAGCCATGGACTTTCAGATTATACCTTTCAGATCAAACACTAGAATTTCTAAGGTCATTGAGAAGATGAATGAGGACAGCAAAAGGTGACGATGGACAGAAATAGAAGACATGGGGTCTGAATTAAACCCTAGAACCTGGGGGACCTGAATCAGCTGGATTCATACTGAGGAATATATCCCCAGGCAGTCTTTCCTCTCTGCCCTGGATCCAAGTTTTATTGCACTTACAAACACCATCTTTCTCCTCTTTTGTCTGTCTCACTCTTCTACTCTCAAAATAAACTATATTCAACTACCACAAGCAGCCTTCGGTTGCAAATGGGAAGCAGGGTGAACCCCAACATCACCTGTGTGTGCTCCTCATCAGTCAATGCTGACAGCCCTTCCTCAAACCAGCATCTCTTATCTGTTTCTGCTGTTAGCACGTTTCTGCCCTTGTGCCTCACGCAGTCTTCTGTCACTCACAGAATCTGCGGGTGGCCCTCCTGCAGATGTGGCCAGAGTATCAGAGTACCACCAATCGATTCCACAAATGAAGGATACCGTGCCTAAATTAAGCTCTCCCACTGGCACTATTAATCAGTCAACAGCCTCAATTAAAATTTGATTATCAGAAGCTCTGTTTTCACTTCAGTCCCTCCTACAAGTCAATTCATTTGATGGTGTAATCATAAAATTATTTAGGCATTTAACTGCAGCCCATAAGTGTGTTCAACTCCCTATTTATGCCCTATCCCACCCCCCACTAGTTAATAAATAAGACCTGGCATGAATGCTACTCAGCTACAACTAATAATAAATGTCTGAATTGGTCTGAGATTCAAGTTCAGAACTTATTTTTCTTGGAGCTAGACGTTTTCCAGAGACTTGGACATGAAGGCATGGTGGAATAAGATGGGATGCAGAGGATGTCACAGAAACACAGAACTCGCCTCAAATCAGTGACACGACTCATCACGTCTGTACAGGAAGCAGAGTATACAGAGTATAAATTTGTATGAAGGGGGAGAAGGGTCTGCTAACACTATCTTGTCACTGTTACATTAAGACGTAGACCTTCTAAAGTCAGAATCTGCCAAAAATAGTAAAATAAGGCTACATTTCGTTGCTTCGTCATGTGTGAGACATTCATTAGCATTTCATGCAGGCAGGCAGAAAATTACTGGAGAAAGGAAGAAATCACATTCCCAGCTCATCCACCAAGAGCTGCAAATTTGGCATTTCTGCACAGGAGGAAACGATACCCTGCTGGCAACAGACTCATCAACCCAACCCACAAGGAAAACACAGAGAAAGCCAAGGGACCGTGCATCTTTATTGCTCTCTGTATCTTGTGAGTATTTATCAGACTGAGGAACATTTCCTGTAATCAGTACATAAACTCTCTTCTCAGCTAAAGTACTATGCTCCCTACCTGAATTCTGTTTCGTTCATTAGAACTGAGGTATGATTAGCTTCTTTAATGATTAATATACTCACAATCTGTAGAAATGGGGAAAGAGGGAAAGAAAGGCATATTAAGCCCAGAACACTAGGAAGGGCTGGACTTCATCTGTGTCCCAACCGCATTCTCTCAGCACTTTTCAGAAGTGGTCCCCTCTCTAATCATTTAAGCTGCCTCACAGCCACAGATGATAAACAGGCCTTGATCCTGGATTTGACTTTCATCTTTGAGGTGATGGTCATGTTGCCTACTTGGCAGGCTCCCAGTTACCGATGGCAATGGGAATACATTAACTAAACAGAGCCAAGCACTTCAAAGAATTTACCTCATTCTTCATTGCACCTTTTTAGCAAAACTGATTAAGAAGGGACATACTAGACTATTTTTAATTTTACCTCTTCCTCCTGTAATTACCCTGCTTCTGGGAGAAGTGTCACATGCAGCTGACTGTGTGTCAAAGGAAGACATCGTGGGCTGGATAATTAAGGCCCGAATTCCAAAGGATGGTTATGTATCTGAGTCACTTCCACTTGGGGGATGAGGGCTTTACCTAGTGGCAGCCTGGAGTGGCCAGCCTGTGGCCTAGACATTGTTTTGCGTCATAAATGCTTGTGAATGGACGTGGACAAAATGAGAGACTGTTACATTGTCTTAAGCATGCGGCTTTGAATTGACTTTCTTTCACCTGCCTCTAAACTACATCATGTTGCCGCTTGCAGTGGACAGGCAGCCTTCCACTGGTGTTGTCACTACTCATTCCAGGCTGATGTCTCTCAGATTGCAGCCTCAAACCTTAGACCCTTTTCTTTTAATTCTCTATCAGATTCATTTCACATTATCCAGCTCCGATAGTTCCACTTCAAATGATTTTTTAAATCTGAGATTTAGCCATTTAAAAATCATATTTTTGCAGAATACTCAACGATACAGGAAAATGTCATAATATATATACAGATTTATATATATTTTTTGAGACAGTCTCACTCTGTCACACAGGCTAGAGTGCAGTGGTGCAATCTTGAGTCACTGCAACCTCCACCTCTTGGGTTCAAGCAGTTCTTGTGCCTCAGCCTCCTGAGTAGCTGGGATTACAGGAACACACCATCATACCTAGCAAATGTTTGTATTTTTAGTAGAAATGGACCTTCACCATGTTGGCCAGGCTGGCCTCGAACTCATGACCTCAAGGGATCAGCCTGTCTCGGCTTCCCGAAGTCCTGGGATTACAGGCATGAGTCACCACACCTGGCCTCATCATATAATATTACATAAAAAACATTATGTATGCAATATGATCTGATTTGATGTATGTACACATTATTTTTAAAAAATAATCCCAAAACATCAGTCTTTTTTTTCCCTTTTTTATTGAGACAGAGTCTTGCTCTGTTGCCCAGGCTGGAGTGCGGTGGTACGATCTCGGCTCACTGCAACCTTCACCACCCAGGTTCAAGTGATTCTCCTGCCTCAGCCTCCCAAGTAGCTGGGGCTACAGGTGTATGCCACCACACCCAGCTAATTTTTTGTATTTTTAATACAGACAGGGTTCACCGTGTTAGCCAGGATGGTCTTGATCTCCTGACCTCATGATCCACCCACCTCAGCCTCCCAAAGTGCTGGGATTACAGGCATGAGCCACCATCCCCGGCCCAAAATATCAGTCTTAATCATTTCTTGGCAATGGAATCAGGAGTAATTTTGATTTTCTTTTCTGTACTTTCAGGAATTTTCTAAATGCAGTATATGTTTTTACAAGCAGAAAAAAAATCATCTTTTCCAACTACTATACAGATGTTGGATATTCCTCAGTTTAAGCCTGCATTTTTTCATTTAGTCGCACCATATTCTACTCCATTAATTTCACTTCCTATCTTCTGGATTCCCCAAATCCCACATGGTTCAACTTTGTTTCTGGCTTCCAGGATGCAAACTTAGCAAGCAGGCTGAATTCTGGATGACTCCTCACCACATCTTGTGGCAGGAAGCAGAATGAGCCAGGACTATCTTCTAATGCTCATCTACTCCAAATACAGGGACCTTGAAAATTCCTTTGAGCTTCCTGGGCCTCTTTCTCCCCATAAATGAACTGAAAGATTAGGATGAATGACCCTAAAGGCCCATCCAGCTTAAAATTTCTACTTTTCATCAGCTGCTAGATCCAACTGCAGCAGCAAGTTCTAATTGCTGTGAGTGTGAGGTTACTGCAAAGTCCCACTCACAAGGCAAGTGATTCTCATTCAGCAGGAACTGGTGAAAGCTCAAAGTCATAAATATTCAGGAAATCTAACATACTGTTTTATATCAGAACAAACCTCTCAGGCAAAATATTCATTGCAGATGTAAATGCAACCCAAATATCTGCTGTATGGAAAACCAGGAGACCGGGAGAGTGCTCAAAAAAAGAGAAAGGCAAGATGGCCTTTCAGAAACATTAAATTATGTAATATACCAGACATAAATAAGGAGTTAGCTGTATACCCAGCATTTAAGTTTAATGAAGTCTGAATTCATCTGAATCATCAATTGGCTCAAGTATAAATACCTGGAATGATTACTGTACTCTGATCTAAACAATTAATCTTAGAAAGTATAACTCAACTTGGGTGGAAATATTGACATGTCAAGGTTAATTTCTTAAAATTATACAAGTAATACATGAATTCACTATAAAATAAAAGTCAAACCATACAGATGTACACAGAGTAAAAACCTTGACATTCCTCTTCGTGTCTCATCCTCTCCAATCCCACTCTTCCAACCACAGGCAAGTGATGTTTTAGACCCTTCTTGGTCTAAATGTACATATCTTTACATTGCTTCTGTCTCTTTCACACGGCACTATGAGAGTATCTATAAACTATTAGATGTCTTTGTCCTGTCACATTTAACCAAAAACTTGACAAGTTTCTTATTAAAATGGAATCCTTGCTTTTCAAGGGAAAATCTATTATTTATAACTTCTAGAATCAATTCTAACCATTATTCTCTATCTCTGTAAATCTTATCTTTAAGGTAATAAGCAAATAAGCATGAATATTAGAGGAATAAATGTTACTAGGACAGTAAGAACAGCACAGAAGCCACTGTGTACAGTTCTGGCCTTCTAAACACAGGTATCTGCAGACTTCTATTAGCTCAGGCCTTAACTGAGCTCAACAGATGCCCTCAGGTTAATTATCATTTGAAAATATAATCACTTCATACTCTGCCTTGGGAATCAGCATCACAACTCTTCCTTCTCACTGCCAAGGTTCTGCAAAACTATTCCCAGACAGAGCTGAGGGTTTGGAAAGGAAGAATCAGGATACTTTGGAGGTCCTAGAAGTTCAGAGGTGGTTCTTCAAAGACCAGACTCCTAAGGTTTAATGTTAAAACACCACCATGACTATGTTTATATAGTTTAAATGCTAACATGACTCTATTACTGGCAAAACCAATTCTGTGGAATAAAAGGCAATCAAGATTTTGCAGCGATCGCTTGTATATATAGCCAATAGGAAAAAAAATTAATTCAAAAAATTAATGTAATTAATCAGATGGCTCAGTTTGAAAGAATTATTATATTGGTTCTGGGGAGGGGGAATAAATATTTTTATTATTTATTGAGTGCTTAATATCCTAAGCATCTTATATAAGGTAACCAACTAAATTTCACAACACATGTAAAAGAAAGTACTATATCTTCCCCATTTTAAAGAAGAGGAAACTAAAGAACGGAGAGCTGGTCAGCTTCATCTTCACAGGATCTGGGTTCTCCCTCCTAGTAGCAAAATGCAGCAGTTTCAGCCTTCACACCTTTACATCTCTTTCCAGAGAAAATGTCTTCTCTGGATTCACATTCTCATTAGCATGACTTTGTTACATGCTCTTCTCGGGTGGACAGGGAGGCTGGGATATGACTAGAACAAGTCAATCAGAGCCTGCACCTAAGGGCATGTGGTGGCATCAACACCACCTAAGCTTCCCAGCTGAGAAGGGAGGGAAGTCAATCCTCCCTACCCCAAGGTGATAGAAGAGAAGTAATGGATACTGGGGAGGTGACCAGCAAATATCTGCTCTACAACTCATTCGCCAGAAACAAAGGAACTGAAAGTTTCTCTAACCGTACAATTATAACTATATCCCAACTTGAAATTATTAATTCCTATTGGCATTATTTGTTCTGAAACAGTATATCTTACATGCAGTAGCTTTTTAAAGAAAACCCACATTTATAGTCTATCCTCTCTGTCCCCAAATCAAACTACAACAGGTTATCATACATGCTAGGCACTATCAGCAATATAGCTGGTCATTTTTGTCAGGAATTTTTATCGTGCAGAAGTAAGACTATCACATTCTTTCTGATTGGAGGAAAACAGATTTCTAATGAGAAAATTCTTTCTATGTAGTCATCTTTTATATATTTGTTACTTCACCTTTGAACTATGGATTTGGTGCTTTGCTTACATGCAAGCAAAACACGAGTGAAATGAAGAACTCTATGAGTCCTTACAACATACTCAGAATTATTCCTCTGCTTTTCTTCTAAATAGATAATTAGCTACTCAGTTTAAAATATGTTCTCAAATGAAGATGCCACAGTGTTGCTTGGGAACATGCTTTAAAGTTTAATGACCTTCACTGGCAGTATGATGCTCATATTAGAACTAACATGGAACGCAATTTAATCCATGAAGATTTGTTAAAGTAGAGTGCCTGCTATGGGAACATCTTGATGCTCATGCCCATGTCTTGATAGAAGATATCCTCTACATTAGCCTTCACAAGTGAGTAGACCACAATTGGTTCTATACCTGCTAATCAACATCTATGTATGTATATGTATTTAAATAGCTGCACTAGGAGAAATGGCATGCCAAGAAAGGTGTAAACTTGATCCTCTACCTTACCTCTCCAAAATACATGTTCTCATTTCGTTTTCCTAGTCCTTTCATGGTTTCCATGGCTTTACTCTGAGCCTTCTGCTAGTTTTCCACAGCTATGATAAATTGATGTCTCAAAATTGAAATCCATAAATAGAAACAACCAGTGGACTCTAGAAAAATAGTGCTTTATTGTGGGAAGCAGATTCCCAACCAGAAGATTTCACGTTAAGCTGTGTTTGAATGGAAAAGAAAAATAAATATAAAACTGAAAGAGTCAACATAACAAATATCAACTCACAATCAGGGAGAAACACTTCATATCATTGTTACTAGGGATGACTAATCCAATAAATGTCTTAGCTAACACCAGCTGCCCATTATCTAAATATACCAGCAACCATTCCCAGGCCTACAATATGCATACATGCTGTTGAGAAGTATCATTCTATCAAAGCCTAAGGAGCCTCGAAGCTCATTCAGGTCTGAGCCTGAACAAGCTGCAAAACATTTCAAACCTCTCTAAGGTGATTTAAAGCTCCAGAGAAGGCAAGTTAGAGGGGTGACTGAGATTCTCTCATTTAATGCAAGAATCCCTCTGCAACAGTACATATCCACTGATCCAGCAACAGGGAGCTGGGCAAGGCTGCTCCAATAATGCTTGTCAAGTTTCAAACATTGGGAAACCAACCACTCCTTATACTAAGTCAAAACCCCCCCTCTGCCATTCCTACCAAAATATGTCTAACCTTTCTTGCAATGACAAGACTTCAACTACAGGAAGACAGCTATCATGTTGCCTAGTCACGTCATCTACTGTCTTCTTCATAGGATATCCTACAGCCTGAATATATTTTGCATCTTTCTCCTTGTCACTTTTGTTAAGTGATACAAAAATTTAGAGTTTCCAAAAAACATACCTGCTTCCTTTTCCTACTATTTCTTTTTGTAACAGGTGTTTATTTCATTTTGCAGTCTCTCAGAATTCAATAAGTGAACAAGTATACCCCATAATAAACACTCATCCTGAAGATTTTTTTGTCTTAAGTTACCATTTATACTGCTTTGTGTCTGTTTAAACTATGCTCAACTGATTGCCTCTACCTTTGAGTCTCCCTATATCCAATCTCCTCCATTCAATCATTCTTGCCCTGTGGATTAAGGTCAGGTAGCAAATGCCTCTCTATTCTACATCATCTAATTGATCCTGCTGGTGTGACATTTCAATCTCGGCTTCATCTGGAGAAGCAGCCTCACGTGAGATGGTAAAAATGCTATAGAGAAAAAAAAAGCAGAAACAGGAAAAGCTTATTAACCTTCGAAACATGATAGTACATTCTGTGCTTCTCTTAACACCTGATCATTTTCTAAGCCCTACAACTTTAGATTTATTATGCCCTAGGTGACTAAGTGATGCTTTTATAAACAGAATGTGAGATGCTGTTTTCAAGTAATTTTGTGGCAGTTTCACAGACTGGGAGAGATTGGAGTACTGATCAACTATGAAACACAAGATCTGAGTTCCAAACACCGTGCTGCTCTGTCAGAACTTTTCTATGTTGTTATGTAGATAGCTGATGCTAAAATGCAACGCCAAAAAGTGGAATCCCAACCTCGCCTGCAAAGCCCGAGTTATAATCCCAGGTCAGACCAAAGTGTCCAACATAGATCTAGCTTCTGCTGTATATAGCACCTTCACCTCTCTTAACTCAGTTATACTTCAAAACATTCTGCCAAGACCAGGCAAATGGGCTCCATTTCACCGATGAGGTCACTGAGGCTTGGAGACGTGTGATGTGATGAAGCTCACCTAAGTGCCAGATAGAGTTAAGGTAAGAAATAAATCAACAATTGATTCAGTATACTATATTCTTCAGCATTTGCCACAGCCCCCCATTTGTGAGGTCTAACATTACAAAAGTTAACTTTTTGGTTTGAGGGTCTGGCTGGGTCACATAGGCTAGAATGCTGTGCCTGAACCTCCCAGGCTCAAGCAATCCTCCTACCTCAGTGCCACCCCCACACCCCCACCCCTAGTAGCTGGGACTACAGGCACATGCAACCACGCCTGTCTTTTTTTTTGGGGGGGGGGGGGGTAGAGATGGGATCTCCCTATGTTGTCCAGGCTGGTCTCCAACTCCTGGGGTCAACTGATCCTCCTGCCTTGGCCTCCCAAAGTGCTTGGATTACAGGTGTGAGCCACCATGCCTGGCCACAAAGTTAACTTCTGCTTCTACTTGCCTTAGATTTTGACAAGTGATATAAGCAAAAGAAACAGTCAGAGGGGAAGAAAGTTCCTAAGATGGCTGCAAACATGTGTCCTAAAGGACACAGCACCAGGGCACTGCCCGGGAATCAACCTTCCTCATAGCCTCAGTGAACTGTGATAGGGAGAGGCCATTATATGCTGCTGATGACACATGAACACCACGGGGTTCACTTAGCATCTGCTGGTGGCCACACCTCCTTCTGCTTCTTGCTGCAGAACCCTGACTCCGGATACTGTTTTAAGTGTGTGTACAGGACCCTCGAAATACTGGATCTCAGAATAATAACGAATTTTCCACTTTATCTGGGTTGAGATATAAAAACCTATTTTTAAAATGTTTGATGGGAAAAGGGAGAAAAATTTTTCTTTCTCGTTTTTTGAAAGCATGAGGAAGTTTCTAAAAAAACTGAAATTTTTTTTAGAAAAAAAGAAAGGGAAAAAATTGCATGGAGGTAGGGGGACAGTTTTCCTTCTGAAATTTTCCAGATATTTCTGAACCTTCATACCACTTACTCTGGGATTAATCACATGAATATTATGAGCCTTTTTTAGGTAACTAAGCACAGAACAATTTTCCAATCCCTGCTTTGCCATTTTCTTTATAATTGTGGCCTAGTGACATTAGTTCCTTCATCTGTAAAATGTTGATAATATTAGCCTACTCCAGGGAGATTCGGTAAGAATAATCGAAGAAAAGCCTTTAAGCCCAGCTTTCGCAAGCACCCCCATAGATGGAGGCTTCTAAGGAACTTGGGAGGAGTGAGAGGGAGCCGAGGGAGTAGGACCATAGCAGGAAATGCAGAGAGAGAAGCCCTGCCCACCTTATCCAAGGTAAAACATCATAGCTTATCTCTAACACAAGCTCTCTCCCATGATTAAGTCCTCTTTCTGGTCCAGTAGTTTCTCCATCAGACCTCACCCAGGTCCCAGAGAGCTATTATCCTGACATTAAAGTTCCTTGATTAAGATTTTGTTTGAAAAGTCCTCATTTCTATTTATGCACTGCTGCTTTCAAGACTACACAACAGGGCCAGGTGCGATGGCTCACACCTGTAATCCCAGCACTTTAGGAGGCTGAGGTGGGTGGATAACCTGAGGTCAGGAGTTCGAGACCAGGCTGACCAACATGGTGAAACCCCATCTCTACTAAAAAATACAAAAATTAGTCGGGCATGGTGGCAGGTGCCTATAATCCCAGCTACTTGGAAGGTTGAGGCAGGAGAATCAGTTGAACCCAGGAGGCAGAGGTTGCAGTGAGCTGAGATCACACCACTGCACTCCAGTCTGGGCAAAAGAGCAAACCTCCATCTCAAAAAAAAAAAAAAAAAAAAAGCCAGGCACAGTGGCTCACGCCCTTAATCCCAGCACTTTAGGAGGCTGAGGCAGGTGGATCACCTGAGGTCAGGAGTTTGAGACCAGCCTGACCAACATGGTGAAACCCTGTCTCTACTAAAAATACAAAAATTATCCAGGCATAGTGGCACATGCCTGTAATTCCAGCTACTTGGAAGGCCAAGGCAGGATAATCACTTCAACCCAGGAGGTGGAGGTTGCAGTGAGCAGAGATTGTGCCACTGCACTCCAGGCTGGGCGACAAAAGTGAAACTCCTTCTCAAAAAAAAAAAAAAAAAAAAAAAAAAACAAAAAAACTACACAACATATGTTAATGCTATGGCTAAAGATTCAGTCATTAAGAAAATTACAGTAATGTGGAGTCTGTTGACTTTTCACCTTGGAGACCAAACACATTACTATTCACTTCCTGCTCTAGTTTTTAAATGATTGGCAAGCTCATAAAGCCCCATATCACTAAGGCAACAGCTGAGAGTAGACCATCCTGTAATTCTTACATATACAGTCAGCCTTGGAGGTGGTAAAGTAATATTCACCATTGGACAACTAAGGAAAACAGACTGACCTCAGCTGAACACTGTTGTGGCAGAATTGTAAAAAAATAAAATAAAGCCACAACTTTATTGAATTTAAGAGGAAATTACACAAAGTAAAACTTCTTTTTGCTTATCCACTTAAATAATAGTTAACTCTACTAGTAGCTTTGAAATGTCCATTCTGTTACACTAAAAGCAAACGTAGTTCACAGAGAATGTGTATCAGTAATAACAGATCAAGCCACTAATAAAAAAATCAGAATTCAAAACATAGAAATGTAAGAGGGTTTTTTAATCATAAATGTCAGTGTTTTTTAAATTACTAGGACATACTTTAATAGTACTCACTTTTTGAAGAAAAAAAAAAAGGCAGGCCTCTTCAGTGTATTTGTATATTGACTTAAAATGTGATAATCCCACTTTTTAATTAAATAAAAATAAACACCAAATTCTATGGAATTTGGGGTTTTTGCTGGTGTTTTGTTTGTTTTTGAGACAGAGTTCCACTCTTTGGCCCCAGCTGGCATGCAGTGGCATGATCCTGGCTTCCTGCAGCCTCAACCTCCTCAGGCTCAGGTGATCCTCCCACGTGAGCCTCCTGAGCAGCTAGGACTATAGGCGCAGGCCACCATACCTGATTAATTTGTGTATTTTTTTTGTAGAGACGGGGTTTTGCCATGTTGTCCAGGCTGGTCTTGAATTTCTGGGCTCAAGTGATCCTCCTGCCTGGGCCTCCCAAAGTACTGGAATTACAGGCATGAGCCACCACACCCAGACTCTTTCTATTGAATTTGATGAAAATGCTTATCCACAAATATAACTAAGTAACAACTTACTCCTTCTCTAAACAAAATTAAGACAAAAGATGTACTCATCAAGCATAAAACCTGACAGTTTTTAGTTTAGATTACAAATTCATTCCCCTTTTCCTTTTCAACTTCCTGTTTTGTATCATAAGCCAGACTCCTCTACATTTGAGATCCCTTCCCTGAATATGTCCAAAGGCCAGCGATCCTGCTGTAATTTCTTTTTCCAGATTTATTTTGAATTGATAAGGTTGTATGTATTTATGATATACAACATGATGAAGTGTATATATACACTTTGGAGTAGTTAAACTCAGCTGATTAACAGGTACATTGCCTCATCGTTATGATTTTTGTGGTGAGAGCTGTAATTTCAACCCCCTCTCACTTTCTCTGTCTATGCATTTTCATCCACCTTTTCAATCATTGTGAAATTAATGATCTGTTTATGTCCAAGTCACTAGTGAAGCACTCCATAAATCAACAGATGTGCTTTTGATTCAGAGCATTACCCTCATTCCTTCCAAGCTAGATCCTAAAAAGGAAATCATTCCAGTTAGAGAAAATTATCTCCAGAAAATAATCTTCAAATAAGTGTTTCATGCCCTTCAAAAGCCATGTCAAATCTAAGACTTTGATCATGAGGTATTCAGCACTATCATGGCAAGACACTATTTTAAAAATGGCATAGGCCAGGGGCGGTGGCTCACGCCTGTAATCCCAGCACTTTGGGAGGCCAAGGCAGACAGATCACGAGGTCAGGAGATCGAGACCATCCTGGCCAACATGGTGAAACCCTGTCTCTACTAAAAATATAAAAATTAGCCGGGCATGGTGGTGCCTGTGGTCCCAGCTACTCAGGAGGCTGAGGCAGGAGAACTGCTTAAACCCAGGAGATGGAGGTTGCACTGAGCCGAGATCATGCCACTGAACTCCATCCTGGGTGACAGAGCCAGACTCTCTCAAAAAAAAAAAAAAAAATGGCATAGATATGTGTATACACACAAATGTATTGGTGCAAAAGTAACTGGAGTTTTGCCATTACTTTTAATGACAAAAATCACAATTACTTTTGCACCAATCTAATAGATATATAAATCAAATAAAAATACATAAGTATTTATTCTTGTAATAGTTGTGTGTATTTCTGTTTAATATTTTGACAACTCAGCATCCACTTCTCCTTCCTATAGGACACAACTGTGTTTTGGAGAATTATGTTTTTTAATTAAATAGTCTTGCTGCAACAACAAATCCAGGTGCCTCCCTCCCAGGAGATTCCCTTCTTCTTAAATTACCTGTATTAGTCCATTCTCACGCTGCTAATAAAGACATACCCGAGGGTGGGTGATTTATAAAGGAAAGAGGCTTAATTGACTCACAGTTCAGCATGGCTGAGGAAGGCCTCAGGAAACTTACAATCATGATGGAAAGGGAAGCAAACATGTCCATCTTCGTATGGCAGCAGGAAGGAGAGTGAGTGCCCAGTGAAGTGGGAAGCCCGTTATAAAACCATCAGATCTCGTGAGAACTAACTCACTATCATGAAAACAAGATAGAGGAAACCACTCCCATGATTCAATGATCTCCATCTGGTTCTTCCCATGAGACCTGGAGATTATTGGAACTACAATTAAAGATGAGATTTCGGTGGGGACACAGCTAAACCATATCATTACCCAAAGTCAGTTTCTGTTGCCTACAACCCATGGACTCTGACTGTTACTGCTACTTATGAAATAAACCCTGAGTAAGAACACATCAGTATTTGCACTCTGGGCAATTAGTATATATGGGAAGATGCATTCTCTTAATCAGTGAGTAAACAGGATCTAGGGAAGTTGAATTTTCAGGCAGAAAGGTTGCCAGGAGCTCTCTCTAGGGAAATGACAACAGCTGAGAAGACATCATTTTAAGACATTTCACAAGCTTTTGTGAGTGACAAAGGGGCCACAGAGAAGGAAGTTTCACAAGTCCAGATGAAAGCTGTTGAAGACCCAGGGCACAGCAGAGGTAGTAGAGATAGAGAGGCAATTATAAACTTTTTAAAAAAAAAGATGAAAAGTTCAGGATTTTATTATTGGGAGAATGGCAGCAAACATATATGTATACACACATATGCACACATATACATTTTTATATACACATACATACATATATAATACACACACACACACACACAATCTCCAGACTTGTTGGTGTGTTCTGAAATTTGTTGCCCAGGCTGGAGTGCAGTGGCACAATCCTGGCTCACTACACCCTTGACCTCCCCAGGCTCAGGTGATCCTCCTGCCTCAGTCTCCCAAAGTGCTAGGATTACAAGTGTGAGCCACCACACCCAACCTATTGCTATTGAATTTAATCAAAATGTTTATCCATAAATATAGCTACATAACAACTTATTCCTTCTCTAAACAAAATTATGACAACAGCTGTACTCATCAAACATAAAATCTAACAGTTTTGGGTTTAGATTCACAAGTCTTAAAAATGACCTAGTCTGGATGATTATTCATTCATTCCCTTTTCCTTTCCAACTTGTTGTTTTGTGTCATAAGCAGACCCCTCTACACTTGAGATCCCTGCACTTGATATATACTTATAAAATCTCCAGACCTACTGGTATATTTTGAAATTTGTTACTACTGTCAATGGAATAGCAATTGAAATTGGCAACAGGGTTATTCAGCAAGAATTCCAATAGCAGAGGAGTGAATCATCTCTCCGTGTTGAGGAATTTTGTATTTTATGCAGCAACTTTAAAGAATATTTTATCTACTCTTCAATATATACATAGTGTATTATGTTCAAATTGCTAACAATATTTTATTGCTCATTTTTTGTGATCTTTTTTAATAGCTTCTAACTATCCTAATTTCCACATATCACCCAATAATGAAGGAATTTCTTTGCTTAGTTGATGCAGGAGCATTAACTTAATGTTGCAGAATTTAAGGTCTCCTCTTTTATAGACTTATAATATCCTTTCTCTCCCTGTGCAGTAAGTCTGATTTAATTATCTCCCAGAAATCAGTAAAGGTACTATTTTTGTCTTTGCTTGCTTTTAATCCCTATTTGATTAAAGTACCACGTGTTTAATTGGACTGGGTTTTCCTCAACCTCCTCAATTCTAAATATCAAAGGCAGCTGTGGGACTGCTGGAATGGTGTTAACAGGCTCCTTGGATTCAACTAACTGTTCTGGGATAATCAGTAAATCAGCAGAACCCACAAAATACTAGTTCCTCTTCCCCTTCATGCTGCCGTGTGCCACCACGCCTTCCACATCGCTTTCATAGTTCTTACCAGCAAGGGTAGAGGAGATATTTATAGGAATGTGGAGGGTGTATGAAACCTATTATTCCCCTTTCTAACAGGCTGAAATCTTTTCCAATCTTGCAGGTTTTTGAAAGACTTCAGGTGCTGTTTGATTGAAACCCTACAGTATTGACAAGAAAGGACTCACTGAAAACTTCAGCATTTGAAAATGAAAAAGAAAAACATATGACCCTGTCATATATTTGGTTTTTTTTTTTTTTTTTTTTTTTTTTTTAAGACGGAGTTTTGCTCTTGGTGTCCAGGCTGGAGTGCAATGGAGCAATCTCAGCTCACTGCAACCTCCACCTCCTAGTTTCAAGCAATTCTCCTGCCTCAGCCTCTAGAGGAGCTGGGATTACAGGCACCCACCATCACGCCCGGCTAACTTTTGTATTTTTAGTAGAGAAGCGGTTTCACCACGTTGCCAGGCTGGTCTCGAACTCCTGACCTCAGTTGATCGGCCCATCTCGGTCTCCCAAAGTACTGGGATTACAGGCGTGAGCCACCGCACCCTGTGCCAAGACACATTTTTAAAGAAAGTATTAGGTATCACTATGGTGCTTTTACAAACTAGTGAGTTTTTGAGATACCAGGAGAAAGAGGGAGGGAGGAGAGAGACAGAGGCAGAGACAGAGAGAGACAAAGAGAGCAATTCTCTCGGCTCCGAATGGGAACAACATTACACCAAAGTAACTTCCCCACCAGTAGACATTCCCAGGTTTCCATGATACCCACACAAGGCAAAACTGAAACATAGGCTACGATGGTGGAGAAGAAGCCCAATTGCACATCACCGTCTTCCTAGAACTGTCATAACAAAGTGCCACAAACTGGGTGGCTTAAAACAACAGAAATTTTTTCTCTCACAGCTCCGAAGTCTACACATCCAAAATCAAGGCATTGGTAGGGTTGGTTCCTTCTGGAGGCTCTGAGGGAGCATTCATTCCAGGCCTCCCTTCTAGCTTCTGTTCGTTGCTGGCAAACCTTGCCATTTTTAGGTTGCAGTGACATCACTCCAATCTCTGCTTCCATCATGTGTCTCTGTATTCCTGTATCCAAATTTGCCTCTTTTTAGAAGGACACCAGTCATCAAATTAGGGCCCACCATAATCCAGGGTGACCTCTTAATTTGATGACATCTATAGAAGCCCAATTTTTAAACAAGGTTATATTCACAGGTATTGGGTTAAGACTTCAACCTGTCTTTCTGGGAGTCACAATTCAAGCCACAGAACCCTCTATAATACAAAATAGCCTCATGCTACTACCTAGATATTCAGTGTTTATCTTTGTATATTCAGCCCTTTGTAGAAGTTCCTCATACTCTAGTACTTTTATAAACACTTCCTCAAGTCCTTATTCCCTAAGAGTTATTCAGATAAATTAGCAGGTGTGGAGAGGTTCTCACATTGGTTCTCAGTCAGTGATGACCACACCCAGCCATGGGACTTGCTGGATGTGCTGCCATATTTTGATTTAAATTTTACAGCGTAGAGTAAAATTTGCTATGAATAAGAGGTGAGGAAAATAATTTATCTGAATCCAAATAAAGACTGTCTGTTCACCAGAACACACAAAAATTTTGCCTTGTGAGTATATAAAAAGATGAGTTCAAAGCAATCAGTAGTTCTACTCAAAATGGACACCAATGGGGCAAACTAATGAGAAGTCTGGAAACAGAGAAGACTTTAATGGACATTGTCAAGCACCTCTATACTGTGATGGGAAATGCACAGTAATTGTGACTTACTTGTCTGTGCTGTTCTGAGACTTTCAATCTCTTCCAGTGTGCTGTCAAATCTGTTAATACCTAGAACATTAAAATGTTAAAAACTTCTTGTTTGAGCTACACTTTTTTGTTTTGTTTTGAGACAGGATGTGTCTCTGTTGCCTAGGCTGGAGTACAGTGGTGCAATCTTGGCTCACTGCAACCTCCACCACCTGGGTTCAAACCATCCTCCCACCTCAGCTTCCCAAGTAGCTGGGACTAGAGGCGCTCACCACCATCCCAGCTAATTTTTGTATTTTTGGTAGAGACAGGGTTTCACCATGTTGCCCAGGCTGGTCTCAAGCAGTCCTCCTGCATTGGCCTCCCAAAGAGATGGGATTACAGGCATGAACCACCGTGCCTGGCTACATTAAGTGTAGACCAAATGCCCCAATTCCAGCACCACTCCTGCTAAATAAAATTTCCAACATTTACCAGTTGCTTAAATCAGTACATGTCTAAAGATGAGAATTTCAGACCTATAAAGAAAATTATTTTGAGTAGCAGAGAACTGTTTTTAATCTACCCAGTGATTTGTTCCATGTATATGGGAAAATGAATCCCATTCAGGACTGGGATGAAATCAACCAACTTCACCAAGAAGATGGATCTCAAGAATTATGTAGCTGTCTATAGCTTTTTGAGAACAATGAAAATATTTTTGCCCAGGATATAACCCCCAACAGTTGTCACAGAGCCAGAAATTCTGTCAATGGGGACCTGTTCTGAACACGTGTTAAGAGCTGCCTGATATAATGCTAATACCCACTGCTACTCCCACACAACAGCTAAGATTTTATAAAAAATTCACTTACTCAGGTATTTTTCCAACCAAGAACGCTAGAAATAAACTCAGGAGAGATATCTGTCTGAGAAGACACATATTGAAGGAAAAGGCAAAGGTGCCCAAATCATGTCCCCTCCTTTGCAGTTGTACCTGGGGCCTGGCCCTGTGACTCTTCTCCTCAAACTTCCATACAAAATATCTGTAGATGACATTTTGCATAATATGGAGGATGCTGAGGGAAGCCATGAGGTAAGGGATCTGCCCAAATATTTTCCCAGAGAAAAACGTCATATTCAGTGAAGGGAAATGAGGGAAAGAACAGAGATTTGGGGAAAAAAGAAAAAGCAATATGTTCTCTTGCTCCAATGATCAATTTCATCCCTCTGTACCCTGTTAGAACCCTGCTGCCTGGTGAGCCCTCTGCCTCTGATCCTGAAGGCCAAGTGAACATCAGGTCAAAAAATAAAATCCCAGGACACAATGGCCTTCCACTTCTCTCTGCAGCCCATGGCAAAGCTCTTTAATAAGATAATTCCCCATGCCCTGCTGGAAGCTGGGTCAGATGCAGAAATATCATGAAATGTCAATTAAGAGCCTCATTCATTTATAGTTGAGAGAGAGGATTCTAGAAATGTAAATGGGGCTGAATTTTTATTTTCTGCCCTAAACTTCACATCTCTCCTACAGAAACCTGCTTCCTACTTTTCTCCAAAAAGTATACCAGTCAGAACTTCCAGGCCTCTCCACTGATGCTATAAGCAAAATAACATGTTCCCTTTGGCAGGATGCCCTGGTGCTGCCAATTTAATTATGCTTTTCAGTATTTTTCAGCCTTCTTTTAAGTGGCAGACTGGTAGCCTTCTCTCTTCTTTCCTGGACACACAGCTAGACCTCAATTTTCAGCTCTCTCGTGGTGAGGTACGGCCATGAGACTGAATTCCAACAGAGGGATTGTGAGGAGTGTGCACCACTCTCAGGCCTGGCCCATGAAACTTCCATACATAGTAATTCTTGCTTTTTTCCCATCTGCCAGCCTGATGCAACATACATAACCACTTTGGAAGCCACAAGGCAAAGATGGCAGAGCCACAAGACAGAAAGAGCCTAAGTCCCTAAATTGTCACTAGGAAGCTCTAATCTAAAAAACAAACAAACAACAAAAAAACAAAAACACTCTTTAGGATGTTTCACAAGCAAGAAATAAAATTCTATTATGTTTAAGCCATTATACATTCTTTATCCAAAGTTTGTGTTATAGTAGTGATATGGTTTGGATGCGTGTCCCCACCAAATCTCATGTTGAAATGTAATCCCCTGTGTTGGAGCTGGAGCCTGGTGGGAGGTTTTTGGGTCATGGGGGCAAATTCCTCATGGCTTGGTGCTATCCTCAGGATAGTAAGTGAGGAGTGAGTTCTCACAAGATCTTGTTGTTTAAAAGTATGACACCTTCCCCCACTCTCTCTTGCTCCTGCTTTCACCATGTGAGATGCTGCTTCCATTTTGCTTTCTGCCATGACTGTAAGCTTCCTGGGGCCTCCCCAGAAGCTAAGCAGACACCAGCGCCATGCTCCTGTACAGTCTGCAGAACTGTGAGCCAATTAAACATCCTTTCAATATAAATTACCTAGTCGCAAGTCTTTTTAATAGCAATGCAAGAAGAGCCTAATACGATATTCATATTCATATACTTATTTATATGAATATACATATACATATTTATATGAATATACATATTCATCTATACATATTCATCTACATCAATCCATGTAAGTATCCAGGACCCTCATGTGTTTCTCCCATGGCCAGCCCAGTCTCTCCGGTTATGAGTTCAACATGGAAATACATACTGAGAGCAGAAGTCCATTTTGTGATCCTGGCAACATTGTTAGTGGCAGGATTAGGATTACATGACTTTCAGTCCATTCATCTCTACAACAGGAACATAGCTGTCTCTAGTGAATCTACCTTGACTGATATGCACCTTCATTCTGAGGTGCCCACCATGGAGACTGTGGGCTTTCTACACTGTTTTTCACTACAGCATTGCATTGGGCAGTTGTGCTTCTGAAAACACTGCAGATGATGTAAAAGAGCCTGTACATAACAGATGTGAAGTGATATACATATATGGAGAGATACTATTATTGTTGTTTTATTGTTACAGCAGGCACCTTTGTCATGGGCAGTCTTGTGCTTTTTATTCTTTCCCTTCGTCTGGTGGGAAATCCTGTGTCACATTCTTCCCTGCTTAAGGCATGATCATAAAGTCAAATATTATTGTTAAGACAAATATTTTTATATTACATATTACATAAGGACACATATACTTATTATTAAATTGATTGTTTCTTGGAAACACACCCAAAAATGATTCATTTCTTAGAAAATAGGTAAAGCATTTCATCTGAGACAAGACAGTAGCATACGTTAAGTGTGGTCAGTGGGTGAGAAATCACATTTCACTTACTAAGATTGTTTCAACAATGAGTAGACTCATAAGTAGCCTTTGAAATGAAAAACAGGAATTGGGAGGAGAAGGCAGAGCAAAAGCCTAGATAAGAAAAATAGGTCGAAATTAAGCATTGACATAGCTGAAGGAAATGTAGTTCAATACTCCATATATAAATAATTGCCCTGATTAGATCTAAAGGAGTTTAAAAGAAGGTGTGGTTAAGTTAGAAGTGTCACCAGGAGGGCTTCCAGGCTTATTCTCCCTCAGACAAGGCTAAGTCCTTCCTTCTGTAGGCTCTGGTATTTGATGTGGTCAGCATCCATGAGTGGATTCATCTCTTGGGAAAAGTCAACAGAGATTGAGGAGTGAACAAGAAAGCCAACATATTCATCTACATCAATCTATGCAAGTATCCAAGATCCTCATGTGTTTCTATAGCCAGCCCAGTCTCTCTGGTTATGAGTACAATGTGGAAATATATATGAGAAAATAAGTCCACTTTGTAAGTCTGGCAACATTTTTAGTTGCAAGATTGAGATTACATGACATTCAGTCCATTCATGTCTACAACAGGAACATACCTGTCTTAGGGGTCAATGCATCAAGCCATTGAAGATGTGGGTCTTTCCCCCTCCTGGGAGAGAGCTTGAATGGACAAGGCCAACTTTGACCTTTCTGTCTCTTGTTTTCCTTAATCCCACACTTATCTGTCCTTTACTTCTGCACCCATTCCTGAATGTACCATTTTTCTCATTCTTCATAATATTAATAGGTTTAAACAATGTTCTTGAGTTGCCTGTTAATTGCATGTGAAATGCCTTATTTCTTTTTATTTATTTATTTATTTATTTATTTTTTTGAGACGGAGTCTCGCTCTGTTGCCCGGGCTGGAGTGCAGTGGCTGGATCTCAGCTCACTGCAAGCTCCACCTCCCGGGTTTATGCCATTCTCCTGCCTCAGCCTCCTGAGTAGCTGAAAATAGCTTATTTCTAAGATGAATCATCCTGATATGGTTTGGCTCTGTGTCCCCACCCAAATCTCATGTTGAATTGTATTCCCAGTGTTAGAGGAGGAACCTGGTGGGAGGTGATTGTAACATATTCCCCCTTGCTATTCTTGTGACAGTGAGTGAGTTCTCACAAGATCTAATGCTTTAAAAGTGTGTGGCACTTCCCCCTTCACTCTCTCTCTCTCCTATTGCCATGTGAAGATGTGTTTGCTTCCTCTTCGCCTTCGGCCATGATTGTAAGTTTCCTGAGGCCTCCCAAGTCATGCCTCCTGTACAGCCTATGGAACCGTGAGTCAATTAAACCTCTTTTCTTTATAAATTACCCAGTCTCAGGTAGTTCTTTATAGTAGTGTGAGAATGGACTAATACACTTCCTGATATCTGATCTCAAGGGCCAGGTGATATTTTTATTCAAGCCACCTTTGCCTATAAAAGTTAGTGTTATTTTTCCCCCTGAGAAGAATATATTTGGTCTGTTTTTGATGCAAATGTCATTCATTTGATGGTCTCATCCTCAAATCTTTAGACATTCTACTTTTAATTAAGAAAAAAAATTATTAAGTTGACTTCGTAAGCACAAATTTCTTGCCAAAGGAAAAGTCTGGAATGGCAGATTTGTAACTAAAATAACAATTAGTACTTGAGACACAATGAGATTGTTGAAAGAGCAATAGACTTGACGTCAGAACACTAAGGCTCTTGACTCTGTTCAGCCACTAAAGCACTGGGAAAACTTTTTTTTTTTTTTTTTTTTTGCACATTTCCATCCTCTGTTCGTTATATGAAAAGTAAAAGAACTAGATGAAATCATTTGTAGACTTCCTTTTAGCTCTATGTTTTCATGATTCTAACACACTAGAGCGGACATGCCATAGTACTAAAAACGCTTGCTAAGAAGAAAGGGGAAAGAGAAGACCTACCAGTGACTGAGCCTTTACCAAGTTCTAAGCATTATGCATATACCATCTCATTCAATCGTTAAAACCACCCTGTAAGTAGATCCTAGCATAATCTGCATTTTACAGATGACAAAGTAGAGGTCCAGAGAATTAAGTGATTTGTTCAATTTTATGGGACGAATGATTTTGTCCCCCCCACCTGCCCCAAGAATTTATGTGTTGAATTCCTAAGCCCCAGTATGATGGTATTTCAAGGTAGAACCTTTGGAAGATAATTAAATTTAGAAGAGGTAATGGGGGGAGGCTGGCCCTTGTGTGAGATTAATGCCCTTATATAAAGAGACTAGAGCACTTTCATTCTCTCTCATTCCTTCTCTCCTCTCAATCTCTCTCTTTCTCTCTCTCTCTTTCTCTCTCTGTCTCCCTCTCTCAGCCCCCCCCTCTCCCCTTATCTCCCTCTTCCTCTCTGCTATGTGAAGACACAGGAAGATATCAGCCATCTGCAGCCCAGGAAAAGAGCCCTAACCAGAAACCAAATCAGCCAACACCTTGATCTTGGACTTCTCAGACTCTAGAACTGTGAGAAATACATGTCTGCGTTTAAACCTCCCAGACTATGGTATTCCATTATAGCAGCTTGAACTAAGACACCCAATACCCTACAGTTAGTACAAGGTCTGAACCTTATGTTAAAATTCTGAACCTTATGTTAAAATTAGAGACCCAGCTAAATTATACCAAAATGTCTGACGAAATTGTCCCCCATGCAACCTACAATGTGCCAACAGCACCAGTTCTTGAGTGCTACTACTCTGAGGGCAAGATTATAAAATAATTTGTGTCAGTGCCACAAATGCATAGCAAATGACACAGATGGTCTGGTTTGAAGCAAGGCACTCTAGAGGCCACCTTGATCAAAAGGATTTCACTATCCCAGGAGCTGGCAATGCTGTGCACCTGCTAAGCCAGTCTTTAAAAATCAATTCGTCTGGGATAAGCATTGCTTTCTTCCTGTGGCTTTCTTCAAACTGTAAATTCTACTGCATTGGGAGTTAGAAGTTCATTGCTTCAACCTGGTCACAGATGCAACTGGTGAGGTAAGAGTGCACCAGATGCCTGGGGAGGTGAGAATGATTGAGAAGAGAGAATTGACATGAGAGAGAAGAGAGAAGAAGATACAGGCAGATGAATGCAACAACCTACTTCTTTCTTTGCTAGGACCAATCCTAGAGAATTCTGCTCTCGGCTTAAGCTGAGGAACTAAAGCCATTATTTATAACTTACAACCTCCCAAGTCAGGCAGCACTACTCACATGGGAAGGTTATCAGAAGAAGCAGGGAGTGTGTCATGGTGGGGACATTACTGTAGCAGATGGTGACCATGTGATCTGTGGCAGCCGCCAAGGGCTTGTTCAGAGTGGATTCCGTTCTGCTTTCATGGCATCTGTTTCCAATCTAGGGCTGAGCCTCCAGATCTGCTGACACACTGCTCCTCCCAAATCCAAGTCAGTGCCCAGCTCAACATCCGGACCTCAGCCCTTGAGACAGGCTGCATTGAGCTCAGGGAGAAAATTGGAATTTCTCTTTCTTTCCTCATTAAAGGAACTGTCTAAGTTCACTTCTCGAACAGGAGCAATTTTGGCTGAATTGAGTCTTGAGTAGTGATGAGCAAAAGCATCACATTCCATAGTCCTTCCTATGTCTCAGTAATAAATGCACTGGAGTAAGAAAGAAATCTCTGCACATGCCCTTACTCCCATGGGAATGTTGTGACTCCATCTGCTGCTTCACATGCCAAGTGCTAAGGATGGCAGTCCTTTCTAAGAAACCATAAAAAAAACTTACTGAGCATATTCTGCATTTTTACCTCCATTGAACATACGTCACTAGGTGCCAGGCAGAGTATACAATGGACCACATAATCTCATTGCCTTAGATGTATCTTATGCAAGAAATCAAGTCCTTCTGGAGGTTTCATCTGGGATATCCAGATAACAAAGGTGCTACATTGATGCAGTTTTTTCTTATAACAATTCTCCTACTCCATTACTTCATTTTCCATGTGTTGACCCAGCTCTCATTTCAGCCTCTTTAGCCCCATCTTGGGTATGAGATTTATTGTTCCAATGCGGACTGTGAAGAGGAAAGTGTGAGAATGAGATCATAGGTTCCACTAAGCCCCACTGTCCCAAAACACAATGAGCCATTTTTGGCAGCCTGACCAGCCCTGCAGGAAGGCCACTGGCTAAGGAACCATGCCAAGCTTTGAGCCAACCATGCTGTGTTGAAAGATTTCATGCAAAAGTCCCAAAGCAGAGTAGTGGAATTTTCTGGAAGTAAAGCACCCCAATTCCTGTCCCAGAAACAATGTTTATTGGATGGCCTCTGGCTCCTAGCGACCTGGTTTTCATTTGCATCAGGCAAATAGAAATGAATGTAAAACTTTCTGGTGCCTCACCATCCCCACCCTCCCAAAGCGACCCAGAGTTTCCAATTCCTGCTGCAGACTCTGACTCCTCTCACTTCCTTCCTGAGCGAGAGCTCTCTCTGCACCCTCTGCTCTACACAGAAGGTGGGTGGAAAACGGAAAGCCACAGGGGCTCTCAGGAGAGCAGAGGAACAAAACAGTGCAGACCTGAGCACATGCATCCAAGCATGTGGGCCACCATGGGGTGCCACGGCCTTTGTGTGCAGAGCCACATAGGGCCATAGTTCTACCTACCCCTAGAGTTTATGTCCCAGGCATTAAAATGTAGAGGAACCTCTGTCTGCCTTCTTCATTTACTGGTGAGATCATAAGCTTTGAAGGAGTAGTGGGGACCCAAAGATGACACAGGACAGAGCCAGGATTAGAATTTGGGTCTCCTAATGACCCCATGCCTAGTCCTCCTCACTGTCTCCTTGTGCAAGGGGTGAGAAGAGAAAGGAAGGACAGAGGATCTTGGGGTGGAAAAGTTTGAGAACCTTTAGCCTAAGGGTTTTCTAAGTCAGAAATTGTGCAACTTTCGTCTGTTCTGCACACATTCCTCACAAGGCACCTGGTGGCTGCTCTGAAGGTAGATCCTCATGGCATTGTGCCAGCTGAATGCTGTGGGGCAGGAACAAGCCTCAACTCACTCCTCTGGTGCAAAGTCCTCTGGATCCCAGAGCCTCTCTCCTGCAGCCTGGGCAGCCTTCAGCTACTGTGGAACCAGCTGGAAACTTATAAAAGGGAAGCTGTGGTTCAGCACTGGCAGACAATATGCAGAGATACAATGTGGAACACTTTAAGGTTACCTACATCTGCAAAGATCCCTGTCCTGCTGCCTCCACAGCCACTGTTCAAAGGCCAGTGGGACATAGAGTTCTGTGCCTATGGCAGAACTCTATGTTTTAATTCATTTTAATACAGAGTTTTGAAGTTTTTTAATTTACCATCTTTAGATTGCGGATCTACTTGTAGCACAAAGTCTACATTTTAACCTGGGGCCACACCACCTTCAGGATATGCATACTCATGAAGAATCCAAGCCACCAATCATTTTTTTCCTCTTTTTTCAGATTCAGGGGCTACATGTGGAAGTTGTTATGGGGTATATTGCATGATGCTGAGTTTTGGATTTCTATGATTTCATCATCCAAATAGCAAATATAGTACTCAATAGGTAGTTTTGAAACCTTGTCCCTTTGTCTCCTCCCCTGTTCTGGAGTCCCCAGTGTCTATTGTTACCCTTTTTTTTTTTTTTTTTTTTTTTTTGAGACGGAGTCTTGCTCTGTCGGCCAGGCTGGAGTGCAGTGGCATGATCTCAGCTCACTGCAAGCTCCACCTCCCAGGTTCACGCCATTCTCCTGCCTCAGCCTCACAAGTAGCTGGGACTAAAGGCACCCACCACCACTCCTGGCTAATTTTTTTGTATTTTTAGTAGAGACGGGGTTTCACCATGTTAGCCAGGATGGTCTTGATCTCCTGACCTTGTGATCCGCCCGCCTCGGCCTCCCAAAGTGCTGGGATTGCAGGTGTGAGCCACCGTGCCCAGTGAATTGTTGCCATTTTTATGTCCATGAATATCCAAAGTTTAGCTCCCACTTTTAAGTGAGAACATACAGTATTTGGTTTTCTGTTCCTGTGTTAATTCACTTAGGATTATGGCCTCCAGCTGCCTCCATGTTGCTGAAAAAGACAAGATCTCACTCTTTTTTTATGGCTGAATAGTATTCTATGGTGTATCTGCACCACATTTTATCCAGTCCACCATTGATAGGCACCATTGATTCCATGTCATTCTATTGTGAATAGTGCTGTGATGAACAAAGGAGTGCGTGTGTCTTCTTGGTGGAACAATTTACTTTCCTTTGGGTACATATCCAGGAATGGGATTGCTGGGTCCCATGGTAGTTCTATATTAAGTTCTTTGAGAAATCTCTAAACTGCCTTCCACAGTGGCTGAACTAATTCACATTCCCACCAACAATGTATAAGCATTCCCTTCTCTTCGAAGCCTAAACTACATCTGTTGTTTTTTGACTTTTGATTAATAGGCACTCTGAGTAGTGTGAGATAACATCTCATTGCCAAGCCACCAAAGTTTTTGATGTGGATCCTTCAGATGTTGTTATTTGTCTTGTCCCTTCTTATGTACCAAGATAACAATTACTCTTGGTGGTACACGCTAGGGATCTCCAATACATCAGGCAAAGATGTTACTATTCCTATTTTACAGATGAATAAAAAGAAGTGAAAAAATTCTGATGGCATGATTTGCCTCAGATCTCACAGCTGGTAATGGGGCTGTTACTCAGATCCTGGCCTGACTCTTTAACCTGAATTCTTTCCAAGGTGCAACTCCTTCTACCCATCTCAAGTATAGCTGGCCAAAACTCAATCATCAGCTCATTCATCCTCCCTCTAAAGCTGCACACATAGAAACTCCTGTTCTACACCCACCCACACTCTTCTTAATCACCAAGACTCAGCAAAGATAGACACTACTACTGTCCTGTATCCCTGAAATACTAACTAACTAGAGACAAGTTACCTGCTTTTCCTTGAGATTCCTAAAAGTTTTCTTTCTGATAATCCAATCATGAATCCACTTTTAAATGAGCTACTCATGCTAGCTGATATCAGGTTGGTTTTCTGTTTCTGTAATACCTATAAATGTATGCCCATAGGAGTGTGTCTGTCTTCAGTCATAATCCTTGACAGAAAGAACCTAGACTGTTTAATTTTTGATTCAGTATCAAACAGAAAATCATCCAGAATTAACTATTTAATGAATGTTTAATTTCCACAGTGAAGATTATGCTGATGACAATGTTGATGATGGTGATGGTAATGGTGATAATAATGGTTGGATAATGGCCTGCAGGGCTCTTTCCTATAAAAGCATCCAGAGTGCTTCACTGAAAATGTTCATAAAGATTGCCCAACAAGCTGCAATAGAGAACTTAGTAGACATGAGCGGCAGAGTCTCTATGTACTGGTTTTCTCTGGTAGTGTATAGACGTGTTTACTGCCTCCTCACTCCCACTGCACTGAATGACATGGCAGAAGAGGCTCAGAAGCTGCAGGAGGCAACTGCTTCAGGAAGAAGCACCTGTTAGCAAACCGAAGCATCGCCTGCTTCCCACACAGGGAACCAACCATCGCTGAGTCATCATTCACCAAGCTCAGAGCCAAACTGACAGACTGGAGAAAGAAGTCAACGAAACCTTCACAGCAGGTGCAAGGGACTACTGGCTTCCCTTATGATGTCCTAAGCATGGCTCCAAGTTGGAGAAGCCAGTGCAGGGAGCCCACTCACCACATGAGCCGGCTGCGTGTCTTGGCTTCCCTGCCTTTAGTGTGTGCTCTGTATCCCACTGTCAAGCCCACTGAACAGGGTCAGGATGATAGTTTGGGGCCTCAGTCACTGAATAGTAACATCCATAGCCCATGGCCTGAGAATGAAACAGGATGGAAATAATAAAGATAAAAACTACAGAGACACTTGCACACCAGCATGGGAATTCCCCAGAATGTACACAGTCCTATAAATATATCTTTTCAAATGCTCAGAAACACTTCCCTCAGAAGGTTGTATACATAAATCAAAAATTACCTTTAGTTTCTAAACACTTACACTTAAGTGATTGTGAATAAAGAATACAAATAGCTTATGCTATGCATTTAGTCAATATTTTGCACATGCCAGACCAATAGCTGTTGCCCTGATTCCATCTTGCATTTAGGACATTCATTTTTTATTGCAATCATGTTTTACTGAGTGCTTTCAGGAAGAATAAATAAGGCTTTAAAGGAATAGCACAGGAAATTTGTAAATTGAAAGTCTTTTTACTTTTAAGCTAACTTTACATGTGTATGCAATTGTATGTCAATGACTTACAATCTTTGAAGAAACTGTACATTTTTATAAAGAAAATCTACCTTAATATGAACACCTTCTGGCTTGCTTTAGAAAGGGGACACAGAAATCAATCCATAGACTCATATTTCAACCATCTCTTCTTTTTATTTTATTCCAAGCTCATAGAGATGAGAATTGGAAAAGAATAAAAATGTGCTTTTTCACTCACATATTCTTATTCTGTTATAATTGCAGGTGAAGGATGACATTTTATAGTGAAGACATTTTATTACAACTCAGGAAAACGTTGCGTTATGAGCTGTAAGGAATGGGGACATCAAAAGATGCATGACACTTAAATTCAGAAATACCCATCATTTTTCTGTACATGGTATTACAAAAGATAAATAACACATCATTCACTGCATCTGCTTACATAAATGGTATTGGCTTGCTATAAATATTCACTGCTATATTTTACATTAAAGTACGCATTAGTAATGATGCTTCTATTCCTGCATTTGAGGTCAAGTGAAAAGGTTAGTGTGCCAGCTTCTAAGATAATGAACTCTGACCATTCCTTTTCTCTGACACCCACATTCAAACAATTACCAGGCCTGCCCCATGGTCTTAGAGCTAAAGGGAGAGAAGTGGGGAAGATCGACGGGGTCTGGAGCCAGCCTAAGTCCAAATTCCAACTCCACCACTTATCAGCTCTATAAATTTGACAAGTTGCTTAATCGTCCACTCTGTGCCTCACTCTGCTCCTTTGTAAAGTGGGCACAGTAATATGTTCTGTTAGAAGGACACACTGAGTTATATGGAAAGCACTTAGAAACGCACATAATAAATGCTACATAAGACTTAGCTCTTTGACAATAACAGTTTTTTTTTTCTTTTTCTTTTTCTTTTTTTTAACATTGCCACTTCCTCAGTACCTCCACTTCCACTCCTCTCCAGCCCCTGCTGCCTCCCTCTAGTCAACTGCAACAAATGGGGTTCCAAATGGGCTCCCTGCTTATGGCATAGCCCACCTCACCCACCTCCATTTCAAATCGAATGTCCTCTCCTTCATGCTACAAACTAGACATTTCTATCACAGCATCTACTTCACCTTGGTCTTTATCTATGTTTACGTGTAGTGCAACTGAAAAACACCTATTTTAATTGCATTCAGGAGACCACTTAGGAAATTGTTATTGGTTAGGAAATACCTTGATAAATTTTGGCAGGAAAGTTCCAAAGACTGACTGGAAAGAGAAACTCAAAGAAAGCTAATTCCTCGGTATGAAATGTACACATGCATTTAGAGGGGGCTTAAGCAGTGAAAAGTAAGTTGGCTGAATGGGGAAAAGTAGTCAAACAACATAAAAAAAGATTTCAGCTCACAGATGGGCAATGCAGTGGGAGATTCCTAGTGGCAGGGGATGAAGGACACCGAAAACAAGAATGAGTCATATTTAAGTTCAAACTGTCTTCATTTCTAACATGTGAAAAGGACCCAAAACTTAAGTAAAGCCTGATACACACACAAAGGGCTTGTGGTAATTTGTTTGGGAAGAAATCAAGGAAAGAGGGCTGAATTCCATGCAGGAGTGTAGATGAATGAGAGGGAAGAGAGAGGCTGTGTGAAATGAGACAGAACTGAATGTGGGAGTTCAGGGGCTTATAATTTGGAGCCAGAACAAAAACATCAGCGATCCAGAACTTGCAGAAATCTTGATGATGGAGTTGGGTTTTCCACTGTGTCTGCAATAAAAGGCTCAAGGTAGTCTTATTCAAATCCCCAAGCCCAGTGCGTTAGTTCCGGTTTCTTCAAGAAGCAGACAGGGTTAGATGTGCAGGAGATTTACTGGGAGAAACACCTTGAAGGGTTATGGGATCAAGGATTAAGCTGGAGAAGGTGAGAAGAGACTGGAAATTGAGGCAGGTGTGACTCCTTTGAAAGGAGAGTGGGAAGAAAGAAAAATTGAGTACACTCTCAGATCACAGAGCAGTTCTAAGAAAGATCCAGCCAGGCCAATGAAAAGTCACTGAGCCAAAATCACTGTTGGAGAAGTACTGCATCTCACAGGAATAGGCCAGCAACATACTCAGTTATTGGCTGATGGCAGCCCACTGAAAGTATGTATTCAGCACAATCATGATGGCAAGCCCAGAAAGCCAGCTGGCACCATTAATCAGCCATGCTGCCACGGCAGGACATTGGAGCTGCAGATTTTCATCACCACCACCGAGCATCACCTCAGCTGATAGGAATCATGTCAAATGCATCATTCAGTACTTAACTGCTCAATAAACACTTGTTGAATAAACTGATCCACCCTACACATTAAATAATTATCCTAAACAACTATTGAAACCTGATGTTGTGCACAGAATTCATTTTATTATTTTTACTATTTGTAGTCTTTTAAAATTTCCATTAAAAAAAGGTTTATTTAAAATCGTGTTTAGAAACACTATGGTAGTTCCACAAATAATTAAACTTAAAATTACAATAGGATCCAGCACCCAAAATAAGTGAAAGCATGGACTCAACACATAACCATACACCCATGTGAATAGTACTATTCACAATAGCCAAAAGGTGGAAAAAACCCAAATGTCCATCACCAGATGAGTGGATGGACAAAATGTGGTATATATACATGCAAAAGAATATTACTCTGCTTTAAAAGAAGAAAATTCTAACACATGCTACCTCATTGTGCTAAAAGAATTAAACCAGTCACAAAAGGCAAATGCTGTACGAGTCTGCCTATATTAGTGTGTTAGTCCATTTGCATTGCTATAAAGGAACAGCTGACATTCGGTAATTTATATTTAAAAAAAGTTTATTTGGCTCATGATTTTGTGTTCAGAATTGGTGAGTCCTTGGTCTCACTGACTTCAAGAATGAAACCACAAACCCTCACAACGAGTGTTACAGCTCTTAAAGATGGTGTGTCCAGAGTCTGTTCCTTCAGGTGTTAAGATGTGTCAGCAGTTCTTCTGGCGGGTTTGTGGTCCCACTGACTTCAGGAGGGAAGCTGCACACCTTCGCAGTGAGTGTTACAGCTTCAAATGTGGTGCGTCTGGAGTTGTTCTTTCCTCGTGATCTCACTGGATTCACGAGTGAAGATGCAGACCTTTGCAGTGAGTGTTACAGTGTTACAGGTCTTAATGGCAGCATGAACCCAAAGAACCAACAGCAACAAGCTCTATGGTAGAGAACAAAACAACAAACCTGCCACACTGTTGAAGCGGACCCAAACAGCTTGCCATTGGCTCCTCAGGCAGACTGCTTTTATTCCCTCATCTGGCCCCACCCACATCCTGCTGATTGGTCCATTTTACAGAGAGCTGATTGGTCTATTTTACAGAGAACTGACTGGTCCATTTTGAAGAGTGCTGATTGGTGCGTTTACAATCCCTGAGCTAGACACAGAGTGCTGACTGGTGCGTTTACAATCCTTTGGCTAGACACAGAGTGCTAGACAGAAAAGTTTTCCAAGTCCCCACCAGGTTAGCTAGATACAGAGTACTGATTGGTGCTTTTACAAACCTTGAGCTAGACACAGGGTGCTGATCGGTGTATTTACAATCCCTTAGCTAGACATAAAGGTTCTCCAAGTCCCCACTAGACTCAGGAGCCCAGCTGGCTTCACCTAGTGGATCCCGCACCTGGGCTGCAGGCTGACCTGCCGGCCAGTCCGGTGCCTGCGCCCGCACTCCTCAGCCCTTGAGCGGTTGATGGGACCGGGCGTCAGCGGTGCAGGAGGCGGCGCTCCTCAGGGAGGCTCAGGCCGCGCAGGAGCCCACTGCTTGCTGGGGAGCTTGCAGGGGAGGCTCCGGCATGGCGGGCTGGAGGTCCGGAGCCCTGCCCCGCCGGGAGGCAGCTGAGGCCCCGCAAGAATTCCAGCGCATCGCTGGCAGGCGGGCACTGCTGGGGGACCCCGCGCACACTCTGCAGCTGCTGGCCCAAGTGCTAAGCACCTCACTGCCCGGGGCCAGCGGTGCCGGCGAGCCGCTCCGAGTGTGGGCCCGCCGAGGCCACGCCCACCGAGAACTCGCGCTGGTTCGCAAGCGCGGCGCGCAGCCACGGTTCCCGCCCGCGCCTGTCCCTCCACACCTCCCTGCAAGCAGAGTGAGAGGGCTCTGGCCTCGGCCAGCCCAGAGAGGGGCTACCACAGTGCCATGGCGGGCTGAAGGGCTACTCAAGCACCGCCAGAGTGGACACCAAGGCCCAAGGCGGCCGGGCGAGCGAGAGCTGCTAGCATGTCACCTCTCAATTTTGCAGGCTGTACAAAAAGCATAGCCCCTATATCCATTCAGGTGAGGGCCTCAGAAAGCTTCCAATCATAACAGGCAAAGAAGAGCCAGCATGTCACACAGTGAGAGAGAAAGCAAGAACCTGGGGAGAGGTGCCAGGTGTCTTTCAAACAACCAGCTCTCATATGAACTAATAAAGTGAGAACTCGCTTATTATTGCAAGAACAGCGCAAAGCCATTCATGAAGGGTCGGCCCCTATGACCCAAATGCCTCCCCCAGGCCCACCTCCAACAGCACATTTCAGTAAGAAATTTGGAGGGTACAAACATCCAAACAATATCACTGAGGTTCCTAGAGTAGTAAAATCCACTGAAACAGAAATCACAGTGATGGTTGCCAGGGAATGGGAGGAGAGGGGAATAGGGAGTGAGGGTTTAATGGATGCAGAGTTTCAGGTTGGGAAGGAAAGAAAGGTTGGGAAGAAGAAAAAGTTCTGGTGGCAGTTATGCAACAATGTGAATATATATAATGCCACTGAAGTGTACTCTAAAAAGGGTTAAAATACAAAATTTATCTTATGTATATTTTATTGCAATAAAAATATTATTTAAAGAATATATTTGATAGAGGAAAAAAAATAAACTAGGAATGCTCCAATCTTATGCCTTAAGGCCTAAGCATTGTTTCGCTGTTTCTAGATCCCTGATGAAGTCAGCACTACTACTGACTTCTCCCAGACCAGCAGTTTAGCTGGTGGGCTGGTTCCAGGGCTTTCTCTGATTGTGCTCTTTCTGGAGTCTGCTTAGAGCAAGTTCTCGGACTCCACCCAGGAGCTTTGTCCTAGAGAAGTCATTTCTGCCAACCATTCCCACAAAAGGCCACAAAGTCCAGGTCCCTGTAGCTTCCTAGACCTTGGAAACTGGCCCTGGTCTTTTGCTCCTTTGACTGAGATTTCTGCTTCAAAATAAAAGTAAACTTATTTTGGTAAATGCATCCAGATGGCTTTCTTCCCCTTAGAGTCTTCTGGCAGAATAAAAAAGTGAGAAAGCAAGCCTGTGAAGCTGTATTAGTCTGTTCTCATGCTGCTAATAAAGACATACCCGGGTAATTTACAAAGGAAGGAGGTTTAATTGCCTCACAGTTCCATAGGGGTGGGGAGGTCTCAGGAAACTTACAATTGTGGTGGAAGGTGAAGCAAACACATCCTTCTTCACATGGCAGCAGCAAGGAGAAGTGCTGAGCAAAAGGGCAAAAAGCTCCTTATAAAACCATTGGATCTTGTGAGAACTCACTATCAAGAGAATAGCATGAGAGTAACTGCTCCCATGATTAAATTACTTCCCAGTGGTCCCTCCCACAACACATGTGATTTGTGGGAACTACAAGATGAGATTTGGGTGGGGACACAGGCAAACCATATCGGAAGCCAATTGAATCTCTGGCAAAATATTGCTGTGGTAGACTGGTGTATTAGTCCATTTTCATGCTACTGATAAACACATATCCAAGACTGGACAATTTACAAAAGAAAGAGGTTCAATTGGACTCACAGTTCCACGTGACTCAGGAGGCCTCACAATCATGGCAGAAGGCAAGGAGGAGCAAGTCACATCTTAAGTGGATGGTGGCAGGCAAAGAGAGCTTGTGCAGGGTAACTCCCCCTTACAATACCATCAGATCTCGTGAGACTTATTTGTATCACGACAACAGCAAAAGAAAGACCCGCCCTCATAATTCAATTATCTCTCACCCAGCCCCTGTCACAACATGCGGGAATTATGGGAGCTCCAAGATGAGATTTGGGTGGGGACACAAATCCAAACCATATCAGCTGGCACCCAGCTAGGGTATGCAATGCGTGTTATCCACAAAGAGGACAGAGGAGGAGTGGGCAGGGGTCAAGCCTTACCTGTCTCTGATTCCCACTTTCCTCTCTGCTCCTGCTCTTGCTTCCCATCTTTGATCACGGGACCTTTCTCGCTTTCCACTCTGCTTCAGGCACTAAACCACAGTGGATACCCTATTGCTCTCTGCATTTCCATCTTCCTTTCTGCCTATCTGTCCACTGACTTCATTTCCTTTATTCTGCTAAAGATTCCAAATCACCAGGAACCCTGAGTTTAAAGTTCAGGCTCCGCATACTGTGTTCAAGGTAGTTTACTAGGGGAGCCAGGGATAAACAAGTCAGCAGTTAATTCTTCAAGCAAACACACTGGCAGAAACATATATGACTCTTCAGCTTCTCTTATTAATGTGGAAGCACGGGTTTTTATCTGAATAGTGCTGATGATGTGTTAGGTACCTTCTGAGACCTATAAATCTTTGTGACTACTCCATCAAGTAAATGCCCTTATTCCTATTTTGCAGATGGGAAGCCTGTGTAACTCAGCTGAGGGCACACAGAATAAGGGACAGAACCAGGATTTGAACCCAAGCAGACTAGCTTCAGAGACAGCGCTCTTAACCACTAGCTAGTTACTGAGACATCTCCATTTTATAATGCAAACTTAATCATGATCTCTACAGAAAGGGTATATTCTAAAATTTTTAAAGCAAATTTTCACAAAACATTTTATTTTAATATGGAGAATTGTTCAATGGAAGAAAGTTTACCAATACTTCTCTCTGATAGAATCGACCCACATGTCCATCAATGACAGACTGGATAAAGAAAATGTGGTACATATACACCGTGGAATACTATGCAGCCACAAAAAGGAACAAGATCATGTCCTTTGCAGGGACATGGATGAAGCTGAGGCCCTTTAAGTGTTTTTCGTTTGTCATCTGGCATGATGTTAAACTTTGTCAGTAGAGGGCTCTGGAGAGGCATCACAGAAGGAAAGGATTTAGTTTCCTGATTTTTCTGCATGCCTTCCAGGCTCCTGCAGGCTTCACAGCTTCTCCAGGGTCCTCCTACAACACAGCACAGCACATGTGGCTTCCCAGAGCCCAACACCTGCAGTGGAGCAGCTTCTCCAGGACTCAGGTCCCACGAGGTACAGTGGCCAACATCACCCAGCAGCGAGCAGTTCCCCCAACAGCCCCTTGGGCAGATTTGTAGCAGAGTTCCTCTGGTGAGATACCTCCTTGTGAACAGCTGTCTCCAACACCCTGGAAAGCAGATTACTACCAAGTTCCTGAGGGTTAATTTCTAGATAATTCTGTCAGCACAGTATCACAGGGACTTTTCTGCCATCCGGTCAGCCACAGCTATACCCTCTCCAATAAGGTCTGGATCTCAGTCCTCTGATACACTTAGCGTATGTGCATTTTCTATTTCCTTCCTACCTGGACATCTACTCAAATATGCTTTACCTCTTGGCTCTATTATTTGCCAAGTTTAGACTTCACTATTTTATTGTGTATACTTTCTTTAGTCTACCTTAAATTATTGGTGTAATGTAAAGGCTAGTCATGGAAATATGTATGTAGATAAGGGTCATGCCTATTTAACTTACTATGCTCCATTCCCAGAAAATAACCAGGCTTAATGCAGTAAACCAATTCTTTCTGATGACAATAATGAAGCTAGTGATCCTAAGTCATTCCATCCTAGGTTAGACTTTCCTACAACTGAAATCGGACCCTTAGAAGTTTAAATGTTAGCACAAGGAATGACAAAGCCATTAGAGACACCCAAATCAAATTCTGTTTTCCTAAACAATTCCTGAAATTCAGGTGGCCTGAGCCAGGCTAGGAACTGATTCAGGAGACACTAACTCCAGAGAGATGGAGGGAGGTAGATGTGGAAAACTGGAATGAGACGCAACAGAAATTTTCAAACTGGAGTCATAGAGCAGAGGATGACAATTTGAGATGAACACAGAAGAGGCTGGTGAGCATTGTAATGATTAAGAAATAAGGTCTCAGACGAAATTCCCAGGGTAGCCCCACATTGAAAATTTCCCAGGTTAACCATCAATTCCATTACCACCACCCAGGGCATGGATTGCTGCGGTGTGGGGAATGTATTGAGAGGAGCTCAAGAAACTCCGGCTTTGATTTAAAACCTCAGGATCTGCTGTGTACTCATTACGTGCCCTGAGTAGTTCCTTAACCTCCTAACAATGCTTACCTTCCAGGGCTGTCATGATGATAAAAGGAAGCACTGAATATGCAATGCCCTTCTCATGGTGCCTGGCACCTAGGAAGTCTTAGCAAATGTAATTACCTTCTTTCCTTATATTGGTTTCCTAGCCGCACTAGGCTAAGTGGCACTGCTGCAACAAAGTACCACCATCTGGGTGACTTAGAATAAGAAGAATCTATTGTCTCACAGTTCTGGAGGCCAGAAGTTCAAAATCAAGGGGTCAGCTTGGCTGGGCTTGCTCTAAAACCTATAGAGTAACAGTCCCCAACCTCTTTGGCACCAGGGACAAGTTCCATGGAAGACAATTTTTCCATGGGCCGGAAAAGGGTGGATGGTTGTGGGGTGATTCAAGCACATTATATTTATTGTGTACTTTATTTCTATTATTATTACATTGTAATATATAATAAAATAATCATACAACTCACCATAATGTAGGATCAATGGGAGCCTTGAGCTTATTTCCCTGCAACTAGATGGTCCCATCTCGGGGTGATGAGAGACAGTGACAGATCATTGGGCATCCGATTCTCATCGGCAGGATGCAACCTAGATCCCTCGCATGCACAGTTCGCAGTAGGGTTCTCGCTCCTGAGAATCTATTGGCAGGGCAGATCTGACAGGAGGCAGAGCTCAGGCGGCAATGTGAGTGATGGGAGGTGGCTGTACTTAAAAGATAAAGCTTCACTCACTCGTTCGCCTGCTGCTCACCTCACGCTGTGCAGCCCAGTTCCTAATAGACCACAGCCAGTACTAGCCAGTGGCCCGGGAGTTGGGGACCCCTGCTATAGAGAAAGAATCTTTCCTTACTTCTTTCAGCTTCTGCAGCTCGGAAGTTCCTTGACTAGGGCAGCATCGCTCTAATCTCTACCCCCACCTTCACCTGGCATCCTCCTGTGTCTCTTCACATCACCCTCCCTCTGTGCTTGTCTGTCTCTGTGTCCATAGTTCCTTTTTCTATAAGAACAGCAGTCAGATTGGTTTAGGGCCCACCCTCTTAATCTCATTTTAGCCTGGTTCACTCTCTGAAGACTGTATTTCAAAATAAGGTCATATTCTGAGGTACTAGGAGGTTAAGACCTCAATATATCATTTTTGGGGGCACGGGAGGGAATACAATTAAATTCATAATATTTTTCCTTAGTTTTCTGCCAGAGTAGCAACCTAGCAACTTTCCTCCATGGTGAACTATCAGTTCGCTATTTATAGGACACTGTCTGCCTTGTTGGTTTCAATAATATGGCTTATAATATGCCTATATAGGTCAAGCAACTTAGAGACCTTTCAAGTCTCCTCCACCTCCCCCTATTCTGGGACTGGCCCCAGCCCTCACTGACCCCAGCCGATCACTGCCAGTCCTGCGCTTACCAGATGCCCTTCTCTTCCCCTCCCTTCTTAATCTGATTTCTGAGCCTAAAGACTCACAACCACATAGCAGCTGCATTAAAATCTCTAGACTCTGCCAAACATGAACAATCTAAAAAAAATGGCAGAGACAGTGAGAAAAACATTCCAGTTCATCTGAACGAAGTCCCCACCCCCCACATTCCTATGCTGAAGCCCAAGTGCTTATTTGAAATGTAAGAACTTTTGGGAAAGCGAATACATTTTGCACTAACCCTTTCATATGAACTGCAGCGGTCAGGGTAACATAAGGGCACTGGGCTCCTCTCTGGAACAAGAAGAGCACAGGGAAAGAGCATAGACAGGGGACACGCGTGTGCAGAAACACAACCGTGACAAACTAGGAAACTGAAAGGAGTGCCTAAGTTTTCTCATAGGCCAAAAGTCTTGGCAAAAATAGACTTATGAGCATTTTCCTCCTCTCTCTTTCTCTCTCTCTCGTCCCTGCTGTAAAGCATCCTTGTTTCTCTTAAGTAGAAAAAAGGAAGAGATGGATGGCGTGTGAGAGGCAGGTCCATAGTAGACAGTCACCTGAATGGTCTGCTTTTAGCGGGGATAAAAGATTCCCTAGTCCAAAGTCACCTCCCCATCATCCTCTCAGGGCCTAAAATTAGGATCATTGGATTCATTCTTAAGTTCAAGACATCTATCTTCCCAAGACAATTGATAAAAACAGAGCTCTTTGGGGGAGGAGCACACTGCCAGTGCCCACTAATATATGCACAGTCTCTGGGATATTATATGAACTGGTGGTCACCTTAGACAACTGCCCCCAAGGGAATAAATCCAACTATAGTCATGTGTTTGCTGTGTTCTCTGCTATATCCTCAGAACTGTGCAAATCCCTGGGCATAAAATGTGATATGAATCTGCTTCTATAAAATGGGAACAAATAAGTACCTAGAGCATTGTTGCTTTGAAGACTAAAGGAGTTAACACATCTATAATGCTTAGAACAGTTCCTGGCCTATAGTAAGCTGCCAGTCAGCATTGTTATTGCTGCTGCTGCTGTTGTTGTTGACTGAGAACACTCACAAGTAATGAGAGAGAAGAAAGGCCTGGAGAACTGCTACTGAGAGCTGGCTGGGGTGATACCAAAGGGAAGGGGCCTGGGAGAAAACAGGCAGTGGCCCCAAAAGGAACTGAGAGCAAAACTAACCTTGCCCACGACAAAAGCGCCCCAGGCACATGGCGCTTATCAAGTCCCAAGTAGGCCCCCAGCACAGAATTGTGGCCCCCATTTCCCTCCCAGGTGGAGCTGGAAGCATTCCTCTAACTGCTTTGCTGTGGCCGATGAGGCATGGTAAAGGCAGGAGAGTGCAGTGGGACAAAGCTTCCATAAACTAGAAAGCCACTGTGTCCTGGAATCTCTGAAACTGAACCAGATACATAGGGAGCACAGGGCACTGTAAATTAGGTGTCCTGGATTCCTGACCTGGACCCACGGGACACCCTATAGCCTAAAGGAAAGGCAAAGTGCTAGCACACAGTTTCCCAAAGTATGATACAAGTGGTTCCTGAAGAAGGTATTCAAATAGGTTTCTGGGTTAAATAGAGTTAAGTAGATTTCTTCAGGATAATTTTCTCAGAATTTCTAATATACATAAATGCATTGCGAATCTCCAGAGCGTAGATACTGTGTACCATATCCCAAATGATCAGGAAGCCTGTGTTTAACTGAGTATCTGGGGACCTGGGTCTTCTGCAAACCCTGGGGTCATAGATGAATGCTAGACAGTGTCTCCTCAAGCAAGTCATTTAGGCTTTCTGAGCCCTTGGTTTCCTCATCTGAAAAATGGAAGAAGTCAATCAGTGGTTATTAGCTGATTTTGTCAAATGCACTGTGTGAAGCTGGTGAAGGCAAAGGTGCTCTGCTTCTAGGCACATGTTAAGCATCTGCCTGACCTTTTTTTCATACAACTTCAGGGAGTCACAAGTCCCTCAACTATAAGATGATCTAAGATCCATTCCATCTCTAAAATGGTGAAGGTACCTGAATCAGAAGGATATAGAGGCAGATATAAATTACTTCTGCCTGCCCAGCATCCTTTCCCTTTTGTTGTTGTTGTTGTTGTTGTTGTTGTTGTTGTTAACAGCTCTATAGTTTCCTTTTCTGAAACTTCCTCTTTCCCACTTCTCAGTCCGTATGTTTCAGGAAAAGTTAACCAACTCCTTCCAGCTCCAAAAGTGGGCATGTTACCACAGCCTGACCAATCCGAACACCTCACTCGCCAGGCCATAGTGAAGGGCTCATGCAAGGGAATGTTGCTGACAGAAATTGTTCTCCAGTGTAGGACATATCCTAGAGATATCGGATGGAAAGATGGACAGAGGGAAGGAAGGAGGGAATGAGGGAAGGAAGGAAGGAAGGAAGGAAGGAAGGAAGGAAGGAAGGAAGGAAGGAAGAAGGGGAGAGGAGGGCAGAGGAGGGGAAGGGAGGGGAGGGGAGAACAAAGGAGGAAAGGAGGGGAGGGAGGGGAGGGGAGGGAGGAACAGAGGGGAGGGGAGGAGGGGAAGGAGGAAGGGAGGAAGGGAGGGAGGACCAAAGAAAGAAAAAAAGAAAAAAACCAAAGGAAGGAAAGTCTTTACTTCATGGCTACTAAACCAGCTGAATAAAAGCCTTTAGTCTTGGTAGCCATCTTTGTGTTTGAGAGAGAAAATGATTCCTGATGACATTGGCTGAATCACCCCTGAAATCCATGTCTTCCTCCAAAATATCTCATTTATGAGAGCCAGTAAATATGCCCTTCTATTTAAACTAACTTGTAACTGAAAAAGTGCTGAACAATTCAGATATCAATCTTGGGATTCCCAGAGCTATGGTGAGGCTCAATTAAGAGGCTCACAGTGTTCATGCTGAGTCTACACTCAACAGAAAACCACCGTAGGAAGACATTAATGAATGACTGTACATTGGCAAGCACTGGCAGGACCTGACCATTGACCCATGTGAGCTGTGCACCAGGAAGGCCCCAGAGACTTCAAATAATTTCTTCCACCCTCTCCCTGCTATCTGAAATGCCAACATGGAGCATCTGTGATGTTGGTAGGGGGTAGAGGGCAGGTGTGGAGGGTGTTGTGGAGACTTTTGAGAATCTAAGGAAAGCTATCAATCCTCTTTGTAAATAAGCAAAAAGATTTGCATGCAATTTCAGCGGTTTACACACTCCCTGGAGCCCCAAAGGGACTCCTTCCTCAAGGTGTCTCAGGACTCCATCCCCTTGCTTTAGGTAGAGAAGAATTGCTGAATTTGTCAACATGAAATATCCCAATCTCTCAGAGGACTTCAGGTGGAAAGGAAGGCAGGTCACCACTGGCACCAAAAGGGAAAGGGGAGTGGCACCATTCCCCACAGAACTCTGGCACTCACACAAACAGTGGGAATTGATCATCCTTCCCCTCCCCTGCATGTCCTTTTTGGAGTATTTTAACTCATGGGAATGGGGAGCCAGCCTAGCTAGAACCCCTCCTTTGTCAAATTTGGAATTCACCCTATGGCATGAGATTTTGATTCCTACTAAAAGAGCTCCCTGGAGAGCGAACACTTCAAACTCCTATCAGTCATTCCTACCCGATTCCAGATAATGTATTTTAATAAGGAAAGTTAGAGGTGCTTTAATAACAGTAGAAGGAAGAGTTATGACAACAGATGTCCACTGCAGTCTGGCTTTGTCTGGGCCCGCATGGTGGAAGAACTAGTTTTTTATAATAGCAATTGATTCTAACCTCTGAAGCATTTAGCAAATTATTGTTGTAAGTGGTTTTGCTCTTCCCAGTTGCAGGAAGTTTTCTACAAAAAAAAAAAAAAAGCCAAGCCTTCCCAACCAGGAAACTATGAAGTTGATAGTTTGCTTTATATTTAATAGCAAAGTTAAAGGTTAATGGTTTGACAAGTCCTTATCCATTTATCGTCTCAAACTTAAAAAGTTGCATAAAAACTGGCCTCTCCCACTGAAACCTAAATGTTCCATCACAGCTCCTGGCAGGCCTGTGTTTGTGACCCGGCCCAAGCCTCATGTGTCCTCCTACACATTCTGGAAAGAAGGCAGGGAATGAACGGAGGTGGCCAGCTGCAACTCAGCTCCCAGCCACAGCCGTTCCACCACACCAAAGTCTTGGAGATATTTCTTCTGCCCCAGAAACTGTCAAATCTAAGGTACCACATTAGGAGTGTTCAGATGGATCTCTGAGAAAAACATATTTTACCAGTGAGAGCCTTTTGCCAAGAATAAGAGTGGTCCCCTGTTTACTTATTTCAGTCTCAAAGTGAGAGCAGATAACAATTTCTGTTTTTCTGATCCCTCCATAGCCTGGAAAGCTCTTCTCTTTATCTTTCTGCCTGTTTGTTTATTATACTTGGAATCCCAGAGGGGAACCAACATGTTAAACCTTCTCCACAGCAACTGTATCCCTCTTATTTCAACAGGGCCCAAGTAATCATTACCACCCTTACAGATGCAGCCTGAAATTGGGGCTGGGCCCTCAAGTTCACTTCAAGAGTGTTGGTGCCAGGAGATGTGATATTTTCAAATGTTTGCCACCATAAGTCCTTGGAAAAAGGTAAGAATTTATTTCTTATAAGAGTTTTACATCTAAAAAGTAAATATTTAAATTAAGCCACCTCGTTTCCTTTTGTTTCCAAAGACCTCTTTCAGAATCAAAGTCACTGAGCTTGGCATGTTCCATTGGGAAGCTCATTAAAGCTCAAGAAACATCTTTGGCAAGGGCCAGACACCATCAGCTCGTATGGCAAGGATCTGGATGGCAGGATCTGTGCTTTATGAATGACTACGCACTGGCACAGATTCAGATGCAGAGTGTCTGAGCACCACGGAGGAGGACTAGAAAGTGTTTGAAGTTGTATTTGATGTCTTCTGTTTTAGAATCCTCTCCCACTTCATAGGATCCGTTGGAAGCTTCTCTATGTTCTCTGCTCACAGACTCCATCTTTGTGTTGCCTTCTGGTCACAGCTCTTGCTTCGGTAGCCACCAAAGCCTGTCCACTTCAAAGGGCTCTTGGGCTCTGAACTGCCTTTCCCAGATGGCAGTTCTAAGACCCTGTGCTGCAAGAACAAGCTCAGTCTGTTAAAAAAGAGTTCCATGCCGTGGAGATGTCAGGCACCATCTGGCAGGATGCTGTTGCCTCTCCCTAGCAACTGCTCCCACATCCATGTCTCTGGTTCCCTTGCCTGCTTCCCTAGTTACCAGAATTTCCAGTCTCTAGCACACCTCCGATACCACCTCCGTCGGTTTGCAGCTTCCTCCGTGAACTCCCAGAACCTCTTGAAAGTGGGTCCCAGTGATTCTGCCTCCAGGATCACAGACTGACTCTCAGCACCAACCAAGCCCACAGTTTCACTCCTGTCAAGCCCACAATATCTGTGAGTCAAAACCACCAGCACTTTAATTCAGGGTTAAACAATCTAATCAATCAGCCAGTGAATCTCAATCGTGGATGCGTATTTGAATCACCTGGAAGCCTTTAACAAGACTAATCCCCAGGCACCAGCCCCAGACATTTGGATTTAATTGGTCTGGGGTAGAGCAGTATTTTTTTTTTACACTCCAAAGGTGGTTTAAAGGTGCAGTCAGGGTTATGAATCATTGATCTAATCCAAGAAATGAATTGCTGCATCCCCTTTCATATGCCCCCCCAAAAAAAATTCTCACCCAATAATGACTGGACAGACACAAATACTAAAAAAGTTACCCCCGTTTAATTTAAACAAGTAATTTCTCCAGATTTTTAAAGTTGTATCATTTTGATAAAATATAATTTATAATGATATTTTATGAAAACCAACCCAATTTTTTTTCTTGCAGGACAGCTCCGTGGAACTGCATCACTACCTACTGAACATAGATTTTGTCCATGTTACTCCCTGGTTGAATATTATGCACCTTCTGAAACTATAACTCTTCGATGCCTCCAAAGTGCTGTGTACAACCCTGAAATAGTCAGTTATATAACAAGAATGTCACTAACCATGTTTTCCAATCAGATCTTCACCATTTTTCACATAATCCTCCATCTCTTCCTATCAAGGTGAGGTCCTGGCACTAGCAACATCTTAGACATGCAGAATATATGGCCCCAGTCCAGACCAACTAAATTGAAATCTGCATTTTTAACCAGGTCCAAAGAGAACCCATGGCTGCATTCAAGTTTGAGAAACACTACCCAGTAAACTGCTTTTACAAATCTTACTGTTAGAATAACCTCTTTAAAGGCTCTCTTTTTGTGGCCTTAGCCCTTATTTTCCACTGACTTTCCCTCCATGGATGCTCTGCTCCCACCAAACAGGTCCACCTCCAGCTTCTAGGCTTGGGCTCTCCTCGACATCCTTGCCCACCTTCTGCAAAGCCCTCTCCCCTCCCTCTGCCTGAAGGCAGCATTCCCATTTCTCAAAATCCCAACAGAGCCTCTCCTCTCCGAAACCTCCCTAGATCTCTCCAGCCCACGGTGGTCTTGCCTGCTTATAATTTTATAGCACTTATCTGTACATTTGTCAAAATCATGGCTGTTTCTGTTTTATTGTTTAACCCTTATTTTGCCCTTAACTTTTCAAGTACTTACGCCTTCTCTCCTCCACTTGTCCATAGTTTACCTGCCTTTGTACCTGCCACGGAGCTTTGCACATAATAGACACAACAAACATTTGGTGTTTGGTTTTGACTTGGATCTCTGATGGCAAACTATTTAACACATGAAACCTATAAATCTGTATCAAGATACTAGTAAAAAATTTACAACCTCTAAGCTAGCTGGTATTAAATTTTCCAATATGCTAGATACATGAGTTGGAAAGTAATATACTGTATAAATAGATACTGGGCTATTTTAGATAACTAGAGAAAATAATTATCAAAAATGAAAGCAAGACAACATAATATTAACTAACAATGTAAGTAGAAACATTTCATATCATCGTTACTTAGGACAGCTAATCAAATAGAAATCCCTCAACTACCAACAGCTGTCACTGGCCAAAACGCATTAGCAGCCAACCCCAGGCCTGTGATGTCCAAAGAAAGTCATATAGGCCTCCTGACCAGGATTGTCTCTATCAGGGTATGGGCAGTGCCAGAACTCATTCCATTCCACTCGTGGATAGAATGACCTCATGTGTTGCAACAGGAATATTCATGGCTGTTTTTTCTAACTCCTTTCTTATTTTTTTCATAGAGCTCATAAATATTTATTGAGAATTAACTATGTATCCTGTAGTAAGCCCTGAAAATATGAAAATGAGTAAGACACTGTCTTTGCCATGAAGTTGTTCACAGCCTCCGCAGGAGGAGACCTAAGCAGGTTATTTTAATGCAATGCAATGAATATACAGTACTAGAGTGCTGTTCTTTAATTAATACAGTACTCGAGTACTGTATTAATTACTAGAGTGCTATTCTTTAATTGACACAGTACTAGAGTACCATGTAATACACGCGATATTGATGGAAAATAAGCAAGAGCTGCCTAACATAACCTGAGGCAATCAAGGAGACCCCTGTGGAGGTGGTGATGCCTACACTGAGCCTTAGAGTTGGCGAAGAGGTTAGCCAAGTCAAAGATCAACAATCAATACTCCAGCTTGAGGGAAGCATGTAAAGAAAGGGGTGAAGTAACTGAAATCACAGTGTGTGGAAGGAACCTGTGATAGCTCCACATTGTAGGAAGTAGGACGTGAATTGGTTTCTTCCACAGAGGCAGTGACTGCTTGCTAGTTGATAAGCTTAGATGCAAAAGACTTTAGACTTTATCCTAAAGGCAAATGGAGAATGTCTAGGCTTGAAAGATTTAATGCAGTTTCCAAGATCTGATATGCAAAGTTAAGAAGAGCTTAGATTCTACACAAACCAGAACATTAAATGCCATAAAATTCTAGTCAACATAGCTATGTATACACTGATTCAAACATTCCATGGGTCATGTCTACAGCTGGGTGTTAGAAGAAATGATCTCTGAGATAAATCCAGCCAAGATTCTATTTTCTGATTCCAAACGCCCAACAAAACTGTCGACCTGGATCTGTCCTTTTGAAAGCAATGAAGCATGCCACAGGACAAATAGCACAGTATTGTCAACGTATAATCGTAAAATGAAAAGAGCATTTAAAGGGCTGTGGAATCAAAGGCCAGTGGCAGACATGGGCCTGATTCTCACTCCTCCAACTTCTCTTTCCAGCAAACCATACCTTTTCTGCAATTATAGCTCATCATGGCAGGCAAGTTTATGTGTCGATAATGTCTTTATCCTTTATATTTTAATTTAAAATATTTAACATATTTAAATTTGCAAACAGCCAGTTCAGTTATTTGCTTTATACTTATATATTTGCTTTATACTCACTTATATACTCACACAGATTTTTATTCAATTTTGATAGATTAAAGGTGGTTGGTTTGAATATTGGCATTTTGTGAAATTTTTTCTCAGTATAAAAGCTAAATTATTTAGTCTAGTTGTTCAAAACCATTAACACAGAAGAAAAACACTAGCAGGAAGTAATTCTGTTTGGTTCAGGTAGATGACAAAATAAATTATACCTAAAGTTATCTATAAGCTGCAATAATTCAACTGCCTGCCTTTTGAGTTAGTGAACCATGCATGCTGCTTTACCTAATGGCTTCTAATCTGGACTGGACTTTTCAAGATGAATGAAACTGATTAAGGCAACTGTCTCCTGCCAACCTCACCATATTTGGATGCAGCATCTCATCCTTCCATCTCACCTGCCCAGGTATGATTTGCCTAGCAGTGATATTATTTGTTAGAGACAGGATAAATAAATGTCCATATTTATGTTCTTTGTAGTTTTTGCAGGACTACATAATGAATCATTAGGAAAAATCATAATGATGATAGAACTTAGAAAAATGCTGAAGAAGTAAGTATAATAGTTTAAAAAGAAAAAGATTTTAAAAGGAGATTCTGTCATTTGCCACAACATGGAAGGACCTGGAGGAAATTATACTAAGTGAAATAAGCCAGATACAGAAAAAAAAATTTGATCTCACTTACACGTGAAATGTAAAAAAAGAAGGTCAAATATACAAAGATAGGCCAGGTGCGGTGGCTCACACCTGTAAATCCAGCAGATTGGAGGCTGAGGAGGGTGGATCACTTGAGCCCAGGAGTTGAGACCAGCCTGGGTAACACAGCAAGACCCTGTCCCTACCAAAAAAAAAAGAACAAATTAGCTGGGCATAGTGGCACGCTTCTGTAGTCCCAGCTATTTGGGAGACTGAGGCGGGAGGATCCCTTGAGCCCAGGAGGCAGAGGTTGTGGTGAGCCAAGATCAAACCAATACACTCCAGCCTAGATGACAAAGCCAAGCCCTGTCTCTCTCTCCAGATAGATAGATAGATAGATAGATAGATAGATAGATAGATAGATAGATGGATGTAGATGTAGATGTATGTGTGTACACACACACACACACACAAAGCTAGAGAATAAAACAATGGTTATCAGCGTCTTCATGTGGTGGGGAAATGGGGAGATGTAGGTCAAAGGATACAAAGTACTAAATGTGTAAGAAACAGATTGAAAGATCTAATGTACAGCATGAAGACTATAGTTAATAGTTGTGTATTGTAGTCAAGATCTTTGCTAAATGCGTAGACTATAGCTGCTTTTGCCACAGGGGGGAATTTCGGGTAACTATGTGAGACGAGGGATATGTTAGTTAATTTATTCCACTATAGTAGCCATTTTACTATATATATGTATCTTATAACATTATATTGTATACATTCCATATACATAATAAAAAATAAATAAATAAATTTATATATTGTGATTTGTTTGCCCAGTGAAAAATAAAGAAAGAAAAAGAAGAAGTTACAGAGCAAAATAATGAAGAGACTGGGCCAGACTGCAAGATGAAACTCCTGGTCTCCCCACTTGCTAGTGAGATGACTTTGGATTGGTGATTTAATCATTGAAAAGTCTCTGCCAGACGCAGTGGCTCACGCATGTCATCCCAGCATTTTGGGAGGCTAAGGTGGGCAGATCACTTGAGGCCAGGAGTTCGAGACCAGCCTAGCCAACATACCGAAATCCCATCTCTACTAAAAATACAAAAATTAGCCAGGCGTAGTGGCAAATGCCCATAATCCCAGCTACTTGGGAGGCTGAGGTGGGAGAATTGCTTGAACCCAGAAGGCAGAGGTTGCAATGAGCCAAGATTGTGCCACTGCACTCCAACCTGGGTGACAGAGCGAGACTCCATCTAAAAAAAAAAAAAAAGAAAAGTCTCAGTTGCCCAAGGTGTAAAATGGTAAAATGGGAATAATAATAGTAGATCCTATCTCATAATGTGAGGTTGATAAGATTATTTTAAGTAATTTATATATAGCGTGTAAATCAGAGTTGGGCACATAGGAAACCAAATGTGCTAGCATTATTAATATCATTATCATCATTATTATAAGGCACCATAATAATAATTAAGTCCATTAATTCCAGTAATTCTCAGGGAATAGTTTCATGGAATCACAGAGTATTTCATACACACACACACACCCTCCTTTTCCAGCACTTCTGGGAATGTTTGAAATATAGAGGGAAGGGGAAGCTTCCCAAGAGATTCTATTACAAAGGTTAGTTATCAGAAAAGAATGCTGTGGCAAACACTGTTGCCTGAATGATCCAACCCCACTTCCAGCCTCTTCCCTTGTTCCCCTTCCAGCTAGGAATGGCAAGTGACACAGTTCAGCGAGAAAAGACATTTCTCTTCGTCCTGCTGAAATGATGCCTGGGCTGTGAGACCATTCCTGTGGCCATGAAGGAAACCTCCAAAGAATCAGAGACCTCGCTGCTAGCATTGCTGGGGCCCTGAATCAGTGCCAACAACAACCAACTACGTATTTTGCATCTTCTATGAAAAACAACCCCCTTTACAATAAAGACATTGAATTCAGGCTTTCTAACACATACAGCCAAAAGCATACCTCGCTGATACATTTATAGACTACATTGCTCTTGAGACTGCCCGAGAGACACCTGTCTGCAGCGCTCATGTTTACCCATTACCACTGGTTCCTGCTTTCTTTTCCCAGGGTATAACGAGTTCCTTGGTGTGCTCATGCTTCTATTTTCAGTCTTCCACCTCTCCTTGCATAAGTCAAAACTTGGGAATATCCAGGGAGCCTTTCCTTCCAGCTCTTCCCCATTCCTTCTGCTCGCTCCCAAGTGCTAATCTCACTTCCAGCTATTCATGCTGCAGGCTTTTCGTTTCTTGCCTTGCAAGCAGCCACATTCTGGGTGATACAGCACCAGGGTACCTGTTACTGGTGCTACTAAATACCCCAACACAAGCATCACAAGATTCCTCTTCAGTGTCACCAGGTGTAGGGACATTCATCTTCCCATTGAAGACAAATTAACCACTTGTCTGTCTCTACCTTGTCAGTTTTACTACCTTAGTCTCCAGTGAGTCTCGAAAAGCCCTCCCACCCACTCAGTCCTTCATCCCTGCCTGCTGTCTATTGAGGTCTGTTCCACTCCATACCCAACAACGTTGGTAGAGGCTGCGCCATCTTTGAATAGTGTTTCCATTTATTATTTTGTGTTATTGTTATTTAGACAAATTGTTCACTTAAATAAATACATTATGAACATATTTTAAATTACCTATGGACTGATTTGAGATAATAATTCCTCAGATCTGAAATTATTTACCCATTTTTGATAAAAAAGGAAAAATTGGGGCTTGAATTAAGTGATTGATAGTTTTATTTTTCTTCATAAAATTAGTCCACATTCTGAAAATGTTTAATATCATATAAAAAATTATAGTCATCTTGGTTAAACCGTAGTGCCAGTAAAACAGCATCTACATTAGTCTGGGGGAAAACACTATATTCTGCCACCAGCAGAAAGATGAATGTTGTTGGCCTTTGAAAGTCAGAGGATTAACTAGTGTTTGGGGGGAAATGTTTTAAAAGATACAGAACCTGTCATATTTTCTGCTTCATGAACTAGTAACACAAACACTGGAGAGGCTGTGATGGGTGTGTTCCAGCTGTCTGCTAACAGATGAGGCTTTTGAGGTTATGAGCCAAAGGAACAGCAAACACCATTCTGTGTTTAATAAGCCTTATACTCTCCAGTATTGAGATTACCCATGACAGAGTTAAAACTTGGTGAGGAAAAAAAAACAGTTATTCCAAGCCACTGGCACAACATAAGATCCTGCCATTGTAAGGAAATCACATGGATTATGAAGAAAGCAATTGTGAAAGACAGCATTTTTCTTAAAAAAAAAAAAAAAATTCACTGGAACTTCCAAGCAGGAGGGGCTCGAGCTGCAAAAGTTTAAATTTCAAATCATCCAAATTACTATTTAAAAATGATTTAGGTCACAGAGGGCAAAATACAACATTTTGATTTGTTTTCTAGCAAAACATACATATATGAATCCAGGTAAATCAGAAACTCTTCCCAGATAAGAAAAATTTTAAATAATCACAAGAATAAAAATAAGTCATTTGCAGACACAGCTCAATAATGTACCAAGAATGGTGCAATCACATACATAATTCAAGCATAATGTAATCTTTAAAATACATATTTCTAAAATAAAGAGCAGACAGCTTGGGTGTGGATTCTGGCTCTTACTGTGTTAATTTGGCGAGTAACTTAACATCTCTGTGCCTCAGTATCCACATCTACAAGATGCAGAAAATAGCTATCTTGTAGGGTTGTTAAAATAAAAGTGAAATGAGCTGGAATTGTGCAGTGCTTAGAACACTGCCAGGCACATAATAAGGGATATACAATTATAACTAAAAAATAATAATAGCTGAGAAGCTTACATGAGGGGATAAATTTGGACTAATCAGTCAGTGGGGGAAGCCACAGAAGCCTCCAGGCTTACCTCTCACTTCATACAAGAGGAAGCCCCTAAGAAATCTCTTGACACACAGGAAGAAGGGGAAACTGCCTCCCTGTAATTCCTACCTTGAACCCTAAGTCTGAAACAATAACAAATAACTCCAAGTCTTCTTCTATGTGGTAAAACACCACATATTATATGGAATATTCATTTCCTTCTCTTCTTCAAGCCAAGCATCCGCTAATCAACCTCTATTCACAACACCTGCCTCTATAGGCAAGGCGTTTGTCAGTTCCCCCATTAAAGAGGGGCAGAAAGTACCCAGTGTGGTCTAGATGGAGCATCCGAGGCTGTCATTATGGACCCTTGACTTCTATTAACTGAGGCTCAAATCGGATTCCCATGTTTTGACATCAGTGTCACCCAATCACCTTCTACCTAGCCTACAGTGAACAAAACGGCCCTCTTGATCTACCACAACCACAGCACTCAGCTTCATACTCACACAGACATTTTAAAGCTTAAACTCAAAAATGTATATTTATCCCTATTAACTAGTCCCACTTGATTATTAATCAGAATAAATTTACATGTACAATCAGATTTAGTAGTACACCAAATCAGATTTTAAATGTCCTAGAGGAAATCGGGCTTTTTTTTTTTTTAAGAAATTGTATGACGAAAATTTTGTAAAGCAAATAAGTATCTTCCAATTGATTTTTTATGTAAATCTTTTAACATATTAAATTTGCCTAAAGCAGGATACAAATATATTAAGGTTTGGATTATACCATATTATGTTATTACAACAGATCTGCCTTCCTGTATTTTGATTAGGCTAATACTAAAATTAGTTTATTTTCCCTGAATGTACTGAAACAAAAATATTTGCATACATAAGAGAGTCAAGAGGCCACGACATGACCAAAAAAACTGCCGAGGTCTAAAATTTTCATAAAGTGCAATCCTCACAGAGCAAACCAAAAGTTAATTCTTTGGTTTAAAAGTCCGTTCTAATTCCTTTTATATAAGTGAAATTATGTAACTAAAGAATTATAACTAATAAGAAATATGAGTGTTTCATGTTTATTCCATTTCCATTGAACTGGTGTCCACAATTGGATCACACTCTTCAAGAGCTCTCTCTATCAGGTAAGGGCTTGGGCAATGCCTTTTACAGGCTGACTCCAAATTACCTCTCTTGCCTCACCTCTGATAACACCCTACCACTATCACCCACTGAGTTTCACCAACCCCACCCACCTACACTCACAGCACTACCTATTTCTCCAAACTGATACTGATGGAGGAGGAGGTTGATAAGGTCTCAGATCAGTCCATAACAGGAAGACAAATATCTAGCATGCCTGGGTGAACCTTGGGAACCAGAACTGAGCTGTGCCCTTCTCTGGGGCTAACCCTACCCTACTGCTGAGCACACTATGCTTGGCCTTCTAACTCCGTATCTGACTGAACTTTCCTCTTCCTTTACGGGGTTGGAGCTCTTCTTTAAACCCAGACACTTCACTGGGGCCCCAAACAACTTTTCCAGCCCATTACCAAACCCCTGTTATTCAGTAACTTCCTGGAATCCTGCCATAAACCAAAAAGACCTCTAAGCACTGTCATGCCAGTTCCCACAAGACTTTCAGTATCAACACTCCTGCCCAAGGATCTCCCACCAGATTGGAGACTGGGTCAAAATTTACCGTACATACATTTACAACACAATTATTTTTGGTGGCAGGGAGACAGGGTCTCACTCTGATGCCCAGGCTGGAAAACAATGGCATGAGCTCAATGTAACCTCAATCTCTTGGGTATTAAGTGATCCTGCTGCCTCACCTCCCAAAGTGGTGGGATTACAAGCATGAGCCACCACACCTGGCCTAACATTACAATTTGAACTGCTAATACAAGGTAATTTGAAGAAGAAATGTGCAGACTCATGCACAAAGAAAGCCTCAGCTTCTTTTTCTAGGGCATCTAGGAGTCTCAAATAAATGAAATATATTCTATGTTCCTGGGTGAGAATATTGAAAATGTTATCATTTCAATCCTTTCCAAGTTACTGGTGGTTTGTAGATTTAATTTGGACAAATAAACTCATCAAAACTATCTCAAAATTTATGTAGAAGCAAAATGAATGTGGATGGCTAAGGAAGTTTACAAAAAGAAGAGTTTTAGAAGAATTTGCTCAATTAGATTTGAAAATCATACTATAAAACCACAACATTTAAATCAATCTAGTATTTACTTGTGAATGCCAAGCATATCAACAGTGTGGGAAAAGACCCTAAAAGAGTTTCCAGTGTATGTAAGGATTTACCATATGGTGTATGAGGCATCAAAAATTAATAGGAAATAAAAAAAGATTCAGCAATTTATATTGGAGAAACTATTAGGGGAAAAATTATTTGAACTTTTGCTACACACCCTTATGAGATAAATCTTGTATATAGTAATTAAATATGTTTTTAAAATAAATTACAAAGTAGAAGGAAAAGTACAAAGATTTGTCTTATGGAGGGGAACTTTGAAACTAAAAAACAATGAAAGTAATTACAAAGAAAGAGGTTGATAAATTTTTTATTAAAATAAGGAGAAATAAAAGACTACCAACTGGAAAAATATCCATAACAACTATGAGACAAATAGTTACTGTCCTTAATATGTAAACAATTTACAAATCTATTAGAATACACAAAGACCATAATTGTTAAAGTATATTTACAGGCAATTCTTCTTAGAGGAGGAAATAGAGGTAAAAATAAATTTTAAAATTTCAAGCTTAACTCATAAACAAATACATATTAAAATAACAATAGTTATTCTAAGTGAAGTAACTCAGGAATGGAAAATCAAACATCCTATGCTGTCACTCACAAGTGGGAGCTAAGCTATGAGGATGCAAAGGCATAAGAATGACACAGTGGACTTTGGGGACTCAGGGGGAAAATGTGGGAAGGGGGTGAAGGATAAGACTACGAATTGGGTGCAATGTATACTGCTCGGGTGCACCAAACTCTCACAAATCACCACTAAAGAACTTACTCATGTAACCAAACATCACCTGCTCCCCAATAACCTATGGAAATTAAAAAAAAAAAAATCAATAAAAAAGAATAGCAACGGGATTGTTCAAGAGATAAGAAAAAACAAAAATGAAAATGCAAAGATTTTAGAGTGAAGCAAATGAGTTTGAATACTAACTCTTACTATTTCTAGCTACGTGAGCTTGGACAAATTATTTAATTCTTCTAAGTCTCAGTTGCTAATCTATAAAATGGAGATAATAGAAATGTATGTAGCTGCTTTGAATATTAAATGAGATGAATGACATAAAGTATTTAGCACAGTGCTTAACACATAAGTACTTAATAAACATTAGCCATATAATCTTTCTTCATTACACATATAGCACTCATGCAAGAGATATTTACAGACATATTTGTGAGTGACAAGCACTCTACTAGATGCTGAGGATACCATGGGAAAGAAAGATCAACACCATCCCTGTCCTCATGGAGCTTACCATCTGCTAGTACTGCCAGACAATTAAATGAACAGTTACAATTCAGTAGAACAAACAATATTTAAATGCTCTTGGTAGGGAAGCTCACAGGGCAAGAACTAACCAAATCTGGGATGTGGCAAAGAGTCAAGGCCACAAAGCACTGAGAAGCCAGTTGATCCTATTATGCCTTTGGTGGCACCAGTCTATTCAGTGGGGAAATTTTCTCATCAACAAAACTCAGGTGTGGAAGACTGACGGCTGGATTCATCCAGGCCTGGGATTTTGCCAAGCGGTAGTGAAAGAAGTTATGTGAGGACAAAAGAGTTGATAGTGTCAAAAGAGAGTGAAGTGATAGAATATAAAACCTAAACAGATTAAGAAATGGATTGAAGATGGAAGGTGGGTGACAGAGAAAGAAAAAGTAAAGTAATTGAGGGTCTTGAGAGCCTAATGAGACAAAGAGTAAGATGTATATGAGGCTATGTTCAGAGAGCAAATATCTGAATATAATAGTTGAGTAACCAAAATATGGGTAAGGACAAAGTGCAGAGCATGGCCATGGAAAAAGAAGAGGAACGGGGTTAGAGTAGAAGAGGGTTATGAGTAAGTCAAAACCCTGAGAAGCCTGTGACATTTGGGCAGATGTCCAAGTCACTCAGGAAATGACAAGGCCTGAGGGTCCACGGAAGGACAGAAGCCACATGCCAAAGTGGAACCTCTCTTAGAATGGTAGAAGGAGTCCAGGCATGGTGGCTCACGCCTGTAATCCCAGCACTTAGCGAGGCCGAGGCAGGCGGATCACGAGGTCTGGAGTTCAAGACCATCCTGGCCAACATGGTGAAACCCTGTCTCCACTAAAAATACAAAAAATGAGCCAGGCATGGTGGCACGTGTCTGTAGTGCCAGCTACTTGGGAGGCTGAGGCAGGAGTATCGCTTGAACCTGGGAGGCGGAGCTTGCAGTGAGCCCAGATCGCACCACTGCACTCCAGCCTGGTGACAGAGCGAGACTCCATCTCAAAAAAAACAAAAAAACAAAAAAAGAAAGAAAGAATGGTAGAAGGATTGGCTCATTTAAGATGATAAATTAGAGGCAGGGTAGGAAAATAAAATCTAAATTATCTTTAATTATTCCATTTCTAAGTTTTAGAAGAGAGACATAAGAAAAGTTTTTGCTTTAAACTTTCTGGTTAATTTCACAAACATAAATTTAACTTCATCAAGAAAAGTTATAAAACATAATTCCCTGCTAGTAACAGGACCAGTCAGGCAATAGGGTACCACAGCATGAGTTTTCAGAGATGTATATTTCAACACTAATAAAATAGAATCCATCCTAGAATTGCCTTCGGCATGGTGAGAAAATGAATATCTATTAAAACTCAAGATGGAAAAAAGGAATCCCTTTGACATATTTATTTCATTAGTTTGGGGAGATAGTTCCAGATCATTAAAATTATTTAAACCTATAACCAAAAAGAAAATGGTGAAAGAAGGGAAATGAGATTGATTCTAGGATAGTGGATAGGAATTACAACAAATTTGTAATATATTATAGTAAAAGTGAATATCATAGGAAAATTCCAATTACTTGTAGCCTCCTTAGTAACACCCATCAATTTCTTTGGAAAGGCAATTCCATTTCAGTATATCCATTCAAAGAAGACACACTTGAAGCACTGAAGTTCTAATATCAAGCCAAAAATAAAAGTTCAGCCATGTAAAAGCAAAAGGCAAAGTTCTGTTGGTCTTGATTCCTTTGACATGTAAGTAAATAATAACAAACGTGAAGGACGAATTTCATTTTAAAAGTTCCAACTTGTCCAGATGAAAGGCCATTATCTAAAAATGGCATACCAAATGACACTGCTTTGGGGGCCTCAGCACTTGATCCAAGTGGGAAAAAACCCTTGTGGTTTTGATTAAATTGAAAGCTTCTCAACAAATAATTCATAATTTTTTTTCTGCTCGCTTTGTTCATTCATATCTCAGGTCCCCTAGCACCCTAAAGTCTTATACCATTCATAACATCTAAGTCAGAATACAGAAGAATAACTGTGGTTAACATTTACTACTTCCTCTACTCAGTTCAAGTCACCATCCTTATCAACTAATTTGCCATGGAGAGTGGGGTTCTTCACCAACAGATTTGGTAGGACCAGTATTCTTGGCAAGAAATTAATTTTTAGCTTTTGCTTTTTTTTTTTTTTTTTTTTGAGACAGAGTCTCACTCTTGTCACCCAGGCTGAAGTGTAGTGGCGCTATCTTGGCTCACTGCAACCTCTGCCTCCTGGGCTCTAGTGTACCTCAGCCTCCCAAGTAGCTGGGACTACAGACACACACTACTATGCCTAGCTAATTTTTTGTAATTTTAGTAGAGATGGGGTTTTGCCATGCTGGTCGGACTGGCCTCAAACACCTGACCTCAAGTGATCCACCCACCTCAGCCTCCCAAAGTGCTGGGATTACAGGCGTGAGCAACCGGGCTCGGCCAGGAAATTAATTTTTAACTAAACATTTAAAAAATATTTGTCTTTCTATGCAGATTCCTCTTTTAAACTTGCAGTTGGTACACAATGGAATATTATTCATCCTTGAAAAAGAAAGAAATTCTCTCATTTGCAACAACATGGATGGAATTGGACATTATGATACTAAGTGAATAAGTCAGGCACAGAAAGACAAACACATTCTACTTACATGTGGAATCAACAAAAATAGAACTCACAAAAGCAGGAAGCAGAATGGTGGTTACCAGACGCTGGAAGATGGGAATGGGGAGATGGGGAGACGATGGTCCAAAGGTACAAAGGCACAGTTAGACAAGAGGAGTAAGTTTTTCTTAATCCACTGCAGTGTGGTAAATATGGTTTATAACATTATATTATACATTTCAAAATTGCTGAAAGTACATTTCAAATGCACTCACCACAAAAAAATAAGTATTTGATGGGTATGTTAATTCGCTTAATTATTCCACATTTTACTCATAAATCATAATTTCACTTTGTACCCCGTAAATATACACTATAATTTGTCAATTTACAATGAAAAGAAGTAAATAAAATAAAAACAAGTAAGTGGATTCATTATTCTTTTTGGGAACCAATTTTTGTTCACCCTGCTTATATACATTGGACATAGAAATTAAGACTTTTGTCTTACTTTGTCCAACTCAAAAAAAATGAGATCTTTAATTGAAACTACAAAAACTTATTTTTAAATGATGATAATTTAATTGTTGATGATTCAGCAATTAACAAGTAAGTCAACTTTCAATATTGATATTTGATGAGTTTTAGTTTTAAAATTATCAATAAATTACACAAAATAATGGAGAAAAGATTTAAAAATTATAAATAAATTATGCAAAATAATGAAGAAAAAGACACACATATACACACAAAGAGCTTTTTATTCTTTCAAATCACAAAGTGACATAGATGTGATTGATCACTTTATTTTTGAGTAGCATAAACATCTGCCAATTATTTGTCTCATACGGAAATTTTGGAGAGGAATGAGTTTTTTTCCTATCAGTTTCAAAAACGGAGGTAAAATTGGGGCAAAAAACAGACCAAATGGTTATGTATATTTTTAGCAGAAAAAAAATACACTGAAGCAAAAAAACATATACCTCTTTACCTCATGTCTCAGTAATTAATTCAATGTGTTTAAATTTTTCCATAAAAGATTATCCTCTCATTTTGAAACAAGAAACCGAAGCATAAGCAAAACAGTATTTATTCCATGTTTCATTCTCTGAAATAAATATCCAGCAATGTTTCAACTTGACACAGTGACAGTTAAAGCACCACAGACCCAGATTCTGTAACCTTTCTGTCTTAATTTGACAACCTAATCTCCCAAAACTCGGTCTGGAACACTTGCTGATCAAAATATTTTATGAATTATTTCTGGAATTATTCAAAAGAAAATAATAAAACATATCACACTGAGTAATTTCTCTTTTTAGAACACTAGGGTAAAATCTTGCAAAGATTCGATTAAACAGCAGTGGCCCTCTGGAGATGAATTTAGCGATGATGCTTTGACCAAGAGAATCTTTTTCTGGTGAGATATTTAAGAAGAGATACAAAGCAATAAACATTCATTCGTCCTTTTCCTCCCTAAGGTGACAATGTAAGAAGGGTTTATCTACCTTTATTCTTGATTGCAGCATAAATGTAAGGTAAGCTGCTCCTTCTGTAGACAATCCACTTGTTGTTAGGCTTTGACCCTCATGCCTCTGTTCCTCCAAGCTTTTGTTCTAAGAAGAAATTCTTCATGCTCAGAAAAAAAAAAAATTGTCATAAAAGTGATGCATGCTTGCAAAGTGTGACTATGACTTGGCATTTTTTCCTTTAAGGTTACTCATTCCGGAAGAAAACAGATTGTTAGAATTTGCCCTAAATATCAGAGGTTTTATTTCAGCAAAAAATTTTGGGATTCCTGAATGCATCAAACTAGATAACAATTAATTTCCATCAAGAGAAGGACTGTAACGCATCAGCCAAAGTGCTAGAAACCAAAAGAAGATGACTAGATAACTATCAGCAAAACTACTCACAAACAAGTTGTTTACTTTTATAAAAGTTCCAAATACAACGTCAAACTAATTCATTTTGTTGATTCAAATGACAGTTTCTCTACCTGAGAGTGAAAAAAAAGTCAAATATTTTTGACTTTAAACATTTTATATGTTGTCCAGAAGGTAACAATATATCCCTTGAGCCTTAAAACAAGATTAGATTTTTAAACCAAAAATGTGACTAGAGGAATCATAAAAAGCAAGGAGAAAATTTTCATATGCACTTTGAAAAAACACTGCTCTTACCTAGAATTTACCAGAATTCCTATCTTACCTTTGTTCTTGCATCAATGAAGCATTTAATCTTGTCTGAATTCCTTCAACAAGACCAATGCAAGTGATATTGACTAGCAAGAATTTTCTTTAGGAATGTGAAACTTCGATGTCAAGTCTTAGCCATAACGTGTGCTCCCATGCACAACCAGACATCTATTGCCAAGGGGATAGAGTCTTCCTTTTGCAACAGTAGTTGCCCTTTTTCCAAGTTCAGAACAAAGATCTTTTTGAGAAAAGTTGATGAAAAATCAGGCCTAGGATAAATTGCAAATGCAGCCTGTTTTTGTAGATGAGCATGCCTTTCTTTAAGATAGAAATCAACTTTAGAATTAGATTAATTAAAATTTAAGCTTAGAATGTAAAAATAAGAGTCAAAGAGGCTTTTTTAATTTACTAAAATCCAAATTTTGCAGGATATATTGCTGGAATATGACCAAAGAGTTTAATAGATTAAACTAGGTAAAATCTGAAAAATATTTTTAGTACAACTAGTTTATATTTCCCATGTATTAATGCCTCTTATTTTCCTGCTTCCTCTCTCTTTTGCCTGATTTTCACTTTCTTTTCTTTTTTTTTTTTCTGTCACTAACCTTAGCTTGGAAAAGCTTCCATGATTCAATCTTCTTTGAATTTCTTTGTTCTCCTAAGCTGATATTTCTTAGTAGGATCAAAGCTGAATAGAACTTTTTACATTTTACAACACTTACCCCATTTGATTCTTATAGCCATCTTGTGACATAGTCCCAAAAGATTTTATTACCTTCTATTCTACACCTAACTGAAATGATATACCTATTAAATGGTAATGTAAAATCTCACAAGGCTCTCCCAATTTTCTTCACCCTCTCCAAATAGACCTGTCTTTTTCATCAATGCGGCCGCAGCAGTTAATATGGTCCCTAGCATATAATAGGTGCTCAGTAAATGCATATTGAATAAATGAATGAATGAATGATAGCTATACTTCTTCTATTTTGTGAGAACTTCCACTTTTCAAAGCGCTTTTTATATATATGAACTCCTTTGAAAAACACTTTTCATTAATTGGGAAGATCAGCTACTTTGGTTCTCCATTTTACTGCTAAAGAAAGTGTGGCTCAGAAAAGTAAAACAAATACATTCACAAATAGGGAAAAGTCTGTTTTTTAGGCCAGCTTAGTACCTAAAAAAATTACTACAAGTAGAATTTTCAACCCCATATGAACCTGTGTGCTATTCTTTGCTACAAAGTTACGGTTATGATAAGTGCTAGTTATTTTCACTATTCTGCATAGTCTCAATAGTGTGTGTGTGCATATGTGTGTGTACATGTGACTTTATATATGTATACACACATACATATATAGATCTGTTTGTTACATGTGCTAAGCTATTGGAATATGGGATAAAAACCTCACATATTTTTACTTACTGATTGCCTCTAAGCGGTACATAAATTAAACCCAATTACTCATTTCCTCCTAAGTTTTAAAATATAGAATTCAAAGGTCAATGCTTTCTAATAACTAAGCTGCAATAATAGTTTATTTTATTATAGAACATTGTAGAACATGTCATTGTTCCATATTAACACTCCTTTATATGATAAGTAATCATGACCTGCAACATTGCTAACACACACAATTCACCCTCGCCTTTTGGCCCTCCAGATGGCCCACTGGTTCTGTTCACATTGAACGCCAAGAGTCCTCTTTCCTAATTGCAGGCTGCCAGCAGGAGCTGTTTGCAACAGCTGTTCGCCCACGGTCAGTTACAACATCCCATTTCCTGGGCCTAAGTTTCTTTATAGTCTACAGGCTCTTTGTCTGTCTACCTAGCTCATAGTCATAACCAGTTCTTGATTATGCAGAAGGGAAAGAGGCAATGTTAATAATTTAATATATCATCATCAAAAGAAAATTATTTGAAAGAACAAGAATTATTATACCAGGTTAATCCTGTGATCTCAGTTTTTTGGTCTCTGATAGCAGCAGCTAGACTTATGGGAGAATTTGATTATCAAGATAGAGTGTGTATTTCGTATTACTCATTCATTCACTTATTCAATGCTTTTAATCAAGAGTATGGAATATACAAGACCTCAACCAAGCAGCTGAGGGCTGGGTGGAGTTGGGGGATATTTAAAAAAAGTAAAAAAGAAATGCAAGGCTGGGCACGGTGGCTCACGCCTGCAATCCCATCACTTTGGGAGACCGGGGTGGGCAGATCACAAGGTCAGCAGTTTGAGACCAGCCTGGCCAATATGGTGAAACCGCGTCTCTACTAAAAATACAAAAATTAGCCGGGTGTGGTGGCGCACAACTGTAGTCCCAGCTACTCATGAGGCTGAGGCAGAAGAATCGCTTTAACCTGGGAGGTGGAGGTTGCAGTGAGCCAAGATCGTGCCACTGCACACCAGCCTGGGTAACAGAGTGAGACTCTGTCTCAAAAATTAAAAAAAAGAGAGAAAGAAAAAGAAAATGCAAGTCACTGTCTCCACAGAACATAAATCGAGACTTCCAGCTAGCTAAAAAAGTCGTGCTCTGTCCTTTCAGGCTGAGTGCTTCTCCACCTGCTGGCCCTGCCTGCCTGTGTTGCCTTTCACTTCACATCATTCTTTATGCCACTCGCCATCCTCTCCTCCTGCCTAGTGAATGCGAATTCATCCTCAAATCTGACATTCAACGTTGCCTACTGGAAACATTTCCTAAACCCACCTGCCAACCACAGTAGGTGTCCCACTTCATTGCACCTTCCACTTTCATTTATCATCATATTTGATTTTTGAAGAAAATGTTTAATGTTTGTGGGTACATAGTAGGTGTATAGATTTATGAGGTACATGGGATATTTTGATACAGGTATGCACTGTGAAATAAGCACATCATGAAGAATGGGGTATCCATCTCTTCAAGCATTTATCATTTGAGTTACAAATAGTCCAGTTATACTCAAGGTACTTTAAAATGTATAATTATTATTGACTATTGTCACCCTATGTACTATCAAATAGTAGGTTCCCCATTTATTCATTATTTTTCTATTTTTGTGTCCTATATTCAGTTTTAATGATTTTATATTTTAATTGTATTTAAAATATATTTAACATAACATTGACATATATTTTACATATAATATGTACATTATATGTAATACATATTTTAATCATATTTCATTCTATTTAATAAATATATTGTTGTATGTTTTAATTATTTACTCTCCATCTCCCAGAACTTAATACCTTGCCTACTACCATTCAGGAGGTCCCCAGTAAATGTTCCTGAGTAAAGAAATAAATCAGTAAATTATAAGACAAAATGAAATAAGTGCTAAGTGGTTAAAAATGCAAGTTCTGAGTCAAATTGCTGGGCTCAAATCCTTCTTTGTCACTTACTAGCTGAATAAACTCAAGTACAGAGAATAGAGTCGCCTCAAGCAACAGGAGATTTAGAGTAGGGATCCTGTGATAGATAATTTTATGTGACAATTTGGTTAGGCTACGATGCCCAGTTGTTCAGTCAAATGCCAGTCTAGATGTTACCGTGAAGGTATTTTTTTAGATGTGATTAACATTTAAATCAGTAAACTGATTAAAGCAGATTACCGTATATAATGTTGTGGGCCTTATCCAAGCAGTTGAAGGTATTAAGAAGAAAACCTGAGGTTTCCCAAAGATGGGATTCTTCTCAAGACGGTAACATAGCAACCCTTCCTGGGAATGAGTTTCCAGCCTGCTGCCCTGCAGAACTTGTACCCAGGACTGCAACATCAACTCTTACCTGAATTTCAAGATTTCAAGCCCTACACATTTAAGACTTTCAACTCCCCAAAAATCATGAGTCAATTTCTTAAAATAAATACCTCTCACTAGATAAATATATATATAAAGATATATATACAATACATGCTATATGTATATAATTCATGATATAAAACATTATACAATATATAATGATATTCTAATATAAAATTTACAAATATATAATCACATATATAATATTGATTCTGTTTCTCTAGAAAACCCTGGCTAACATAGATACATATGCTAGGGAACCCAGGAGAAGCCAACAGTCCTGCCTCACATAGAAAACAAATGCCTGAGTCAGGCTCATGGAGACAGGACCAATCAGATGCCCATTCACCTAGAACCTCAGCAGCAGGAGTGTGCGGCTTCTCATTCTAGGGCTTTGTCATCAAAGTGGCTCTGCAACTTCCTTTGCATCTCTTATTTTCCTGGAGCTACAGACTGGCTCTTCATATGCCAATCTGTTTGTCCATTCTCTGCTTTGTATCTTCTGCTCACTCTTAGTTTCTACTTCCTCAGAAAGTTACATTTGGTCCGTTGTGACCCTCATGGCCTAAAACTTCTCCATGGCTTTTCTCTGAGCAATCTTTCAGCTTCAGCTCCTGTGGCTGGCTGCTTCCCTATCATGATAATTCACAGATCAAATTACCGAGAGAAGTCAGTGGCATAGTTCATTTTGGGGGCCCTGGGAATTGGCTGCCCTTGGGGACCATCTCAGGGACAATTAAAGATGAGAGTTATAGATGCCAAGCATGGCCATCTGGGACTTTTTCTTCATGCAAAACTGTAAAAAACTGCCTTGGAAGAAGCTGTGAGTCCATGATGACATGTCTACAAAAGAGGAAAATGATATGGGCAGTAAAAGGAGCAGCCATGAGATGATGACCAGCATAGGAGCTCTCAGCCCACCCCTGTGAAGGGAGCAACTGGTACCAACAATGGCTGTAACATCGACCACTTCTTACCTATACTCGGTTCTTCTCAGGAACAGGGAATATTTGAAAGTTCCATTGGTTACAATAATGAAAGAGATTGAGTCAGAGATGATGGCAGTAGTCACAGAGTTCATATGAATAATATTCACATATTAGCCAAGCATTTATAGTATTCTGGTGAGCCCTATTATTTTATATTATTTTTGCCTTATTAGATTGGGGAACCTGAAGAAATGCTTATGCTTTTGCGGGGAGGTGGTATTTCACCAGAAGCAGTCCAAATTCTGATGCAATGCTGTTTTACACCATAAACTAACTTCCCTTTCTTGAATTCAGCTCTTTAATAATAGAGAAAATTAAAGTAAGACTTCTAAATGATCCCAGTGGTATCAATGTGGGCCCTTACAGATCACACTTGTTTGGGAAATATTGGGAAATATTGCTGGACTACTGCGTAGCAAGGATATCACCAAGTAGTCTGATTTTACAGCATCTGGGTTGGTACCAAGATGTACCTTCCAGTACCAGAGCCACTCATTGTATGTGGCTAATTACATGTAAGTGAAATGAAATCAAATTAAGTTACAAATTTAGTTCTCAGTTGTATTAGTCACATTTCAAATGCCCAATAGCCACTTTGGGCAAATAGGCTATTATATTGAACTGTGCAGATTTAGAACATTTCCACCGTCACCGAAAGGTCTATCGGATGGTACCAGTATGGCACGCTCACTCTGATATCGAGGGTAAAGGAATGGGAACATAGTCTTACCAGAGCTTCCCTTACAGAATGATGACCTTAGATTTCTAGGAACATACTTGTGGAGAGAGCTGCCAGGAAAGGGATTTATAAGTCCCTCGCCTCATGTATTGAATTTTTAAAGAAGCTGATCCATTTCTTAGGAAGTGAAATGGATGTGTTGGAAGATTTGGCCAAAGCACCAGAGTATGAAATCATCCTGCAGTCCCAAGCCCCATCGTGTCATGAGGAAGGCGTGCCCAGATACTGGGGCACAAGTGGAGTGCATAATTCAACAGTCCCTTAGAGAAGGCATGAAAATTGGAAAATTGGTGATTTTCTAGAGAAAACCTGTACCAGTTCCTGAGAAATAGATTTTTGGTAGCTGGCTAAAACATATAGCTAAGATGAAGGATGGTGAGTTTGAGGGAAGAAAATCACGAAGTTCCATAGTTTGTGAGTCCTGTGGAAGGCCGCCATGTTCTTGGGAAATACTGAGGATTCTTACTCAGGTGTTGCATGCTGTGGGAAACTTAACCACTTAGGCAGCACGAAGAAAAAAGGCTAGACACATTAGGGCAAACAGTGTAAGAGGACTTGATAAGTAATGAGGTAGGAGGGCTTCCAGGCCTACTATCACCAGAATTGACAGTTACAACAAGAACAGTTACCCCAGGACCCCACCAAGGCAGAGGAGACAAGGAGGCAACAAGGTTCCCACATTTGAGCCTCAGACTTCACATTCCTTTCTTGTTTAGTCAACAGTATTATGAGTCACATTTTTTTCTTTTATTAACTTTCTTATAATGAGAAAATAACTGTCTACATATAATAATTATAGATTCCAGGAATATTTATTTTACTTCTTTCATTGTAATCTTTATCAGTCAAGTTCTTTTAACCTATTGGATTAGAAACCAGTGGCCAGTAGAAAGTAAAGCCCATAATTACATACATTCCAGTTTGCTGCCAATGGCTCCAGTTTACATTGTTGTCCAGAAGTTATTGTCAATAGTGCCCCATTTCACTCACAAAATCCCAAGTTTGGACAATAAATAATGCAGTCACCTACTCATAATGCTATTCCCTAAGTATGTTCCAAAATGCCAAGGGGAAGATGTGTTTTTCCAAGGCTGGCGGTTTTAATACTACCATCTCAGCAAAGGTCAGCTTGGGTGGAACACATGACTTCACCAGGTCAGCACCGCTCACCATTTTCAAAGCTATTCCATTTTTATGCCTTTTTTTTTTACCTCTCTGTCCTTCTCAAATTCAATTTTAGTGCCAATTTTGTTTAGCACAGTCTTCTTCCTGTCCATTCTTCAAGATTTTTATTTTCCCTTTGGCTTTCTATTTTCTTATCTCAGTTGTCTATTTTGCTACATTTACTGTAATGTGTGCTTTCTATTTGTGGCTTCTTTCTTCCCACATTCAATTTGTCTGTCATACTTTAAATGACTATGTTTGAGTAAATGATAGCATTTCATGAGTATCCACTGGTAGAATGAGCAATATCTGATAACTAACCTTTTTATTCTACCTCAAATCTATTGAACTTTAGCCTGATAGGTTAAAATTCCTAGTGCTTGCAAAAATATCTGAAAAGTAGTAGCCTGCTGATAAACAGCTATCAGTCAGCCCCAGGGGAGGTGGGGCCAGGAGGGGTCCTGATTTGTAGTGTTTGCTGTTTTCCATGGTATAAATACCCTCATCAAGGACAATTTTAGCCTACAACCTAACCTCAACCAGTTAGCACAATGTGTAAAAATGGAACAGTTGTGTGATATAGGTCTCTCACAGGTCACTGCAAAACCCTTGGCAGAGATATGGAATGTAAAGTCCTAAAAAGCAAATTGCATAATAAATAATTACTCTAAGTGTGTGAATTCTGAATTATCGTAAAAGGAAAATAAGACTATATCTAAAAAATAACATATAAGGTTCTTTGTGAAAACTGGAAAAGTCAGTAGGTGCTATTTCTGGTATATGAAAGTGCCAATGTGGTGAGTTAACTGGGCTCTAACTCCCCATTCCCCTTGCTACCCCACCGAAGATCATTCCCAAATCCCAAACACATTATTATGTGCGGATAGTACTCCAGGCGCCATGACTGCCACACTAAAGCAAATCCACAGGCCAGCAAACTTCCATGAGCTGGAACTGAGCCTCCAGGCAGAAAGGAAAAAAAAAAAAAAAAAAAAGTCAGACACTTTCAGAGCTGCAGATCAATGCACTAGCTATTGAAAATCCTTTGGCAGTCAGCAAAAGTTATAAGATTGCCTTTTCTCTGTTCTGAGAGATTGCAGAAGGCCTAAAGGTTACATTTGGGATCAGTGATTTTTTCACGGATCTAAGCATTATTTCTATTCAAAGCCAATTTAGAGCTTTGTTTAGTCCTAGTGGCTTAATATATAATAGAGAATAAAGCTGGTTAGAAGTAGGAAAAGCCCTTTGAAGCATAAATAATTTAAGCATTACTCACATCAATTCAAATGTTTTAATCAAATGTAAGAGATTCCACACAGAATTCACTAACTAGACACACCAGTAAAAGGCAAAATAAATATTTTCTAGAGAATGTTCTGTTGCAGCACAGCATTACCTCCAAACTAAAAATATTTGGCCTGTGGGAAAAAGCCTAAAGGCTGAAAATTTACTGACTCCAAATTTATTAAGGTAATCATAGGTGTCTGAACACTTCAGTCACATATATTATTGTGAATTTAAAAAAAAAAAAAAACCTCATGCTAAAATGTGGGCCGGGCACAATGGCTCACGCCTGTAATCCCAGAACTTTGGGAGGCCAAGGTGGGCAGATCGCTTGAGGTCAGGAGTTCGAGATCAGCCTGGCCAACATGGCAAAACCCCGTCTCTACTAGAAATACAAAAATTAGCCGGGCGTGGTGGCGCATGCCTGTAATCCAGCTACTCTGGAGGCTGAAGTAGGAGAATAATTTGAATCCAGGAGGCAGAGGTTGCAGTGAGCCAATACCACGCCACTGCACTCCAGCCTGGGCAGCCGAGTGAGACTCCTTCTCAAATAAATAAACAAATAAAACGTGGTATATATACACTATAGAATACCATTCAGCCTTTAAAAAAAAAGGAGGAAATCTGCCATTGGTGACATGGATAAATCTGAAAGATATTATGTTGAGTGAAATAAGCCAAGGCCAAAAGACAAATACTGTTGGCCAGGTGCGGGGGCCCACGCCTGTAATCCCAGCACTTTGGCAGGCCAAGGCGGGCAGATCACGAGCTCAAGAGATCAAGACCATCCTGGCCAACATGGTGAAACCCCGTCTCTACTAAAAATACAAAAATTTTCTGGGCGTGCTGGTGCACGCCTGTAGTCCCAGCTACCAGGAAGGCTGAGACAGAAGAACAGATTGAACCTGGGAGTCAGAGGTTGCAGTGAGCCGGGATCACGCCCCTGCACTCCAGCCTGGGCTACAGAGCGAGACTCCGTCCCAAAAAAAAAAGAAAAGAAAGAAAGACAAATACTGTTACTAGTGGATGGTGTCCAGGTTCTTGAACAAAGAATTGGACAACATGCACAAACAAAGGAAGGAAAAAATGAAGCAACAAAAGCAGAGATTTACTGAAAATGAAAGTACATTCCATAGGGGGTGAGCTGGCCCAAGCAAGCAGCTGAGGAGCGTGGTTACAGAATTTTCTGGGGGTTAAATACCCTCTAGAGGTTTCCCATTGGTTACTTGGTATACACCATATGTAAATAAAGTAGTGGCCCAAGATCAGTCTGATTGTGGAGGGGACCAATGAGAGGCTGACATGAAGTTACAAGTTATACCCTATGCAAATGTCTGATTGGTTGTGGGAAGTGACCAATCAGAGACTGTAGTTACAAATGAAGACTTGGCCCACCACCAGCCTGACTCATAATACTATGCAAATGAAGACTTGGCCCAAATGAAGATTGGTTGTAGGAGGGGACCAATCAGAGGTACTTTCAATTTTTCATCTGCCACACAGAAAAGGCAGAGTGTTGCAAACAGAGTCACCTCTGATCCTTTTGTTACTTGGGTGTGAAAAGATGGGGTTTTCCTTTTGATTTGGTTCTAGGAAGTCAGCGTGAATTGGCCTTAGGTTCCTCGCCTCCAGACTTTATTCTCCTGCCCCAGTACCACATGATCTTACTTGTATGTGAGATCTAAAAACATTAAACTCATAGAAGTAGAGAGTAGAATGGCAGTTATTAGGAATGTAAAGGGGACAGGGTTTAGGGAGATGTTTGTCAAAGGATACAAAATTTCCATTAGATGGAATGAATAAGTTCAAGAGATCTATTACACAACATGGTGACTGCAGTTAATAATGACATATTATATACTTGAAAATAGCCAAGAAAGTAGATTTCCAGTGTTCTCACCGCAAAATATGGTAAGTATAAGAGGTAATGCATGTAAGTAGCTCGATTTAGCCATTTCATATATATATGTATTTCAAAACCTCATGATGTACATGATATGTATATATACAATTTTGACTTGCCAATTTATTATTATTATTTTTTTTTTTTTTTTTTTTTTTGAGGCAAGCTCCTGCTCTGTTGCCCAGGCTGGAGTGCAGTGGCAGGATCTCAGCTCACTGCAATCTCCGCCTCCCGGGTTCAAGGGATTATCATGCTGCCGCCTTCCGAGTAGCTGGGATTACGGACGCGCACCACCACACCCAGCTAATTTTTGTATTTTTAGTAGAGACGGGGTTTTACCATGTTGGCCAGGCTGGTCACGAACTCCTGACCTTAAGTGATCTGCCTGCCTCGGATCACCGCACCCGACCAAAAAATAATTTTTAAGAGTAAAAACCCTTATTCTAAACATCATAGAAATTAAATTAAAAATAAAATAGGCTGGGCACGGTGGTTCGCGCCTGTAATCCCAACAGTTTGGGAGGCCAAGGTGGGCTGATCACTTGAGGTTGGGAGTTCAAGACCAGCCTGACCAACATAGAGAAACCCTGTCTCTACAAAAAATACAAAAAAAAAAAAAATTAGCCAGGCGTCGTGGTTCATGCCCGTAATCCCAGCTACTCCAGAGGCCGAGGCAGGATAATTGCTTGAACCCGGGAGGCAGAGGTTGCAGTGAGTGGAGATGGAGCCATTGCACTCCAGCCTAAGCAACAAGAATGAAACCCCGTCTCAGATAAAATAAAATAAAATAAAATAAAATAAAATAAAATAAAATAAACTCTGTATATACACTTCTAAATTGATGTATCATTTCTAGAAATGGCTCATATTTATTTAGATGCAATGCTAAAAGCTCTACATAAATGGTTTTATTTAATCTATTAAGAACCCTAGGAGATAGAACTTAAGGACAAAGATAATAATAAACGAAAAAATTGTAAAGATAAAGAACTCTAGGAGGGAGACACTATAATCCACATGATCCACATTTTACAGATTAGGAAAGTGAGACTTGGTGCAGTTACTTACTCAAAGTCTGACACCTGGGAAATGGCAGAATCTGAGTTGGAACCAGGCATGACCCAGAGTACCCCCATTTAGCCAAAGTACTGCCCTACTAAAAACATTACAATTATTTTCTGCTCTAGGATAGGTCTGCTACAGACCTATCCTAAGATAATATGTGATAGGCACAAATATAGGAAAAAATTGGAAAGAGTGTAAACATTCAGCAAGTGAAGAATGCTAAATGACCTATTCACTCAATAGAATATTTTTCAAAGAACTGTATTCAACAAGCCTGTTTCATGAGAAGCTCATCATATAATATCAAAAATGCAAGTTATAAAACAGAATATGCAGTATTTTACTATACTAAATAAAACTACAGTTGGACAAGGGGGAAAAAGTTAAAGGAAACATAGCAATATGTTATCTCTAATTGTCTGCATGGGTTAAAATAGTATATAATTTCTACTTTTCCTTCTACATCTTTCCATTTTGTTGTCCTTTTTATTATCATTAATGTCATTTGTAGCATGAGAAAAGTTATTTTAAATTCAACAAAAGTATTGACTCACTCATATATCTGTAAGTGAACACTATGTAGTTCTCATGAAGGAAATGTTGGAACTAAAAAGGGTCAAAGAAAAATAACTGGAAAGATCAGAAAAATGGGTAATAAGTTAGGACTATCATATGTGGGAATTATTTTTAAAATTCTGAAACACACAGGCAGGGAATGCCATAACTGTTGCAGGCCCAGCTGGAGCTAAATGGATAGAGCTCCTGACTGGGAGAGGGCAGAGGCCCAGGCCAGCTCCATCCTGTCTGATCTCCCTCTCAGCCACAACCTTTCAGAGTCATCTTCCGTTCCTACCTCCATTCCTGCCTCCCCATTTACTCTTTAACTCCCTGTTCCCCTTAATTTCCTCCCCCAGCTCCACAAAAAAATGTCTTTGCCACTGCCATCAATGTTGTCTCTGTTGTCAAATGCAGTAGTCATACTCAACCCTTGTCTTATATGAATGACCTCCCAGCTACAACTAATTCCTTGCACATATCTTTCCCTGAATCCTGTGACACGCCCAGTGACAGATAAACTACCAACTGTCTACCCAGCAGGGGTTACCCCGTGCACACATGCATGGCACCTTGCCAACACGTGCCAGTTGTGTTCAGAGGAAGTAGACTTCTCCCCTAGCTCCAAGATATGAATCATTTTGGCTCAAACCAATCCATGCAATCTCATTCCTCATGGCTGTAATGGGTGCAGGAGTTGGTACATCCAGCCCAGCTCTGGCCAATGGTATCTCAGGATAAGTTCCTCCCAATGCTCAATTCCTGCTCTTAAACTCAGTTTTGTTGTTTGGCTCTGTGACAGCTTTTTTTTGTGGGGAGAGGTGGGAGATGACCATGAGAGGAAAGCCAGGAGAATGAACAGCTAACAGAGCACCGATGTGGAAGAAATGCTGAATTAACCCTGGAATCACTTATGCCTGGATTTCTTGTATGTGAGATAGTAAGTTCTTATTGACTAAGCCACTCTTAGAGGTTCAGTTCCTTGCAGCCAAAGGTATCTTAATTGATAACTGACATGTTCTCCCTTCGCAGCTTCCATTCTCACCCACTTGTTCTTCAGGCCCTTTCCTGATCTCTATACCCTTTGCATATTAGTGGTCTGGAGTTTCACCCTTGGCTTTCTACTCTTCTATTCACTTTCCCTTTGTGCTTTCTCTCTTCCACTTGAATGATTTCAACTACACATATTTGTTTATAGGTATATATAAATATTTATTAAGGACCTACTATGAGGCAGATCCTGTTCCATGTTCTATATTCTGTGGATATACTGATAAATAAGACCATTGTTTCTCTGAACAAAAGAATATATGTATATGTATACATATATGTATATGTGTGTACCTGTGTATATATATGTAATTACATGCACATGTATGTGTGTATATATGTAACTACTCATATGCACATATATGCGTATAGATATGTAAACACTCAAATGCACATATATATGTGTGTGTGTATATATATACACACACATAGATATGCATATATATAAAGGGAAGAAGGAAAGGGAAGGGGTTGAGGTTGAAGAATTTTTCATATTTTTAGTTATTCAAATGTTATTTTGCCTCCTTTTCTATAGGAATGTCTTTTGCTTGTTGATTTAGAAGAGTTTTTTATTTTGGACACTACTTCTCTTTTCCTCTTTTTCTATTCTCTAAGTGTGTACAGTATTGGACAGTCGTTTCTTAAAGATTTTGTAAAACTTCTGGTAAAGTTATCTGGGCACATAGTATTCACTATGTAACACTATAAAATAAGCCTTTTTATTTCACCTTGGGTGAGTTTGCGGGAGGTATACTTTTCTAGAATTTCATCTATATTTTCAAATTTATTAACTTAAAAGTTTTCCAAAATATAAAAATTGAAGGCTAAAAATTTCCCTCTGCGTACAACTTTGGTTGCACTTTTTATGTGTAGTGTCTTTATTTAGATGTTGTTCTAAGTACCTTTTTATTTCTACTACAATTTTTTCTCTGATCATGGGTTATTTAGAAATTTTTCTTAATTTTCACATATGTTAATTTTTCCAGTTATCGTTTTGTTCATGATTTCTAACTTAACTGCATTTGTTGTCAGAAAAGATGCTCTGTATTATTTTAATCTTTAAATGTGTTTTGACTTCCATTACGGCCCAAGACATATCAATTTTTATAACTAACCCAATTGTTCTTAAAAATAAATGCATTCTTCAGTTCTTGAATGATAATTACAGCAAATTTGTTAACGTGTTTTTCAAACTGCCTCTCTCTGTATAGATTTTGCTGTTAGTTACTAAGAGAGATGTGTTCAAGTTTCTCATGATGATTGTTGATTTGTTTATTTCTCTCCATAGTTGTCATTTTGCTTTGTATATTTTGAAGCTGTATTATTAAGTGCATCCAAATCTAAAAGTATTACATTGCTCCAGGGAATTGAACATGCTATCCTTATCCCTATAAATGATTTTTTGCTTTAAATTTTAGTTTTTAATGAATTAATATAGCTCTGCTAGCTTTCTTTTTGTGGGAATTTGCCCAATTTATCTTTTTTCATCCTTTTAGTTTCAATCTTTCTTTATCATCACCAGTGCTTTTTAAATGATTCCATAATACTGCTACCACTGTAATTCTCTAATTATAGTTTTAGCTTCCAAAATAAGATTATTCACTCCTCAAATGAAACAAAAACAGAACTGGCATTTCTGGAATTATGGTTTGTGGTTTTGAATATGATTGGTTTACTATGGTAAACCCTGTTTTTTCTCTAAAAACCAGTTCTTGTTTTTACTGAGCTCATGGGCTCTGCTGGAAAAATCTATCCGTGTGGGTGGATGGCAGGGCAGGAAGAGGGAAGATGTGGCCAGGAGAGGTGGTGGTGGGTAAGCAATGCTAAGTGTAGGGCGTGTTTGGCAAATCCTGATGCCGACAAGGGCCAAACAGGTAATTTAAGCAATTATGTGAGATGAGAGAGAACTGGTGATTACTTGTCCTTCTAAAGGCAGTTATTTGTCATCAGTTGTTACCCTGCTGAGATGTTACAGACCTTTCCCAGAGAAACCTGAATCTAGATCTGGATGGGAAATCTACTGAATTTGAAAAATTGGCAGCTAATTCATTTATTTAAATATATGATGTCTGTTGCCTACATATGCAAATCCTGGCCTCCACCTACAAATTCTGGCAAGGATCACATTTAAAAAAAGAGAAAAGTTGGAAGAGGTCTTTCCCCATCCCTGCTTACGGTATAATGGGCTTACTCACTCCTCTTTGTACAGAGAAATTCCTCTTAAGAAACATAAGCCTAAGGCATGTCTTAGCTCTTGGGAAATGGATTTTTGAGATAACCTGGTCTGGTCAACTGCACAAACATCATGATGTATTGCTTCTCTGGAGGCAAAAATGGAAAATGGTAGGAAGTAAGAATAGGTGCTTAAAAATGAAGAGTCACCAAAATAACCAAACTGTAGCAACCAAAACAAAATACAAAACTTTGTCTGGGGTTCCTGTTGACAGCACTATGCCAACATCCAAATTTGTGCTAATCTCTCTAACCTCAGCCCAAGTTAGTCCAGTCTGAAAAGTAACTCATCCACCTTTCTCTAAGCAGTTCATGAGAAAAAAAATATATGGAAAAAAGAAGAAAGGAAAAGAAAATATGCCCCAAAATATATGATATGTACCTGCAGGCATATGCACATACCAGGTCCTTAATTCTTCTGCTCTTTTGTTTTCTGATGGAGTTTTACTGTTTCTCAGGTGGAGTGCAGTGGCGCAATCATAGCTCACTGCAGGCTTGAACTCTTGGACTCAGGCGATCCTCCAGCCTCAGTATTCCAAGCAGCTGGGACTATAGGCAGGTGTTACCACACCTGGCTAATTTTTTTCTTTCTTTTTTTTTTTTTTTTTTTGGTAGAGATGGGGTCCTGCTTTGTTGCCCAGGCTGGTCTCAAACTCCTGACCTCAAAAGAACCTCCCACCTTAGCCTTCCAAAGTGCTGAGATTACAGGCATGAGCCACCATGCCCAGCCCAATTATTATTTTACAATAATAAAATATTTGTGTAATATCTCCAAAGAACCTTTAGAATACACACTGCCACCAAGAGAAGATGATTCAATGACTGGCTGAACAAAAAGGTGTTCTTTAGAAAGAAAAAAAGGATTGATTTCTTACCACTTACAAATCACTTTTAGTAACATTTATATATGCTATTTTAAGTAGTGTTCAAAAAAAAAAAAAAAAAACTATGAGGTCCTTCCATTTTATAGTAAGAAAACTGAAGCACAAAGAAGATAAATGACTCGCCAAGGTCACAGTTAATAAGTGTTAGTGCCAAGATTCAAAACTAGGTCTCCTGTGTCGAAATCCTACGTTTTCCACTCTATCACACCTTCTCTGGCTGACAATCCAATGAGAATCTCAGCTCCTGCAGCCTAGTTCTTAGATAGCCAGGACTTCTGACAAAGTGTGAGAGCTGGGAAGTGCCAATGTCAAGAACTCAAAACAGTAGGAAGTCAGAAGTTAGCAGCAGGACTCACAGCATGGAGCAAAGGCACGGCCTCTGGAGGGTTGCAAGGAAATACTTACATGTGATTTCTAAAAAACCAAAATTGTTATTTCTCATCTTCCCTACAATCGATTCTACCTTTCCTTCCCTCCAGATATAGACCAGGTACCCACATCACTTCTCTGAACACAAATCTCATTTTACTCTAAATTCAGAGAAACTAAATTTCTATTTCCCTTCTTTCATCTCCTTTTCCACAACCCAATCAACCATTTCATTATTTTAGCTTAGCAAATTTCAACTTTATCTAAGATCATTTCACTATCTACCTTCTCATATTTTTAGTATATTAAGTAGGTAAGTTGATATGTATTGCTTCAGTTAAAGAAAATATACTCAGGTGGAGTATGTTTTCATCATAGTTTCATCTGCTTTCATCATAGTTTCAATTAATAAAATTGTATTTACTCATATTTTAAAATACTGATCATATAAAGCATATATCTCTACCATGCTATTCTGGCACATTTTTTGGCTGGTTATAGGATAATTGTATTGAATTAGTTGTACAAAAAAAATTGAGGTTTTTTTCTTAGATAAAATAAACAAATGAACAACAGAGAGTGTTGTTAGATGATTTTCATTTTCTTCAATACACACAATATAAAATTTCTCAGGGAACTGTGACAGAAGAGATTTCATTGGAAAATAAAATCTATAATTCATTAGTCATCTCTCTGGTTAGTTCTCAGATTGTCCCTTCAGAGGAGTCTATAATTATTTTTCATCATTTCCACTATCAAAGGTTTATTTTACAAATAAAAATTATACATGTATAACCCATCTCTCAACATAATGAGAGGTTTAGGGGAATCCATTCTGAAGTAAGAAGCTTCTCTCTCAATTTCATCTCAGGCCCACCTTGCTCACAATTGCTTTGTATCTCTGAAACTTCATAAGGGTTTTAATTAAATATTTTATATCAAAGACATTGTCATATTTTCTTCAATCAATACTTTCTGCTGTGCCTTAGAATGAATTATGGAAGGAAGGGAGAGACCATGTGAAAACTGTAAAGTACTAGGTACTTCCCACAAACAAGATTAAGCATTCAGTGTACATTTACAAATGACTCAAAGCTATTGATATGGTTTGGACCAGTGTCCCCAGCAAATCTCATGTCAAATTGTAATCCTCAGTGTTGAGGTGGGAGGTGACTGGATCATGGGGACAGATTTCTCATGATTGATTTGGCACCATCCCCGTTGGTACTGTCTTCACAATCATGAGTGAGTTCTCAAGAGACCTGGTTGCTTTTTTGTTTTGTTTTGTTTTTTCTTTTTTTGAGACAGAGTTTCACTCTGTTGCCCAGGCTGGAGGGCAGTCATGTGATCCTGGTGCACTGCAACCTCCATCTCCCAGGTTTAAGCAATTCTCCTACCTTAGCCTCCTGAGTAGCTGGGATTACAGATGCATGTCATCATACCTGGATACTTTTTTGTATTTTTAGTAGAGATGGGGTTTCACCATGTTGGCCAGGCTGGTCTCAAACTCCTGGCCTCAAGTGATCTATCTGCCCACCTCAGCCTCCCAGATCTGGTTCTTTAAAATTGTGTGGCACCACCTCCTTCCTCTCTCTCTCTTGCTCCTCCAACCATGTGATGTGCCTGCTCCCCCTTCGCTTTCTGACATGATTGGAAGCTTCCTGAAGTCTCCCCAAAGCAGAAGCTGCTATGGTTCCTGTAAAGCCTGCAGAACCGTGAGCCAACGAAACCTCTTTTCTTTATAAATTACCCAGTTCAGGTATTGCTTCATAGCAATGCATGAACGAACTAACACACCTACCTTTGAAGAGAGTTCTCCCATGGTTTTTGGGAAAATAGATCATGTACATTTAACTGAGAATTTACTTAATAATTTTTGTTATGAAGTTGTAAGTCTTCAAAAAATATTTGCTTGTTGATATCGTGTAGCAAACACATCGCCTCATACAGCATGTATTAAAATTCTTTGCAAAAGAAAACCATTTCAGTTTTTCCAACTTGATTATAAAGTTCTGACTGTCCTCTATAAGAAGCAGTTACAATGAGGGGTCAATGACTATAAAAAGAATTATATTTCTCTGGTTTTTAATATAAAAATTCATGAAGTACTTTTATGAAGAACATTTTTCAAATTCCTAGCAGTTTGTTTCATCCATATTTCCAGGCCCTTTGGCTGAAACTAAAAATCCATTAGCTTTTCTGAAACATTTCACTGAGTACCACAACTGGTGTAAAAATAGGCTCCCCTCAAAGCCCACATTATCCTCAGTGACATCTATATTACAGTGTCATATAACTCACAAGCCAGCCCCAGTGAATCATGGCCAAATAACAGCAGAGGAAGTAAAGGTGAAGCCTGACAGTATTCTGCTATTGACTAAAGAGGATAAGGACACCCTGACTGTATTTTCCCCACTTTAGCCCAGAATTACAATACTCTGTAACTCATACCAGTAGCCACTCTAAAGAGTGTAATTTCAATTCTAAGGTACCTTACAGAACACTAGTTTATGCTGATAAGATACAGTGCCTCTATCTATCTCACAGAAGCTGGAAAGGGGAGTAAAGCAGTGAAATGAGAAATGTTTAAAACATAGCAGAGAATATTCACTCTCCTTCTTGGAATATTGAGTCTTCTAAGTTACTTATTTATATGTTTTGTGCCATATCTGCAAACCACTTAAGCAGGTCCAATGATCCTACACATTTCATCTACTCTAGTGGTCATCAGTTGCCCAAACAGAAAACACTTAGTAAAATAAATGGATTACAAATGAGATACCAAATGAAAAATATAAAGTAAATTAACAATCCATTTCCAGGAGTGAAAAAAAAATACAGTGCCATTAAAATACTAGAATCATGAATCTATATAAACTCCCTGTCCAAGACTGACAGGGTAAACTCTCCAAAACTATATTCATTTCCTATGACTGCTGAAACAAATTGCCACAGACTTGGTGGCTTAAAATAACAGAAATATATTCTCTCACAATCCAGAGGCCAGATGTCCAAAATCAGTTTTACTATGCTGAGATTAAGGTGTTGGGAGGGCCACCCTCCCTCTAGGGAAAAAGGCATTCCTTGCCTCTTACAGTTTCAGGTGGCTACAGCGTTCTTTCACTTACAGCCATATCATTGCGATCTCTGCCTCTGTGATAACATGGCCTCCTCCTGGTCTGTCTGTGTTCAAATCTCCCTCTGCCTCCCCTTTGTAAGGACAGTTCTGATAGCACTTACGGCCCACAAGGACACCCAGAATAATCTCCCTATATCAAAATCCTTAACATCTGCAAAGCCACTTTATTCATGATTACCGGTCCCAGAAATTAGGATGTAGATACCTTCGGGGAAAAGGGTATCATTTTTCAGCCTACTACACAAAGCAAGACCACAGTTAAAGCATTTAAATGGAAGTAAAGAAAATGGTGAAAAGAAACCTGAGTTATGCACAAGCCTCACACAATGCCCTTCTCGTGTCATGGCTGTGTAATGTCAGCTGTTTAGAAAGTCATGCTCAGGGTCTCAATCACAATGATTTTTAGGTCAATGGATTATCTGCCTTCAAGGCGATTACTGACCAATTAAGAAATTGATTCCCCTATTGTATATCTAACAAGAAAGATATTTCTAATATGAGGGGGCAATATTTTCACCTGACGGTGAAGTAGGACAGAACATGTTCTCTGATTATTCTGTAAGACTTTTCATAAAAGCATTGCAGCTCAAAAGTTGCCTAGACACCTATGTTTTGTAAAAATCATCCACATGATAGCATCACTGACACAGAAAGGTACAAATAGGAAGGCAGACTTTATTTCAAAAAGTCAGACCACTTTGTACTCATTAACCAATCTCTCCTTACCCACCCCTCCACCCACCCCTCCAGTAGCCTCTGGTAACCACCATTCTCTTCTCTACTTCTACGAGTTCAACTTCTTTAGATTCCATGTGTAAGTGAAATGATGCCATATTTGCCTTTCTGTAACTGGCTTATTTTACTAAACACAGTGTTCTCCAGGTTCATCATTTTGCCACAAATGACAGGATTTCCTTCATTTATAAAGGATTTTATGGATTTCCTTCCTTTTTCCATTGTGTATATACACATTTTATTTATCCATTCATCTGTTGATGGACACTTAGATTGATTACATATCTTGTCTACTGTGAATAAAGCTGCAATAAACATGGGGGTGCAGATATCTCCTGGAGATATATTTTTTATTTATATACTTTATTTCCTGAAGATATATATTCAGGAGTGAGATTTCTGGGTCATACAATAGTTCTATATAATAGTTCTAATGTATGCATTTATCAAAACATCACATTATACTCAATAAATATGTACCATTGTTAATTTGAGGAACCTCTATACTACTTTCCATAATGGCTGTATTCATTTACATTCCCACCAACAGTGTGCAAGGGTTTCCTCTTCCTCACACCTTTGCCAATACTTATCTTTTGTCTTTCTCATAACAACCATCCTAATGTGTGAGGAGATAGCTCACCGTGGTGTTGATTTGCATTTCCCTGATGATTAATCATGTTGAGCATTTTTCCTAGACCCACTGTTCATTTTTATGTTTTCTTTTGAGAAATGTCTATTTAGGTCTTCTACCATTTTTAATCAGATTATTTGAGTTTTTGCTATTGAGTTGAGTTCCTTTCACATTTTTTATATTAACCCCTTATCAGATGTATGGTTTGCAAACACTTTCCCCCATTTTGTAGGCTGTCTCCTCACTCCGTTGTTTATTTCCTTTCCGTGACATCAACTTAATTTGATGTCATCTCATTTGTGTATTTTTGCCTATGTTGCCTGTGCTTTTGAGGTCTTACCCAAAAAAATCTTTGTCCACAACCATATCATGAAGTGTTTTCTTCTAGAAGTTTTACAGTTGTAGGTCTTTAAGCATTTTGAATTGATTTTGTATATAGTGAGAGATAGAAGTCTGGCTTCATTTTTCTTCATGTAGATATCCAGTTTTCCCAGGACCATTTATTGAAGAGACTGTCCTTTCTCCATGGTGTGTTCTTGACATATTTGCCAAAAATCAGTTCTCTATAAGTGTATGAATTTATTTCTGGCTTCTCTATTCTATTCCACTTGTCTATGTGTCTGTTTTCATACCAGTCTCATGCTGTGTTGGTTACTATAGCTTTGTATTATTTTGAAGTCAGGTAGTGTGATGCCTCCTGCTTTGTTCTTTTTGCTCAAGATTGCTTTGGCTATTTGGAGTAGTTCCATATGAATTTTAGGATTGTTTTTCTGTTTCTTTGAGATATCTTTGGTATCCTGATAGGGATTGCATTGAAACTGTAGATTGCTTGGGGTAATGTGGACATTTTAATATTAATTCGGAGGTTCATCAATGGGTGCAAAGTTACCATTAGATAGGAGGAATAACTTCTGGTGTCCTATTGCACAGTAGAATGACTGTGATTAATAATATTATATTTTATATTTCAGAATAGCTAGAAGAAAGGATTTTGAATGTTCTCACCACAAAGAAAGGATAAATGTGATGTGACAGACATGCTAATACCCCAATTTGATTACTAGATTATTATACAATGTATGCATATATCAAAACATCACAGTGTACACCACAAATATGTACCATTATTATGTGCCAGTTAATTATTTTTTTTTTTTTTTTTTTTTTTGAGAGGGAGTCTCACTCTGTCGCCCAGGCTGGAGGGCAGTGGTGTGATCTCAGCTCACTGCAAGCTCTGCCTCCTGGGTTCACACCATTCTCCTGCCTCAGCCTCCCAAGTAGCTGGGACTACAGGCACCTGCCACCACGCCCAGCTAATTTTTTGTATTTTTAGTAGAGACTAGGTTTCACCGTGTTAGCCAGGATGGTCTCGATCTCCTGACCTATCTCGGCCTCCCAAAGTGCTGGGATTACAGGCATGAGCCACCGTGCCTGGACTGTGCCAGTTAAAAATTTTAAAATGTTAGGAAGATATTTCAAAGAGGACAGCCATCCCATGATGTCACAAAATGTTTTTTGGTGCCACAGTCAAAAAGACAACACCAAGTTGGATAGATCACTGATCCCAAGAAGTTAAACATACGTATTTCCATATGAAGAAGTCACATATTCTCCATGCAAGTGTAAAAAAAGAATGAGAAAGCTTTTTATGCTCTAATATGAACAAATCTCCCAAATATATCATTTAATGAAAAAAACTTGGATACAGAACAATGTACACATTATGCTTCCACTTGTGTGAAAATAATGTGGGGTAAAATATATATTCATATTTGCTTCAATGTTCATAAAATCTCTAAATGCTACCTAAGAAACTAAATTCAATGGTTAGTCATTGGGGAAAAGGAGTGGGAAACGGATGGAAAGGAAACCAGGCTGGAGGGAGATTTTCACTGTATACCTTTATATACTTTTAAATGTATGATCTGTGCAAATGTATTACCTAATCAAAGAACTTAAATTTATTAATTAAAACATTTTTAAAGTCAAAAAGAACAAAATAAAATTTTCCTGGAAAAAAAACAAAAAGTCAGGTGAGGCTCTAGGAAAAATATCTGGCCAGATCCTGGGCTCCTGACGCTCAGATTTCAGCTGCTAACGTATGTAAATGATCCCATCCAGGGGCCCAGCTGTTGTACACTGAAATGTGCTGATGAAACTAAATTGGGATTCTAGAGAACACAAATCAAATTGTAAGCAAAATTACTGAAATACACCAGCCCTCCTTTGAAGCATTATAGGCCAACCCAAGAGAAATGACTAATGGATAATAATACACAGTCCTGACAGGAATCATAAGCTAGGAAGGAAGTTGCATGTAAAATAATAATAAAGAATATTAAATTGCCACTAGGCCCTGCCAGAGACAAATGAAATCAGAACAGATTCTCACCACCAGTCACTTACTCAGTCCCTTTGAATATGTCCCAGACAAAGAATGCTTTCACTCAAATTCCCTTTCTACTAGAAAGGAAGGTTTTCTCAGAGCTGGAACAGGCAGAAAAGAGATACCCCACCAAAAAGAAGGCCATCAGGGGCACTATACCACCCAGCCGCTGTCCTTCCTTGGGCAACAGGCTGCCTTTACCAGCTACTTGTAGAGAAAAGTATGCGCTTTCCAGCCGGGTGTGGTGGCTCACACCTGTAATCCCAGCACTTTGGGAGGCCAAGGCGGGCAAATCACAAGGTCGAGAGATCGAGACCATCCTAGGTAACATGGTGAAACCTGTTTCTACTAAAAATGCAAAAAAAAAGTTAGCTGGGCATGGTGGCACACGCCTGTAGTCCCAGCTACTTGGTAGGCTGAGGCAGGAGAATCGATTGAACCCGGGAGGTGGAGGTTGCAGTGAGCCGAGATCACACCACTGTACTCCAGCCTGGTGACATAGTAAGACTCCATCTCAAAACAAAAAAAGAAAGAAAATTATGAGGCACTTTCCTTGAAATATCTGTACATATATATACACATATATGCACATGCAAAACAGAACATTGTTCTTAATTGTCTACGTAATTTATTCTTAATTTTTCATTATAAGCTAGCACCTCAGCACTTCAATTTGTGGACTCCCTGGAAGTTTACATCTAAAACTCAGTCATTCATCATTAATAAGAAGTGAGCCCCTGCCTGCCTACTTCTGCTTCCTTTATCATCAGGAGGTATGCCTTGAAGGCCATCTGCAAAACCACCCAGGATGTGCACCTCCCAGCCTCTGCCCACACACATCCCTGTAAAGGACAGGTAGCAAAACACCAGGGCAGAGGACAAGCAGTCCCTAATCTTAGATGGCAGCATATTTCAGAGTGCACAGTTCAAGTCACCCTGTGTCCTTCTCCTAGACTTTATTTTCCTAAGACAGCAGTTCTCAACCCTAGCTGCACATTAGAAACATCTGGGAGATGTCTTTAAACATTTGGGAAATGTCTATAAACATACTGAAGTCTAGAAACTGCTCCCAAACACTTGGATTTCATTGGTCTGAGATGGGGCCCAGGCATCAGTATTTGTTTTTAATTCTCAAAGTTACTCTCATATGCCCTCAGCTTTGAGAACCAGAGTGCTACCTGCTAACTTTTGTTAATTTTTACCTCCCATGACTGTTCAGACTTTCTTTCAAGTTCACCTACCCAGGCCTACCCTATTTCATCTATCTAAGGTCTCTTCTGCTTTATTTTGCTGCCTGAAGCTATGGTATTATCTTGCTCGTCTCCAGACTTAACACAATGCCTGTCAAGACTTTCTGTTCAACTCTATTCCAGGTCTAGCTTCCCTGGCTATCCCCAGTGGGACACTGACCAAGATTACAAAAATACCCCTGAAGAGTCTGCCCACCCACTTGCCATTCCCCTTCTTCACTTAAATCCATCTCAAATATGGTAAGTTATATGGCCTTTTTTTGGTGCAGTGCAGTAACATTCAACACCTTGGTCCACATTTGGGCCAAATCCCTTACAATGGCTATTTCTTTGCTCACCTATACATTCTCCTTTCTATCATAGGGCTTCATCAATTCAGAACTCTCACCCTTTAGGGCCAAATAATTGTGGAGGCTGTCCTATTCATTAATATGATATTTAGCAGCATCCTGGTCTCTGCTCACTAGATGCCAGAAGCACCCTTCTCCCAAGTTATGACTCCAGACATTGCCAAATATTCCCTGAAGACGGGGAAGAAGATTCCAACCCTAACCACTTGAGAAGCACTGCTCTATCTCTATGGCTAGTCTCCCAAACTACTTCAAAGTGGTTGTCTTCTCAGCCACCTGGTATATATATTCTTCCAGCTTAAATTTTTACCCAAGTTTACAATTGATTACTCTGGACCATCTTCCTCCCCCTGAATTGGCAACCTCCACCTTGGAGTCAACTTCCCACAGGAAGCCGGCACCAAAACAGCTGAGACAGAATCTCATGCTTGCAGGCTGGTGCGGATGAACCTTGGGGGATTCTGCAGAACTTATCACATGTATAGCTTCAAGTCATGTGGAATCTATTTATTCTGAAATCTCCTAAAATCGTGACTGTGACTTTTCCGTTGTATACCTTTGCAGTCCATAAAGACTGTTCTTATGCTTTAAACCCTCTAAAGATTAAATTAATTTATGTAACACTGACAGTGTTTAGAGACAGAGTCTTACTCTGTCACCCACACTAGAGTGCAGCAGTATGATCTCGGCTTACTGCAACCTCTGCCTCATGGGTTCAAGTGATTTTCATGCCTCAGCCTCCCGAGTAGCTGGGATCACAGTTGTGAGCCACCATGCCTGGCTAATACTAGACCCTTTCTTAACATTAGAAATGCAAACTTGGTTCCTGACTCTAAATGTTAATTCTTTCATTTCTTCCTCTGACTTGTGGGATGGGAATTATAATGTTCTGGCAAAGCCCTTTGAAATTCCAAATTAGGTGGAAATGCATTTCAATTCAATTTGAGCACCAACTCTTAATTATTTGAGCTAATGGAGAAGGACAAAGCACCAAAAATAGAAAATCACATGATACAAATGTAAGCACATACTGATACAGATCATCTCAAATTTTCAGAAATTAAAAGGTTACCAAAAGTTAGTAGACCCATTTTATTGTGTGATTCATAACTTTTCCAAATAAAGAATTGCTAATATGTTGGAGCATTATGTTACTGGCATAGCACGACTAAAGGAATGACTTTCCATAGTTCCTCATTATATCTGGAGGTGATTTCAATGTTAACATTTTTTTGGCAAGTTTACGCAAGAATTTTTATTCTCTTTGTAATGTTCTACATTTTCATGCTATCGTCATTAAGTCCATATTGTTTTTTATTGTGGTAAAATATACATGCCATAAAATTTGCCATTCCTACCAGTATTAAGTGTACAGTTTTATAGCATCATGTACATTCATATTGTTGTGCAACTATCATCACCACACATCTCCAGAACTTTTATATCTTCCCCAACATCAACATTTTTTAACAGCCTCTCCCTTCTATTGACTAATAATCTGTTAAGCATTATTTTAAATTGATTTCCTGTAGCTCTTATTGAAATAAATGTAGTCTCCCAAAAGGATTGTTTTGAAGAATGGCATTTACAAATAGTATTAATAGACATTTTATGAAGGAAGATATACAGGTGGCAAATAAACATATGAAAAATGCTCACCATTAAGAATAGAATAGAAAGTCCAGAAATACATCCACACATTCACAGCCAACTGATTTTTGACAAAGGTACCAAGTACCTTTGAAGAAAGAATAGTCTTTTCAATAAATGTGTTGGGGAAACCAGATACTCACATGCAGAAAAATGGGATTAGGTCCTTATCTCACATCATATACAAAAAGCAACTCAAAATGGATTAAAGACAAATGTAAGACCTGAAACTGTAAAACTTCTAGAAGCATAAGGAAAACACTTTGTGTCATGGGTATGGACAAAGATTTTTTGGATAAGACCTCAACACACAGGAAACAAGCAAAAATAGACAAATGGAATTACATCAAAATAAACAGCTTCTGCACAGTAAAGGAAACAACCACCAGACTGAAGAGACAACCTACAGAGTGGAAGAAAATATTCACAAGCTACACATCTGATAAGGGGTTAATACACAAAATATATAAGGAACTCAACACAATAGCAAGAAACCAAATAATCTGATTTTAAAATGGGTAAAAGACCAAAATAGACATAGACATTTCTCAAAAGAAGACATAAAAATGGCCAATGAGTATATTAGAACATGCTCAGCATCTCTAATCATTAGGGAAATGCAAATCAAAACCACAATGAGATATCACCTCACACATTAGGATGCCTACTAGGAAAAAGACAAGAGATAAGTATTGGCAAAGGTGTGGGGAAGAGGAAACCCTTGCACACTGTTGGTGGGAATGTAAATGAGTAAAACCATCATGGAAAACAGTATGGAGGTTTCTCAGAAAATTAAAAATAGAACTACCATATGACCCAGCAATCTCACTTCTTGGGTATATATCCACAGGAAATGAAGTCAGTATCCCAAAGATATATCTGCACTCCCGTGTTTATTGCAGCTATATTCTCAATAGCCAAGACTGGGAATCACCCTAAGTGTTCATCAACAGATGAGTGGATAAAGAAAATGTGGTGTATATACACAATGCAATACTATTTAGCCATAAAAGAGAAGTAAATCCTGTTATTTGCAACAACATGGATGAATCTGGAGGACATGATGTTTAGTGAGATAATCCAGGCACAGGAAGGCAAATACCACATGATGTCATTTATTTGTGGAATCTGAAAAGGCTGAACTAGCGGAAGTAGAGAGTAGAATGGTGGTTCCCAGGGCCTGGAGCAGTGGCGACAGGGAGGGGTCGGTGGGGAGGAGACGTTTGTCAAAAGAAACAAAATTTCAGTTAAGTTCAAGAGACCTATTGTACGACATGGTGACTACAGTTAATAATAATGTGTCGTATTCTTTAAAATACATGAATACTCTAAGGGAGTATTCATGCTGTGGACAAGAAATTTAAAAAAAAAAAAATGGTAAGAGCGTAGATTTTAAGTGTTCCCAGCATAAAAAAGGTAATGCACGTTAAATAGCTCAATTCAGCCATTTTACAACATATATATTGTAAAATATCATCTCGTAGAAGATAAATATATACAACTTTATATGCCAATTTACAATGAAATGAAATACAAAAAAATAAAAAGAGCATGTTGTCGTTTCATAGTTATGCTTCATACATTCCCCCTACTCAATGCCTGAGTAACCCCATTCTTCCTCTATTTCTTTTTCAACAGACAAAGCAACTTCTGTGCAAAGAGGCTTCTGGTTGTCTCAAAGAGTACATGGAGAGAATATAAGGTTGTTGACTAGACTGGGATGTTTTTGTATCTGCAAAATTGGAAAATTTATTTTAACAAATATCTCATTTTGTTTAAAAACATACTATATAAATTGGCTAAATGATATTAAAACAAAAGCATACTAATCATTTTTAAAGCTGTTAGCTTTTAGACTAAACCATTTTTTGGTTTAATAGATACAAAATATTAACTACTAAGACAGAAGTTCCATAAAATTATACTAATAAGGTTAATTTTAGCTTCCCATAATCTTAGCCTTATTAATAAACTCTATTTTAGCTGTCCACAGCCCATAAGGACTACAGAAACTTCTTTGGAACATATCTTCAGTAATAAGCTACCAAAAATTCCTTTTAAGTTCAAAATTAATAAGCAAATAGCCTCTTTGTTCAACTCTCATAAAACTGCAAACTTTGGAATTGGGGAAAACATTTTTGTATCATTTTTGGTATGAGAACTTCAGACATTCTTATTTTATGAAAGACAAGGACCGAATTGGATGGTGATGACAGCTACTAAATGTCTCCAGTATCAACTTCCTTCACAGAATCCCATACAACAACAGTAACCCCCATACAACTCCGAGCCCTCGTTTTAAAATGTCCCTGTAAGGTAATGCCATGTCACAATTAAAGCAGTGAGCTCCACACAGTTTCTCTCCAAAGCCTGTAGCAATTTTAAATTAACTTCAACCTTTTTTCAAGATAAGGTGACTCCCTCTGTCTACTCTTTTCTTGGCTAAAGATCATTTCTGATTAGTTTCCTATAACTAAATGAAAGCTAATACATGTGTCTGCCCCAGCTGCCATAACAAAATGCCATAGACTGTGTAGCTTACACAACAGAAATTTATTTCCCACAGTTCTGGAAACTGGGGAGACAAGATCAAGGTGCCGGCAGAGTGTGTTTCATTCTGAGACCTCTTCTCTTGACTTGTCAGTGGCCACCAGCTCTCTGTGCTCACATGAACTCTTTTTTTTTTTGTAAGCAGGAGAGAGCGAACTCTGGTTTTTCTTCCTCTTCTTGTAACGATACTAGTTCTATTGGATGAGGAATCCACCCTTATGATGGCATTTCACCTCAATTATTTCCATAAAGGACCTACCTCCAAATACAGTAACATTGGGAGTTAGGACTTTAACATAAGAATTTGGAGGGAATACACACATTCAGTTCATAGCCACTAATATCATCCTTTTAACTGGGAAGTTGCTGGTAGATTTACCAACTGTGTCTGGATCCACAAAGTAAAATGAAGTTAAAGATGAATGTCAAAGAATTCAAGACCCCAAAAGCTCTTTTCAACTGTTAGAGCTAACACAAAAATATTTATTTGCCTATTTATCCCCAAATTGACTCAAACCTAGAATTAAACTAAATGATAACAACATGAAACTTTTTTCAGAGTTCTTCTTAGATACTGGGGGAAGGAGACTATGTATATGTTACAGAGGAGAAATACAACAACAAGACAATAAAGTTTCACTCTTGGTTTTTGGTTTTTGCTGTACTTATGTTTTTAAAGTAACATTCCCAAAACTAGTGAGCAAGATTTTAACTAACAGCTCCGTTTCTGACATTAGCTCATGAAGAGAACTTATACTTTGAACACATGGAGTTCTGAGCAGGAAAAAAATATATTCACTATTGTAAGGTCAGAGCATCACTGAACAGATCATTTATTTTTTTTAAGTACTTGCAACTGTCATTTTTAAAACCCACAACTCTCACCAACAGAACATTTGAAATAGTATACTCCAGCATTTCAGGGAGGTCAAATTTCTTTCCTACAACTTTTAGAGGCACCTTTTGAAACTTTCCAGTTAAGATTTTCAAAAATCTGTACCAAATAATAGCCCCAGAGGAAAGTATATAATAGGGCTGTCAGCGAGCTTGACTTTCATCATAAAATGGAAACATTGTTGTGCATTTTCTCCTTTAGCCAGAAATTCACATGGGGCTTTGGAGCAGCTGCCCTGTAATAACGATTCAGAAAAAAAGATACCTGAATCAATTAGTTCTCATCCTAATCTTTCTGACTTTCAAGTCAGATGAAAGGATAATCATTTTTATATATTTATGAAACTAGTTATATTTTTTCAAATATATAGGTATAAAGGGGGATTATTGACCTTTGGTAGTGTTATTTTAAAAAGCAAAGACTGGCCGGGCGTGGTGGCTCAAGCCTGTTAATTCCAGCACTTTGGGAGGCTGACACGGGCGGATCACGAGGTCAGGAGATCGAGACCATCCTGGTTAACCCGGTGAAACCCCATCTCTACTAAAAAATACAAAAAACTAAGTGGGCGAGGTGGCAGGCGCCTGTAGTCCCAGCTAATCAGGAGGCTGAGGCAGGAGAATGGCGTAAACCCGGGAGGCGGAGCTTGCAGTGAGCTGAGATCCGGCCACTGCACTCCAGCGTGGGCTACAGAGAGAGACTCTGTCTCAAAAAAAAAAAAAAAAAAAAACAAAAAAACAGCAAAGATTGAGGCTGGGTGTGGTGGCTCACGCCTGTAATCCCAGCACTTTGGGAGGCTGAGGTGAGCAGATCACCTGAGGTCAGGAGTTTGAGACCAGCCTGACTAACATGGAAAAACCCTATCTCTACTAAAAATACAAAATTAGCCAGGCATGGTGGCGCATGCCTGTAATCCCAGCTAGTCGGGAGACTGAGGCAAGAGAACCGCTTGAACCCGGGAGGCAGAGGTTGCGATGAGCCAAGATTGCCCCACTGCACTCCACCCCTGGGCAATAAGAGCAAAACTCTGTCTCAAAAAAAAAAAAAAAAAAAAAAAAGCAAAGATTGGCAAATTTCAAGTTAGTTCTTTTTCTCCCTGTATGTGAAAACAAAATGAACTAACATAAGCATTCATTAATTTATTCAACAAACCTTTATTGATGCTCTATTACATGTTATGTACTATGTTGAGCCTTGGGGCAAAATAGAAAAATAAATGCTTTTTCTGTTCTATAAATGGGCAAATAGATGTCAAGGGTGAGCTCACTATATAACAGAATTAGGGCTGCTCTGTATAATAGAAGCAAGCAACCCAAGTCATCAATGAGCCTAAACTCTTCATTTCTCTTGCATTCCTTTTGCTTAAAAACCGTGATTTTTTATTCAATGCTTTTCAAAAAGAAAAGACAGAGCAAGAAGATATTTCCACTGCCCTTTTCTTTCTACATACAGAAGTGAGAGCTTGCTCTAACTTTAGATTTTACTCTTCCCTCATCCACCTAGAAAGCAGAATGGAGAAGGATAATGAATTATTAAGAACATAAAGTATAATAAAAAAAGAAATGATAAATAACTGGGGAAATGTTGTCAGTTACTCTAACAAAAGACAATTCCAAATAATTAATTTTAGAATCTATCATTCCTATGCTTCATCTTTTTCACTCTGAAAAAAAGGAGGGAGGGTGAAGCGCAGATCATTCTTAGTAGTTGTCAAGTGTATTTAACAGAATTGTGAGGGAAAGACAGTGTTCATAAAATTTCAACCATGAAATGTGTGTAAAGCCCAAGGATGCTAAGTTTTTTGTCGGGTCTGGTAGTTATAGAAATACTTTAACTTCTCTAAGTACTTGGCCAGTTGACCATTTTGCTCTCTGTCGGTGATGGTAAAGCAGAAGGCTGTGTCTCAAATATATTAGAGGCTCAATTAATGGTTGTTGAAGCTGAAAGGATGACTTCGCGTTTGGGGACTTTGTATGCATAATAATAGGTGCTCAACACAGTGCCTACTAAATAATTGATGGGGTCTCTCTAAAGACTCTACGTCTCTTGATGATGAGACCTAGGGATTAACAGAGCAACAGAGTTTCTCATTCAAACATGGTGTGTCCAGTATTACTGCAAATCTCACTCATGCATAACCTGCCAGGTTTGAAGGGAGAAGAAAGATGAACAAAACCTGACCCATTCCCCACCACCCCCACTGCAGCCAGGAGATCTGCACATGGCTTCATGTGGTCCTCTCATCTGGACTCCCATAAACAGCCTCCTTCCTGGTTTCTGACTCCTGGCCGTGCCTATCAAACCCATCCCTTGCAGAGCCCCCAAACGGTCTCTGCAGAATTGAATTCTCTGACTACCTTACACCTTGCTTAAAATTCTTCAGCACATCTTGAGAACCAAAGTTCAAATCTTATAATGGGTTATGTGAGGCTCACCCTGATCTGGCTCTTACTGCCTCTCTGACCATGCTTTTTTTGGCTGGTTGATTTTGGTTTGGTTTGGTTGTTGTTTTTTTTTTTTTTTTTTTTTTTTTTTTTTTTTTTTTTTTTTTTGGTGGGCATAGAGGGCTTTTTGTTTTTGCCATGAGGTTTCAGCAACACTCAGCTGCTTCTAGTTCTTGCTGTCTCCTGATCATTCCTCACTAAGCTGACCTGGGCTTAGCAGGCCTCTCCTCTTTCTCTTCTTCACTTTTAAGCCTTTGCTCTGGTTTCTCCTCCTCTAGCAAGCCTAAGATATGACTTAGGTATCCCCCTTTCCGACTCCCTCAGTTGCTCAGACTATCTTAGCTCTGATTACCAAGTCATTCTATCTTTATTTGGTTCTCTTACTAATCCTCAGCACTTCTGTGTCTTAGTCATCCCTGTTTCCCTAACAGATTGGCACAGTGTGGCACACAGTAAGTACTAAGAGATTTTGAATGAATGAATCCTCAATGGCTGCTATACAAGGGGGAAAGTTGCAGTGGACAAGTTAAGAGTTAATGGCCTAAAACAGCCTTGATGACCTCTTTTCTACTTCACCCCATCTGCTACTCTTAGGAGATCTGTGAGTGTAAAGAAGGTGCCTTTGGATCCCAAAGGGACATTGAAACTTACCTGAACATAGTAAAGCAGAGAACTTAGGAGGCTGACATTTTCCCTAAACTATCCCTCAAAAATCAAGCCCAGTGTATGCCAACAGAAGTTCTCAACTCTACCACTACCACCATCACCAAGTTCCTAATGGCAGAAGAAGGTGAACTCATTCCTAGGATTCTACAAGTTCAGAGTGTCTTTAACATGTAAGGTTTTCTCTCTTAAATTCATGAAAAATTCTCAATCTTTCCATAAAATGAAACAGATTTTTATAAATCACTTACCAGTGGAAGGACCTAATTCCCCTACCCATAGGTACATATTTTAATTAGTAAAACTGAGATTCCAGAAGGCACCCCATATTTCTTCTATAGCTTCCCATCCTTTACCAAATCCCCCTAAGGTGCCTCCTTCAGAAGTATGGAATATAATATGGCTCCTCTAGATACACTGTATACCAAAAACCAAGGTATTGGTCATAATTCATTTAAAAAATATAAAATAAAATTTGAAAGGAAGTAGAAAACAAAGAGAAGGGGCCTTGTTTCCAATATAAAAGCTACATAAAACTTCACACTTACATACCTAATGACTAGAGTGATTTCATACCACCCCCACCGATTCCTAAAGAGCTTCCAGTGAATCCCACTGTTTCCATAGTTCCTCAAGAAGGAAAAAGTGCCCCCTGGTCATTTCTCTCTTGGCATCACTTCATACAAAAAAAGCTGGACTCAAATATATTTGCATATATGTAAAAAGGCATTCAGTACAGCACTCTTTGGAGTAGGAAAAAATACCTGGAAATTTAAATGCCTATCAATAAAGGACTGGCAAAATAAATGACAGCACATCTAGACAATGGCGTATCATGCAGAATATCGAGTAGCTATCAGACAAAATGAGGTAGATCATTGCTACATGTTCATGCATTGCAATAGCTCCAGGATACGTGGTTAACAGAAAGCAAGACACAGAACGGGTGTGATTTCTATGGAAAAGAAAAAAGCTGGCCTCTAGGAAAAACTAGGGGTTACTGGAGGAGGGTTAATCTGTACTGAATTTTCAAAAAATAATGTGTCTATGCACACGCACACACTTTTAAAACAAAAGCTATCCAGAGGAAGTACAGGCAAAAGGAAAGAGGAAGGGTGAAGCCTGGCTCACTCTACCCGCCCGACTCATGGCTTCCGGTGCCATAACCCAGATGACTTGAGTTTCTGTGATTTCTCAATCTTAGCAGCACTGTGCCTTCTTTAGAGAGGAGGAACATCAACCACTAGAGATTATGCAGTAAAGTGTCCCCACGTCAAAAATGCAGCTCCTCTTTCCCAAGATTTTTTAGAACCTTCTCATGAACTGTACTTTTAATTAAAGCACATCTCAAAGCTTCTATTTCCTTGTTCCTATAGACAGCAATTGGCATATGCTGCAAAGAAGTCAAAGAAAGTGTTTGCGAAAAACATTTCTTCCACATTAAGTACCAGACCACCTGGGCATTCTTGACAATAAACTCTGGGGAAAGAAGCTGTTTGTGCTTGTTCCTGCTGGTCGGTTCTTTGGTGAAGAGTTCTGACGGCATAATGCTCACCAGTAGTCCCACAACAATCTGGGAAGTGTTGCCAGTATTTAGAGAACCCCATAAATGAAATTAGACCAGTGTTCAAGCCATTCCATGCCAAGGAGCCAAGAGGAATAATTAAAGGAGTGAATGTTTTATTCTTTAGTGTTTAATTGAATACATAACAAGTCACATAATCAATGATTCATTATTTCACACACAGGAAGGAAAACAGTAGCTAGTATTTCTGTTATACAACTGGTTGTGAACAGGGAGAACAAAAACCTTCACAGCATTAGATGGTTGAAGAAATTCTCAAAGTTTGGGCATGTCTGAAAAGACTTCAACTGCATCTTTTTTCAATATAAAGGGATTTTTTTCTTACATTTCTGTGTCATTAGAAAAATCTGATGATAATGATTTTTTCTTCTCTTCTTACATTTAGAGAAAACGGTTTAATGATATGTACTACTTAAAATTTCAGAATCCCAGATAACTCTGTGTGAATCTTACATTGTCTAGCAGATAAGGTTTTCAGATGCCTGGAAAAATTTAAACAACATATAATTTACATCTTCAAAATTAACGTCCACGATGATGTTTTAATCCTTTGTCACTAAATGGTTACTAACGCTGTTTGAGTGGTCATAAATGAATTGTCATTTGTATTCAATAGTAATAGCAAAATTGACCTGCCTATAAAGTCACAAAAACAGTTGTATAATAGTTTACATTACAATTAATGTACACATACCTCAAAACACATTTAGAATTTTTAAAAAATTGGTTTGGAAAAAAATCACTAAAAATGTAAGTGACAACAAATCTTGATTAACTAGTCCATCTTCCTACCATACATGATTATACTATAATGTAGATATTCTGGTTGAATTTCTTCCATCCAAGTTTCAAGGGCCCCAGTAGAAAATCAAGTGTTAATACTTTTAGATTTTTATTGTCCCAAACTGTGACAAAGAAAAGCTAACTTCAACATAACTTGTTTCTGGCTATACAAAGACCTATTTCAGGTGCTACAGATACTGAAGAGTATTTTACTTATTTCTCAAGAGACGGACTCAGGCCATCTAAGAAAATTAATTCAGTTTTTAAATGATTTATAGTAAGGAAAAACAGGAAAAAAATTCCAAACAAAGGATTGATTCTGATAGTCTTACAACAAAAATATTCAGTTTACTATTTTAAAAACTAAATTGAGTAAAGTATTTGTGATTTAGACTATAAAATAAACTCTCAATGAATTCAACCCCTCCAGTCAATACTTTTCTTAATGTCTGCATCGTAATTTAGCATTTTGCATGTGGGAGTACACAAATGATTTGAATATTGGATCAGAATTTACCCTAACTTGAAGGGTAAGAAGTTATCAAAGTTTCACCTTACATGGCTTTATTGAAATAATATTCCATCGAAAATTCCAATAAAAATTGGAATATATTATGAGCACTGCCCAATTGCTCATTTTGTCTGAGTATTAACAGATTATGCATTTCCTCAGAGAAGCAGCAGGTCCCATATATACAGACATATATATGGCTCTGGTTTGAAAGAGAAGACAATTTTGTCTAGTATTATAACTTATCACTGTGCTATCAATCAAAAAATCCAAATAAGAAATACAATACAAACAACATTGAAAGGGAAAAAATTTTAAATCTCACATCTTCAAGGAATATTTTCTACAGCATATCATTTGAAAAACTAGAATGAATACTGTTCATGGTCCACATTTAAACAAAAAACATTTCAATTACTTGGTGCAAACACACAGAACCTGGTACTTTTTTTTTAACCACTATTGTCTACTCCTTTTTAAAAATTAAGTTTGCTACTAAAAGTCTGATGTCATTCACTTGTATTTATGGTCATCAAATGGTAATTAGGGCAACATATGTAAATGCATGCTTCTGAATCAGATTCATGCAGTGATAATTATCTCAATAATTTATGACATTCTCCCAGGTTATGTGAATGGTATCTTTGGAAGGCTAACTCAAATGAACTCACAATACCTCCACCATTACAGCTTACAGGTGATTACAATCCACTTGACAGGCCTCAAAGGTTCATTCTGTGGCCCAAAGCCCATGGAGGGGAAGCGATCTAAAAGTGTTCATGTCAAGTTATTTTACTTGTATTTTATACTATCCACCCAATGTAAAATGAATTTTCTTCACAGCCCTTACTTTAGGCTAAAAATAGACAGTTTTCTTTTATTGACTTTAACTTAGGGGGGACGGTGGTCCCTGGAAAAAGAAGTAGATTTACTGTCCCTAACCATTAAATTCCCAGTCTTTCAAATAATGTCGGGGGTGCTGGGTGTGACAGGGTGGAGTGAATAAGATGCCTATGTACAAGACAGTGGAATAGTTCAACTCAGAGGTTTACAAGATAACATTTGTAAGACTTGAGTGACAGAGGCAAAATTTTAGCAGTTTCTCAAGACTCTTGGAGTTGAGCAGATTTGAGAAGGGAAATCAGAATCGCCGAGTCTTGCCATTTGTCAGTGGTTTTGATCTGTCCCAAGATGTTCTCAATCATGTGCTTCCTGTTGAACAATCTAACAAAATACCATGCAGGGTAGAGAAATCTCTGTAACACTGAATTTTGGTCAGTGAATAAGAGTCCTAAATTATTTCAGGCTTCAAACAGATAAATTCTGATGCATTATTTAGTCTGAGACCAAACTCAACACACAAGCAAGCACAACTTCCTAGAGGTGTTTCCATTTTGCCCAAAATTACAGGCTTTGTATATAAAGTCAATTTTACTTTTCAAAAAATGTTAGTCTAATAAAATACTTCAACTCTTATTTCCCAACTAAAAAAAAAATTAGTGGATTAAAAATACAGGTACCTTGATTTTAAGTAGACAGTTAATCAACATATGATTAGTAAATACAACTAATACTCAAGAAAAAAAGTATAGAGCAAACTCAGTTTTACAATTATGTACTTTTTCCTAACCCAATTTCCCCATAGATAAGGATGTAAGAAACTCATCAAAACATGTTGCTTTATATATACACCAGCTGATGCAAATTACTGGGGTAATATAGGAAATTTTATAGCATTAGTAAATGAATTAAAAAACTAAATGATTCATGTAAAATGTTTATATATGGTATATACAGCTTGGATCACATGAGTCTAAGAATAAAACTGTTCCAATTTGTAACATCTGTATGGACATAGTAAGATACAGTACGAGATTCATTTTTAAAAACAAGGAAAAATAGCACTAATTTAAACACTGAAAACAGCTCTTACAAAATCCTTAAAAACGTACGTCAGAGAAAGATGCTGAAAACAAAACAAAATAGGCTTCTCCATCATCACAGAATATTCAAAGGACACCTCACAGCATGGAGCATGACGAGGTTTATTTCCCTTCACTTATGGTGTACACAGGATATGCATTGGGAATTTATTCCATGTAAGAGTAAAGGCATAAGGCAACCAGGTCTCCTTCTGTTTCTGTTGCATTTACCTATTATTAGACCATTTTATTGCTCAGCTCACTTTTAAGTACTTACTTGCCTTCATTTAAAAATATTCCATAGATAGGCAGCCCTTGGTGCTGAGTTCTCTGCAGCTCTGTCATTTGAAAAGATTTCGCTTAACTTCAAACAAACTGCATGAAAGTGGTATTTTCAGGTTTTCAGGTTTGCCCAGAAGTCAACATTTGCTGGGCTTGGAGAAAATAAGGATTTTTAATAAGTGATCTTAGGTCTAAGTAACCAAAATGAAACTTCTTTTGCTCAACAGATTTTAAAATCAGGATTTATAATCAACAAGAAAATAAAAGTTCAAAAACTAAAACCCTACTGGGTAACTCTTTGGTTAGATTATATATAAGCATTAATAACTCTAAGTTTAGAACTCAAAACAGTAAGTTCAACAAACTGCCTGTTAAGAGTAGGTCTGTTATTAATCTTTATAAAATGCTTGGCATGTTTGCATTTACTATATGATATTTTTAAAATGTGCATGTACTCAAACAGATGGTACAAATTTCCAACTTTCAAATCATAAACGAGTATGTCGGCTTCTCCCTTCCCACCCTTCCTACCCTTTCCTCCCTCCCCACCCCACCCCGCCCACCAAGTCTTACAGCTAAAGGAAGGTCCTACTGTCATTCATTGCAAGAATACAGGCTTTCCTAATACCCACGACGTGCACTATGACCCAGCTCCCTACAGTCACTGCCAGGTGACCTCCTACGGCGCTTGGAGACCTGAGCAGCCTTGCACTCTTAGGCGGCAGTGTCCCTTCTCCCTCTTGCCAGTAACTGCTGCCATGTCAACCACTGGAATCAAGGACTTCTGGCGAGCAGCAGCTGAAAAGGGTGCCTCTGCAGGCAGGAGGATCACTTTCTATAAGTTTAAGCCACAGGCTGAGACCTTTTTATTCTGTACGAGAAAAGATCCTTTACTGTCCCAGCACTAGATTCTTCTACTTTACGTGTAACTTTTCAAAACTTTATTCGTTTAGTTACTGGACTGCCTCCATGGGGTCCTAATTCCAGGCTCAGAATCTTCCATCCAGCCTTCTAAAATTCTACCTTCAAAAGAGGTCAAAAAGACTGTGTAATGACCTTGTAAAACACTAACCCCAGACAGTGGAACCAATCCTGATCTCTTCAACCCCCAGTGAGTCATAAGAGCTTGAGAAGATTTCAAGGAAATCTTCCGCACACTGCACATGCTCCAATCAGGTTCTGAACAATTCAATCATTCCCAGGTACTTGGTGACTCTGTGGCCACACTGCCCCAATAGATCCAGATTGAAGTACCATCTGGGGGAGGGGTGGTTTGAGGCAGGGAGTAGAGGAAGGATGGAGTGGTAGGTGGGGGTGAGGTGGGGGTTCTCTGGGTTCTCTAGGTTCAGGAGGTCGAAAGAAGATGAAGCAGCCGAGAGGATTTGCGGCTGCAGGTTCTAAGTGGAGGGAAGGTGGGCGGACAGGTCTCAGCCAGCTAATACTGGAGGGGGAGATTGGGAGAGGGGCAGCTGGGGGACAGAGCGAGGACAAGAGGCTCTGTAATCATCTCTCGGGCAGGAAAAGGAGTGGGCGCTGGAGTGGCGACGGGGTCTGGGGAGCTCACTCCCTGCAGAAGACGTACTCGGTGTAGCTGGTCCAGATCTTGTCCTCGCTCTGGTCGGTGCTGCTGGCAAAGGCGCAGGTGCCCGTGGAGCTGCACGCCACCATGTGGAAGCCCGACTCGGACAGCTTGTCGAAGGCCTGCTCCAGGAAGTTGAACTTGAGGTAATAGCGCGAGGTGTAGCGCTCCGGGGGACGGTCCGGGTCCCGGCTTTCGTTCAGGGTGTCCCCAAAAACCTCCTTGGCCAGCGACGTCTTGCCGCACACGGTGATGCGCGCCACTCGCCGGAACTTGGCGTCCGCCTGCGCGTCCCGCCCGATGGTGTAGGAGCCGCGGTAGCCGATGGTGATGTAGCCCGAGCGCCGGCTGCCGTCCAGCGACTGGGACGGCGTGAGCAGCGGGCCCGCCGCGCCCCCAGATGGACTGCGGCTAGCAAGCTCCAGCGTGGGCGAGGGCGCCCCGGCAGAGGCGCCCTCCTGCTGTTCAGGCTCCGCGTAGCCGAGCGGCAGCAGCTCGTCTCCCAGCGAGCCCTCCTTGTGCACCCCGCGCCGCGAGGGCGGCGGCCCCGGGCCGGGCTGCTGGGGCGCCCCGAGGCGGCGCACGAGCTCTGGCAGCTCGAAGTACTCGGCCTCGCGCTGCAGCCGGCTGCGCTCGGGGAAGTAGTCGGGAAGCACGAGCTGCAAGTCCCGCAGGTAATCCAGGATGTAGCGGAAGAGGAAGCCGTCCCGGTCCAGAAAGAAGCGGCCTTTGCTGTCCCGGGCCAGCTCCTGCGGCTGCTGCTGCGTGAACATGCGCCAGAGCAGCGAGTCGGGCACTGACACCACCGTGCAGCGCCGGGTCACGTACACCTGGCCCCCCACGTTCAGCTCCACGATGTCGGGAAAGAGCGGCGGCTCCGCGGAGGACGACGAGGAGCCGCTGCCGCCGCCGCCGCCACCCCCGTTGGGTAATCCACGTGTGCTGTCCGCCAGAGCCATGACAGAGAGGTGGCTGGGCCGGGACAGTGGCAGGGAGCCGCGCTGCACTCAAGAACTGCAGCCGCCTTCCCCGGAGCCCCGGAGCCCCGGAGCCCAGACGCTCGCTCAGCCCTGCGCCCCGCCGCCACCTCCGAAAACCGCGCTGAGCCGAGCAGTGCGAGCGCGCCGCTGTGCGCCCCCGTGAGCTCCAGTGCGCTCCGCCCGCCTTGCCCGCGCGCTCCAGGCGAGTGCTGGGTCGCGGCCCGCGCGCTGCTTAAGTAGAGCCGCCTGCTCTGGTGCCGTGGCGCGCAGGAGGCGTGGGCGGCGGTGGAGCCTAGCTTACCCGGCGGGTGGAGGGGGGAGCGGGGACTCGATTTGCATCTTAAACGCGGACGCCACGCGGGGCTGCTGGCTCCACCCCGGCTCGCGATCGCTGGGGGCGCCCGGACTCCCACCCGTCCCCCACCCACCAGCCCCGCCCTGTGGTCCCGCCCAACTTTCTCCCTCTTCCAAAGAGGTCCGGCCTGAGACTTGGCGGCTTCGGAAGACAGCTCCTTGGAGGGACAATCACTGCGCCCCCTCCCCTCTCGCCCCAGCCCGCACCCAGGGACTCTGGAAGGAGGACGTGAACTTTCTGGAGCCTCCCGCCCCGGGAGTGGAAATGCGAGGGCAGCCTCCGGCCCTCCCGCTTGCGGAACTGGCCGCTTCCAGCAGTGCAGCTGCAGCCTGCCATCGTCGGTTGTCGTGTCACTGAAAGTAGAGAGACGCGGAAAACCTGGAGAGACGAAAGGGCCGCCCCAGTCCGAGCACAGCCAGATTTTGTTCAAGTTGCCTTGCAGCCAGCCTGGAAGAAGGGAAAAAAAACCACCTAGAAACAAAAAGCAAACCTCAGTGTCCCGCAGTAGGATGCTTTACGATAGTTTATTTTCTGGCTGCAGAGACAAAATGAGATCAAGCTCCAAATCTGCTCTTAACTGCAATGCCCTCTTCCCGCAGGGCCTTCGAGGCCAGACTGAAGTGAAGGGGTAAGACTCCGGAACGTTCGGTCTCCGGGTCCCATTCAGCCTTCGTTAAATCGCGCCCTTAAACTCATGACAGTTGCAGATCTAACGTAATTTTTAAAGCCACTTTTGGCCCCTGCGTGTTTATCCTCCCAAAAGTACAGGCGCCCCTTCTCTCCCGCATGCCTTGGTCACTCTTCGGCCCTCTCCAAGTTTCCGTCAGTCTCAGAGAGGGATATTTACATATCTGAAGGCCCTTGTCTGGATCCCATCTCTCAACTCCTGCTGCCTGCACGTTTGCATTTATCCCCTCGGACTGCAGCCCACAGAACTGCCTCCTCGCTCTGGAAGCTTTCCCTGGTTTCCCAGGTGGGTGGGGCCTCTGGATGGCTCCCTACACACGGTCTGCACTGCTTCCAGCACGTTCTGAAATGTCATATTTATGAGTGATTATCTGATCACTGATTTGAGTATAAAAACAAGAGTTCCTGAATGCTGCAAAAAGAGACGAGTGCGGAGGAGGGTGTAAAGAAATGATTAGGCCAGTGAATGTTTCTTGTGTACCTGCTATTATTTGCAGGGCACCAGGGAGTGAGGAATGCAAAGGCGAATAATCTCCAAAGCGCTTTCAGTGTAGTCCAGTAAGCAAAGGGTCAGGGGTCTGCGCAGTTATCACATCAGTTTGAAGTATAGACAGCACATTACGATAAATCAGGCAAGATCTTTGTTCTTGATAATGTGTATCCTTCTGTGTAACTACCCAATGAGCTTCAGTCTCCTCACAGATAAATGTCATTTTCATTTTGAAATGTTTATGTCTGCTGAACAATTATCGCGCTCATGTCAGTGTGCTGAAATGAGATCAACCCCCAAACCAGTTCTCTTAATTGCAAGTACAGATTTTGATACTGAATGTATTTCACCACTTTTTTTTTTTTTTTCCTGTTCTTTGGGATAAATAATAGATAATACAAAACTTCCAAGTCCCAGTGCAGGATTTCTAGGTGGTTGTGCCACTAGGTGTTATATTAGTGTCACAGACCTGACAAAACCAGTCTCTTTTCTACAAATCCAAGAAAAGCCTTCTTTGTATCAGTTCTGTACATATTTTTATACAATTTCCATTGCTCGTTGCATCAGCAAATCCTGCCAGTTCTGTGTTAAAACTCTTCCTAGACTATTAACGTATTTCACCATCTCCCTATCATCACCCTGGAGCAAGTCACCATCATCTCTTGCCTGGATTATTGCACTGGTCTCCTATCTGCTTCTACTTCTGCTCCTACAGTCTTTTTATCACCAGAACAAAAACAGGGACCCTGCTTATAATCCAAGGCAGGTATGTCCTCTACTCAGAGCTCACCAGTGGCTTCCTGTCTCAGAGAGAGCAAAATCCAAAGTCCTCTCAGTGGCTTACAAGACTCCACATGTTTGGAGTTGTCCCACTAGCCCCTCTCTGACCCATCTCCTGCCCTGCCCCCAGGAGCTGGCTGGCTTTAGCCACATAGCCCCATTCTTGTTTTCTCAGGGCCTTTGCACATCCTGGCAAAAGTCCCATTTCTCCTCCCTCCCGTCTTTGCTTCCTCACCTTGTTGGGGTCCCTCCCTTCTCATCTCCTTCAGGTCTGCCCAGCAAGACCTTTCCTTGATTCCACTTCTTAATGCAGCACAGCCTCACTGCAGCTTACCCTTCCCTGCCTTATTTGTTGACTGTTTTCCTACATTAGAATATAAACTCCAAGAATTCAGCAGTTTTTGTCTTTTTGGTTCATTGCTACACCCCCACTGCCTAGAACAGAGCTGGCATATTACAGGCATTTGATAAATATCTGATGCTCACCCAAGTATTCAACCCCTATTTATTCAGGGCCTACTACTATATTCCAGGCTGCATGTTACAAAATAATCACTGCCCTCTACGAGCTTATAGTCTTGAGAGGGAGACAAATAAATACAGTATAAAGATAAGTAAACCTATTTCGGGTGGTGATGAATGCCACAAAGAAAATAAAATTATAAGATGTTATAGAGGGACTGAGTGTGGAATACTACTTCATATAGAGTGCCTGGGGAAGGCATCTCTGTGAAAGTGGCATTTGCGCTGAATAATAAGAAAGAGACAGCCATGGGAAGTTTTGGAGGAAGAGCATTCCAGGCACAGGGTCAAACAAGTTAAAGGGACCTGGGTTATGAGTGAGCTCACATTAAAAGTTTAGGTATTGTGTCATCTACTTGTATCCTGTGAATCTCCAAAGTACCCTTGAGGTGATCAGTACAGACTCAAATGTGAGACTGTGTGCTCGGGCACTACCTGCAGCCTACTATCATCATTCTCTACATCTTGACATAAGGTAGTCATCCACCACCAGCTAGTCTACTGCAGAAAAGCCATTGGTATTTCCTTATAGAAGCCAGGTAGTGCATGAGAGAGATAATAATGAATGAAACAGGTGATTTGAAACACAAGGAATGTTTTTCTAGTTAATTTTGTGTGTTCTGTTTCTTGCCTGTAATTGGTTGGTCATTCAAAAGGAAATACCACTGGGGAACTCTGATGCTGGGACTTGAGGGCCTGGGTGTTTATGAGAAGGGAGTCATGACTCTTTAGCATCTCCAGTATGTTAAATATGCTTAATTGCAAGGGGTTGGGGAGGATTTGGAAACCCACCAGTCCTGTGTTTAGTCTCAACCCAGTTTCTAACGATAGTCATTGCTCATTGATGGTCATTGCTCCTTTTCAAGTAACTCTTTGTATTTTCCTGAATAAGATACAGTGTGCCTGCAAGCAACCTGTCCTTTGATCCTAAAGTAGAGGATACTGGAAACATCTCTGGACCTACATTCTCATCTCATTTGCATCTTCTCCCCCACCTACTGCCTTCTCTTCGAACCAGCTTCCCCTCCCACTCCCCACAGTAATTCTTCTTATCCGAAGTTTCCATTACCATGGTTTCAGTTACCTATGGTCAGCTGTGGTTTGAAAATATTACATGGAAATTCCAGAAATAATTAATTCATAAATTCAAAATTGTATACCATTCAGAGTAGTGTGATGAAATCTCCCACTGTCCTGTTTCGTCTTGGCCTGGACATGAATATCCACACTTCTACACTCGCAAACCATGAGTCACTTAGTAGCCATCTCAGCTATCAGATCAGCTGTCTTAATATCACCCTATCACAATGCTTGTGTTCAGGTAACACTCAGTTTACTTAATAAACGGTACAAGATAAATAGTACAAAATAAAAAGTACAAGAGTAGTGATGCTGGCAATTCAGATATGCCAAAGAGAAGCCATAAAATGCTTCCTTTGAGTGAAAAGGTGAAAGTTCTCGACTTCATAAGAAAGAAATCATATCCCAAGGTTGCTAAGATCTATGATAAGAATGTAGACATTGTGAAATTTTCTGTGAAATTATGAAGGAAAAATTTGTGCTAGTTTTGCTGTCACACTCAAAACACAAAACGTATGGCCCAGAGTGCATGATGAGTGTGTAGTTAAAATGGAAAAGGCATTAAACTTGTGGATTGAAGACATGAAGAGAAACATGTTCCAGTGGACAGCAATCAGGTTCAGTACTACCTGCGGTTTCAGTCACCCACTGGGGGTCTTGGAATGTATACCCTTTGTATAAAAGGAGACTACTTTATTCTGCATACCAAAGATTTAAGGAAAGAAATGAGGAACATGAAGAGAAATATAAAGTTAAAGGGGAGGAAGAACTGTGGCAAAATGAAGTGAGTGCCTTTGAGAATTGAATGAATTTAATATATGTGAAAATGATCTGTACATTGTAAAACACCATTCAAGTGTCAGAATCATTATTTTCCACCACTTACCATGGTGCTTGACAAGTCTTCCCAATAAATACTGAATGAACAAATGAATGGCAGAAACATTAAAATGAACACTATAGGGGAAAGGGGAAGAGAAGCAGAATCAGAAATTGACCCGAATAAATGTTTATTCCATTTGTCACCCTCCTAATATGTGTGAATCTTTTCTCTATGCAGGCTTTAAAAGTCATTGACTTTTTGCATTCAGAAGGAAAAAATAATTGAATACAGAGATTAATTGAGTAACATTAAGTAAATCAGGAGGCAAAATGATCTTAATAAAGATTTGGTAAAAGATGTGACAATATTTAACCTGAAGAAAAAAGAACACAATGTTATATAAGGGACACTGCCAAAATACTAGGTCTAAATTCCAGTTACTCAGGAGGCTGAGGCAGGAGAATCGCTTGAACCTGAGAAGCAGAGGTTGCAGTGAGCCACGGTCACACCACTGCATGCCAGCCTAGGCAACAGAACAAGACTCCATCTCAAAAAAACAAACAAACAAAAAAAAAAAAAAAAAACCAGGTCTAGATGGTAAAGAATATCCCAACATTGTATGATTATCTCTAGAGTATGATTTTTATTATTTATAGAGCCAAACAAAGAAACAAAAGTTAACAATGTTGAAATTTTCATTTCTCTACCTTTAAAATGGTGTTCGGAGCTTATCAGGAAACAAATAATAATAATATAACAAGCATGTATAGAGTACTTACTATGAGCCAGCCGTATTTATAGAACTATACATGTATGAACTCATTTAATCCTAACAATAACTTTATGAGGTTGGGTAATAGACCCAAGTTTTAGATGAGAAACTGAGGCACAGTGAACTAATTTTCCCAAGATCATACAGTAAATAGGTGCTGGAGCTGGGATTTGAATCCAGGCAGTGTAGCCTTAGAATCTGTGCTTTTAAACATTGCATTTTAAATCCCCTTTCCTCTGGGAGTGCTTTACATGTATTAAGAAGTAAGTTATATTATTTTCCCCCTTTACAGACGAGAAACCCAAGGCAAAGAGAAGTAAAGTAACTTGACCAAGATAGCACAGCTCTTTATCTCTGCTGGGGGCAGAAATGCTACTTTAAAGTCTACGTGCTTATGTTCTGCAGTACTGGTAACCAGAAACTCAAAGTAGCCACTTTGAAAGAACTAGGGTTAAGAAAGAGTCAATTCCTTGGCCCTTATTTCTTCTTTCTGCCTTCTTTTTTCTTTCCAACCTATTTTAGGTCTATGGGTATATGTGCAGGTTTGTTACACAGGTAAATTGCATGTCACAGGATTTAGTGTACAAATTATTTCATCACCCAAGTAATAAGCATAGTACCTGATAGGTAGTTTTTAGATCCTCACCTTCCTCCCAACCTCCACCCTCAAGTAGGCTCCCAGGTCTATTGTACCCTTCCTTATATCCATGTGTACTCCTACCCAAATTAGAATCTCTATTTGAGCCCCTGGATAGAACTGACACACTATTGTCGTAATCTTTCCCTAATTCAGTCCTGTACACAAAATAAACAAGATTTTATTTCTGGCTCTCTCAAATATCATTATGGTTTGCAAAGCACCAAGTTCCTACCATGTTCATTTGGTTTTATTCTGATCTCATTAACTCTTGACAAGGATAAAGTGAATCCATGGAAACTGCTGAGATCTAGGTTCCAGTTTCCCAAAGCAAGCAGTATCCACTGGTCTTCTGGGGCTTCATAAAATTGAACAAGTGCATTCTACTTGTGGCTTTGCATATCAAACTGAACACAAATATAGCTGGCCCTCATCACTTGAGTGATTCTGGAATTTCTGACTAAGGCTAATTATTAACATCACTGATGTTTCATAAGAATTTGAAAGTCTTGGTTTCCAATCATGATATTAAATTTAGAGATGAACTACACATAAGTTATCACATTCTAGGGTTTTTGCTGTTTTGAGTGTTTTCATATTGTCAGGTTCATTTAATTATCACAATTTTGTGAGGTGTTACCCAACCTGTGTTACAAATGAAGAAAGAAACTCAAAAAGGTTAGCTGACTTACACCTCTCAGGTGGCTGGGATACAGTGCTGGGATGCACGCGGATGCTTCCTGACTTCACATTCCATGCTCTTTGAACTCTTCAGCAGTCATATCCACCCCATTTAACACCCAAATGAAGGTTGTCATTCAAAATAGTCACTGTGAAGATTATATACTTCTTTGAGGGATGCTGGAATCACTCATCATTTTTGGTACATTTGTTTGGAAATTTTCTTCAACGTCAATTTACACAAGAATATCACACTATTATTTTATACTTATGTCAAAGTTGTAGTTGATATCTTTTTCTAGAGCTCTAAAACAGGGCATCTCACTGCAGGACAGATCCACATGTCTGAAAATAAATTAGGACAAAGCCGGTTTTCATCAGTGAAACTAAGGTGATTATCCTCAGGTATTCACCTTTTGACACTGGGTTTTAAAGATCTCATCCCTAGAGTTATCTTATATGCTGAATAGCATTGAGTTTAGGTTACTTAGAAGGAAGGGCTGATTCAACTGCAGATATTTTAATATGTGGTTCCAGAAAGTCTGCATATTTTATTGTGAGGTTTGGACAAGAAGCCAAGCCACTGGCTAGACTGTAATGGTTGACTTCTTATGTAATTGTAAAATCATTTATTTGATATAATTAAGGAGGAAAAAATATCTTTCCCCAATTTGCTTTCCAGTTACTAAAGAAATAGGCATAGTATTTCACAGTAAGAAAATTGCCTCAAAATATGCTAAACTTTAAATTTACATTACTTTGTTAATTTACTTCTAAAAAATACATTTATTTTCCTACAGTAAAATATAGATGGGAAAATAATATACTTTGGAGTTTGATGAACCTATATCCTTCTCCTGGTTTTATTTAAAATCAAACTTGTTGGTCATAGTTATTTAAATATTCTAATCTTCAGATATTTATCTTAAAATGGAGCAAAAATACCTACCTCATGGGACTCTTGTGAGATTAAATGAGATGATACAAAGCATTTCCTTCCACAATGTCTGACACATAATGGATACATCATGACATCATGCATGTAAGTTTCTGCTCCCACCCTTCCATTCCCCGTTGCCACTGAACCTCTATAATTCGAGTTTGATTACTTCATTCTTCAATTCATTTATTACTCTCTCTTAGATGATGTCTCTTTAATAGTAACTAAAATGGACAGGGTAAATGGCATTTCTTCAGCAGTTCCCCATTTCTTCCCAGGAGTCAGTCACTTCTAACACAAATTTACTCTCTGGTTGGAAAATTTAATTAAAATCTAGACAGCTGGGAACCCTCAATTCCAGGGCTTATTTGTCAACCTAGACTTTGCAACTCAAGGTATAGTTGGCATAGTTTTATCTCCATAACTAAAAGTTCAGCTATTGGCAACATCTAGGAGGTAAAGCCTGGGTAGGGGTGAGCAGAAGTGTTCTAAAGAGGGCCTTAAAAACTCCAGGTGTCCTTAAAATCCAAAGACAATGACTTCTTCTCTGTTCCAAACCCAGGGACTTAAGCCATGAAATGTTGAGGAACTGAGCCTAAAGAGGGCAAGAGCACCGTCCCAAACAACAGCTATGGCGTTTCCCCCAGCTTCCGGGCAACAGTGGCTCCACAACAGGAAGAACATATGTGCACACTGTAAAGGAAATGGAAGTTTTGCATGGTTGCAACAGATTTTACTGGAAGAAGTATCAACAGTGCAAGAGAAGTTTATCTCCCCTTTACATTGCATTCAACATCCCTTCAAATATTTGTAGAGCACCTGCTGTGTGCCTGATCTTGCCAGAAGTTATGGATGGTTCCACATGTCCTTGGCCCACGAGAACCTGTATAATATCAAAGTGACTAGTAAAACAGCAGGGACATGCCACAGGTGAAGATCATAGGGAGGGAAGTTACCTTCCTGCGTGAGTCACGGGTTTCTAGAGAAACAGGAAAGACACTATACACAGCTGATCTCAAGTAAGTCGGGTCAAACAAAACACTTTCCTCAGCATTGCTAATATCTCAGCATTGTGATAATACTGTAGACAAAAGTATATTTTGGCAAGCTATCTGACAGCTCATTCATGATCTTTTTGGACAAGATAGAGAAATGTGGGCTTGACAATAATATCAGTTAGATGGAGACATGGCTGATAAAAACAGACATACTCAAAGATTATTGATGAATGAAACAATGCATAACAGAAGAGAACGGGTTAGGAGCAAGATTCTGTTTTAGCTTTTTTCTATTGAATTGTTATCAATAAATTAATATGTGGGAATTATGCTAATAAAATGTATAGTTATGCAGCGCTTAGTGGGCTAACTAACCAAACAAATATGGAATTAACATTCAAAATTATCCACATAGGTTTCAGCAAGAAAAAGAGAAGCATAAAAGAGAGGATGTAGTAAGTATAAATGTAAAGTTATGCAGTTGCTTATGACACAGTTTAGCAGTTTACATGAAAAATGACCTGGAAGTCTGCATCTACTGCAAGTTTAAGAAGCCAATACAGTGGCATGACTGTAACATGCACAGGTACAAACACCAAATACAATCGCTTTCAACATTGGAAAGGACCTTAGAAATTATTTAAGTCAGATCTTTCCTCTTACAGATCAAAGCTGAGGATGTGATCATAGAAACACAATAACTGAGAGTAAAGCACCTAGTATTTACATATGTTTAAGTCTAGGCATCAAAATCTTAAGAGTTATCTTAATAGGCAAGAGTGTATTTGAAGGAGTGTACGCAAGCTTGTGAAGAAGCCAGAAACAATGTAATAGCAATATTTTTTAAATTTTAGCATAGAACAGCCTAGAAGAGAGTAGTACTGGAGGCAGTGTGGCAGCTTGTCTTAGTCTGTTCACGTTGCTCTAACAAAATACCATAAACTGGGTGGCTTATAAACAACAGGAATGTATGTCTAACAGTTATCATGGCTGAGAAGTCCAAAATCAAATCATCAGCAGATTAGGTGTCTAGTGAGGGTCTATTTCCCGGTGTGTAGATGGCTCCTTCTCTCTATGTCCTCACATAGTGGAAGAGGCAAACAAGTTTCCACAGGCCTCTTTTATCAGGGCACTTATCCCATTCATGAGAACATGATCACCTCCCAAGACCACGTCTTAATACCATCATGTTGAGGATTTGGTTTCAACATGGGAATTTGAAGGGGACACAAACATTTAGACCATAGCACAGCTGTATTGCTTCTGATACCAATGGACAAAACTAGTAGAAGTTAAAGAAAAATGTTTTGAACAATAGAGGTACTCACTTACAGGAAAGTTCACTTCAACAATGTATTAGTCTGTTTTCATGCTGCTGATAAAGACATACATGAGACTGGGCAATTTACAAAAGAAAGAGTTTTATTGGACTTACAGTTCTACATGGCTGGGGATGCCTCACAATCATGGCAGAAGGCAAGGAGGAGCAAGTCACATCTTACATGGATGGCAGCAGGCAAAGAAAGCTTGTTAAGAGAAACTTCCATTTTTAAAACCATCAGATCTTGTGAGACCCATTCACTATCATGAGAACAGCATGGGAAAGACCCGTCCCAGTGATTCAATCATCTCCCACCAGGCCCCTCCTACAACATGTGGGAATGATGGGAGCTACAAGATGAGATTTGGGTGGGGACACAGAGCCAAACCATATCATTCTGCCCCTGAACCCTCCCAAATCTCATATCGTCACATTTCAAAACCAATCATGCTTTCCCAAAGTCTCAACTCATTTCAGCATTAACTCAAATGTTCATAGTTCAAAGTCTCATGCGAGACAAGGCAAGTCCCTTCCCCCATGAGCCTGTAAAATCAAAAGCAAGTTAGTTACTTGTTAGATACAATGGGGATACAGGCATTGAGTAAATACAGTCATTCCAAATGGGAGAAATTGGCCAAAACAAAGGAGCTACAGGGCCCATTCAAGTCTGAAATCTAATGGAGCAGTCAAATCTTAAAGCTCCGAAATTATCTCCTTTGACTCCATGTCTCACATCCAGGTCACACTGATGCAAGAAGTAGGTTCCCATAGTGTTGGTCAGCTTCACAGCTGTGGCTTTGCAGGGTACAGCCCCCTTCCTGGCTGCTTTCACAGGCTGGTGTTGAGTATCTGTGACTTTTCCAGGCACACAGTGCAAGCTGTCAGTGGAGCTACCATTCTGAGGTCTGGAGGATGGTGGCCCTCTTCTCACAGCTCCACTAGGTGGTGCCCCAGTAGGGACTCTTGCATGGGGGCTCCTACCCCACATTTTCCTTCTGCAATGCCCTAGCAGAGGTTTTACATGAGGACCCCACCCCTATAGCAAACTTCTGCCTGAACATCCAAGCATTTCCGTACATCTTCTGAAATCTAGGCACAGGTTCCCAAACCCCAATTCTTGGCTTCTATGCACTTGCAGGATCAACACCACATGGAACCTACCAAAGCTTGAGGCTTGCACCCTCTAAAGCCACAGCCTGAGCTCTATGTTGGCCCTTTTCACCCATAGCTGCAGTGGCTGGGACACAGGGCACCAAGTCTCTAGACTGCACACAGCATGAGGACCCTGGGCCTGGCCCACAGAACCACTTTTTCCCTCTAGGTCTCCAGGTCTGTGATGGGAGGGGCTGCTGGTGAAGACCTCTGACATGCCCTGGAGACATTTTCCCCATTGTCTTGGGGATTAAAATTAAGCTCCTCGTTACTTATGCAAATTTCTGCAGCCTGCTTGAATTTCTCCTCAGAAAATAGGATTGTCTTTTCTATCACATTGTCAGGATACAAATTTTCCAAACTTTTATTCTCTGCTTCCCTTATAAAACTGAATGCTTTTAACAGCACCCAAGTCACATCTTGAATGTTTTGCTGCTTAGAAATTTCTTCCGCCAGATATCCTAAATCTCTCTCAAGTTCAAAGTTCCACAGATCTCTAGGGCAGGGGCAAAATGCTGCCAGTCTCTTTGCTAAAACATAGCAAGAGTCACATTTGCTCTAGTTCCCAAAAAGTTTCCCATTTCATCTGAGACCACCTCAGCCTGGAACTTATTGTTCATATCACTATCAGCATTTTTGTCAAAGCCATTCAACAAGTTTCTAGGAAGTTCCAAACTTTCTCACATTTTCCTGTCTTCTTCTGAGCCCTCCAAACTGTTACAACTTCTGCCTGTTACCCAGTTCTAAAGTCACTTCCACATTCTCAAGTATCTTTTCAGTAACACCCTACTCCTGTTAGCAAATTACTATATTAGTCCATTTTCATGCTGCTGATAAAGACATACATGAGACTGGACAATTTACAAAAGAAAGAGGTTTACTGGATTTACAGTTCCACGTGGCTGGGGAGGCCTCACAATCATGGCAGAAGGCAAGGAGGAGCAAGTCATATCTTACATGAATGGCAGCAGGCAAAGAGAGAGCTTGTGCAGAGAAACTCCTATTTTTAAAACCATCAGGTCTCATGAGACCCATTTACTATCACAAGAACAGCACAGGAAAGACCCGCCCCCATGATTCAATCATCTCCCACTGGGTCCCTCCCACAACACATGGGAATTATGAGAGCTACAGGATGAAATTTGGGTGGGGACACAGAGCCAAATCATATCAAACAATAACTGGGTTGACTTCATTGCTGTAGATCTAAGCTATAGACAGGCAACACAGAAGGGACTCATGATTTGGGCTGAGAAACTATTACATGATTTCTACTTCCTTTCTAATGTAAGAGGACAATTTTCCTCACCAACTGCTTATGCAAAAATAGGCATTTTTTTCCTAATCTTCCCTCCCAATTTCAGGGATCAAACTTGATTTAACAGCTATCATGTTAGAGAACTTATAATCATAACAAATACCTAGTATGTCCTATATCTTCCCTATGTCTCAGAATCTGTGCCAAACAGTAGATCAATCATGTCTGAGCTCCTTGAATACCCAGTGATGAGCAGATTTTTTTTAATAACTTAATTTTTTCTTGCTGTTAAATCTTTGACTAAATATAAAGGCAATATTCATTTATTTCAATAAATTCAACCATACAAGTATAACCAGTATACATTTACTAATATATCTACTTTTATAAGTATGTTACAGTGCAAGTAAAAATTTGTTAAATAATATAGCACCATTCCACATAATTTAAAGCATTTTATTGCACAAATTGATTTTTTAATTATATTGGTTTCTCGCCTATTCATTTTACCAAAACCTTGTGTCAGTTCTTTTGATGTATAAAAACTGAAGCAGTCATTATGCGTTTGGCAAAACCCATAGAACTGTACAATGCGGAGTAATTTCTAATGCAAAATATGGACTTTAGTTAATTACAATGGATTCATATTGGTTAATCAATCATAACAAACGTACCACACCAATGCAAGATATTAATAATAAAGGAAACTGTGGGGAAGAGGAGAAGAGTATATAGGATTACTATAGTTTTTGTTCCGTTTTTCTGTACAACTAAGACTGCCCTAAGAAACAAAGTCTATAAACCTAAAAAAAAAAAAAAAAAAAAAAAAAAAGCAAACAGATTTTCACAAGCTCTCTAATTATTTAAACTTGGGCCATTCCCCAAAGGAGTCTATCATCCTGCTTTCATAATTGTTTACAAATATCCCATCCATAGATATATAGAGATACTACAGATAGAAAGGAAAAGCTTTTGTTCATCTCAGGAACTAATTGTGACACTGACATAGTCTACAAGTTTAACTTTACCCTACCAAATTTAATATAAGACAAGATGCCCTTAATATACCACAGCACACTGGGATAGTTATTGTATGGTTAGGAAGTTTATATACATATTTAAATTATCTGATTCCTTTTACATCATCCTTCTGATCCTTCTTGCTCTTTAAACTAGAAGTGATACTGTCCCATCCTCAACTGCTCTACATATTCAGAGATGCTCTTTTGGTCAATGGAAGTAGCCATCTCCATTTCTTGAGCACCTTCCACATGTAATGCACTATGTTAGGTGCTGGGATACAGGTATGTCTAAGGCAGGCAGAGTTCCTATCTTCAGCAGAGGATGCAGATATTAACCAAATTTTACAATTGAAAAAACAAGCCTGGGTTTATCACATTCATAATCCACTTAACAAATATTCATTGAATGAACTTCACTGATAAAGAAAATAACTGGGGCTCTGTTAAATTTTCTTTTATACCGCATAGGAAGAATGCCAAGAAGAAACTAATACCATAGACAAAATAATGTTCAACCTGCTTTAACTGAGTATCTTTAAATGATTCATATAATGATTTATTTGATGATGTAAGTTTCAAATAACTCCTAACCACCTTTAAATTTAAGAATAATACTTTCCCTATAGTTAGCATTTCAGCTGACCAAATGATTAGCCCTAACTGCTTCATCAGAGCACTGAAGGAAGGCCAAATATGTATATTAACATATGTTAGATACTCAAATGGTCCTGATCAAACCTCCAGATGTTTAATCAAGAGAAGAAAAGTGCATGAACTCTCTGATTGTCCTATCAGCAGGGTATAGGAATAAAAATGCATCCCATACAGGAAGACCAAAAGGCACATGTTTTTTTCTCCAGTTACTTTCAGCTACTCAGGTGAAGCTAAAAGTTAGATTTACCCAGGTAGGGAGTTGAAGGGGTAGACAAGGGAATTATTAAAAATGATGGAATGAATCCAAGCTGTGGAAGGAGGCAAATGAGGAGATGGGTGAGTGGGGCTTTCTCAAAATAGCACTTAAAGACATCAGATTACTCTTCAATATTATTTTCTCCTAAAAGGAGCGGTCCAGGAAGCCAATAGAGAATATAATGGGGTTTCTAACCAAGAGGGAATAATGGGAGGATCATTTCCCACCTCTAGCCTTAGCTGTCTCTGTCTCACTCCCACTTTAACCTTCTTTATTATCAACACACGTCTGAATGCTGTAGCTTAGAGTCCACTGTGACAGCACAGGCTTTTCAGTTTCTCCTGGATTGATCAATATACCTTTCACTTAAATCTCTTTTGACCCTCAAAAGTAACCTTTGTTGGTGACTTGTACTCTTGTTTGTGTTAAAGAGGTCGAATTGCTAGATTTAATCATTATGTCATTTCTATCTATTTCTGTCTGGCTGAAGACTAATTTCCTACTTCCAAAGTTAAGAAGCAGGTTCTTGTTTCTGTCATCAAAATGGGTCCTTAAGTGGGAAACTAGACTCAACAGATATGAGGAAAACAAAAACTAAGTGTTGGTTTTATTCCCACATTTCCCCTGACCCAATTAGAATGGAAGGGAATAGATTTCACCATTCACAACTATGTCATGTGCTGATGGTCAAGAGGAAAGCAGGCAACACCTGGTAACCCACCTGTCCCAGAAGTCCTGCCCAACACTGTCACATCAAAAGGACAAAACATAGTCTTGTGGCCACATCCAGCTGCGATAGCATAATGAGGGCCGGCAGCTGGGAGCATTTTACCTGGAGGGCTAACAGGCAATGGATAGCAAAATCATCAGTAGGTTTAGCAACGCATCTATTCAGACAGTGAAACATTTTTGTCTACTTAGCTCCAAGGGGCATTAAAATCATCCAGAGATCCTTGTATTTGTATCTATTATGACCCCTAAATGAAAGATGAACCCATGAGCTACCACTTTCAAGTTTCTGTGTATATGTAAGAACAGCTCTCTTCCTCACCAGTGCCCTCTTTACTCTAAACTTTAAGCTTCCACAAAATAGATACCATTTCATTTCCTTTCTGCATCTGAAATACATGAGCTTCCTCAAGAAAAATTTGATCAATGAATAAATGGATGAATATCAGTGAATGAACAATCAAACTGGATGGCCAAATTGAAGGGAAGAAAGAAATGAATGCGTTCTAAGCATCAACTTGGTCTGCTGGCTGCTTTTGATTTTTAAATCAGTTTATTTAACTTTTAGTTGTTTTTTGTCTCATATGTTTTATCCATTGGGAAAAGAAAAGTTAGTTAAAAGTCTCAATAATTTAGAATTTGTGCATTAAAGTCAGATGCCTTAGGAAATGTATGAATCTCCTCTCCAAAGGGCCCAATGGACGTAAATATGAAAGTGATTTGTCTCTTTATCTTCAAAAATTTTTACTATGTGTTCACGAGTAGAGGATAGAGAAATGCTTCCAGGCAAGTTAAACAAACAGGGATCCTTATCACCCGGCTGCCTACCATCTATCTTAAACATTTAGCATGGGACTATAAACAGATCCCATACCTTGCCTCTTTCATAGATGTACACTGTATCAATACCACCACTGGGTGATTAGTAACACATAACTAATAATTTAGAATTTTAGGTTATCTCACATGTAATTTTACATGTGAGATACATGTAATTTACATGTACTATATGCTACCTTTTCAGGGAAAATCATGGACATATCAGTGATTTTTTAATGAGATTATGACCCTTCCTTAGGTAATAGCAACTGGGGTATTGATAATCTTTTTTAATAATAGCAACTGGGGTATTGATAATCTTTAGTTTTCTGACATGTGGCACAAGGTAATACTGTAGAAGGCAGATATGAATTTCACTTCCTAAGTGTTAAGCGCTTAGCCAACCACTCCAAAAATACTCTATTATAATAATGAGTACATACAGGAAATAAAGTCGTATTTTTTGTTTAAATGGGAGCCGGGAGATAAGGAATTAGGTTGACTTTGCATCCGCTTTGCTTTTGAGACTCCAGATTCAACATGTGATGGAGGAAGAGTAGCACCTAGTGGTGAAACACATCAGTTACACCCACCAGGGAGCTAACTGGAAGTCTTCCAAGTATTTCATCCTCATTTGTTGAAACGTCATTTTGGGCATTTTAAATGCTACTTCTTTGATTCCTGAGATAGGTGTTTTTGTGTGTCTATTAAAGATTTGAAGTCAGCTTTATGTGCTTGAATATTTCCAAGTAAAAATGTACACATGTTCAATATATCCAGGAATTTGTGAAAAGATCCTAAACTTTTCAAACACGTCACAGGTAGTACTTGAAGTATGCCTGGTAAAATGTAAGGGTTAAAGCAGTATGTTTCTCAGATAGCCTGAGATTTTATTTAACAATTACGTATCTAAGTCTACTAACACATTTGAGCAAAAGATGAATGGTTTCATAAATAAGAAGTCAGTATTTCACTTCGATTATTTCAAGAACTTGTAAGTACCTGTAAATAGCCACTCTGAAATTCCCTTTTCTTCAAGTAAGAGATGCCGTAAGTATAACATAGTGTTTTATATACTTGGACATGCAGTAAATAAATAAGCACTAAAAACTTTTATAGTGGAAACTAGTTTCAATTATATAGTTTATAGTTTAGTTGATGTTGATAGTGGTAAGAAGAAATAAATTTTTAAAAAACTATGAATAACCTTTAGTGCATATTTCAACTCCTAAATTAAATGTCAATTCAACTAAAATGTTATTCTCTTAGTGGGGGTGTAAATGAGTGTATCATCTGTCCTTGAGGTTTTGATGTAAAAAGACAGAGTTGTGAAATTCAAATTGCACCAATAATCGTTTTGTTTTTATTTCCCATGCTCCTTTATCTAGTAGCAGACATCCCCCCCATACACACCTAGGCCAGGCCCAGGCCAATCACTGTATCCCACCCCTTGGCTCTTGGGATTATTCCAAGGTTGCTCAATCAAAGGACAGCTTCCAGCAATGCTATCTTTACCAGACCTGCCAGGGAAGTCCCTTCCTTCCCCTTTGGTGGGTGGCGGTTAGGGGTGATGCTCATTCTCTGCTGCAATAAGTTTGTAATAACAAGGTCTATAACCTTCTGGTTCCTGTTGCTCTTCCCCAGTGTTCTCCCCATAAGCCTCCTTAAGATAGATAAAATCTACTTTGAGATATATTTTTGCAGCCTAAAGAGGACGGACTCATACTGCATTTTGTAAAATAAGGCATAGCTCTGATCATGCTATAATGTCGCCCTGGTCAGAAAATCCTCATTGCTCTCCATTGCTTAAAAAATAATCCGCAAACTCTTTTTGGATGTGTTATTTGGCTCTAATCTCCTTTTCCAGCCTAATTTCACTCAACCTAGTAAAACCGAATTATTCTTTATTTCTTTAAAACACCCAATACTTTCCCTTATCCATTCTGCCCTATAAAAATTATTTTCTGCCTCCAGCCATACCAGTTTCCACCTTCTGAAACTATATCTACTTTTCAAGATCAACTACAAATGATTCATCTTTCATAAATCCTTCTTCATTATGCCATGAATCAGTTAAGGTTGGGTTCAACTGACTATAAATGAAAACTGAAAATCACAATGGCTTCAAAAAGTGAGAAATTTAATTCTTGCTTATATAAAAGAAGCTTGGGGGCAGGTATTCCTGAACTGTCACGGCAACAACATGGATACAAATGTATTCGTTTTCTGTGCTACGTAACAACTTAGCACAAACCTAACAGCTTAAAAAACAGTTGATTATCTCACAGTTTCCATAGGTCAAGACTCTGCATATGGCTTAGTTAGGTGGTCTCCCAAGGCTAAAATCAAGGTGTTTGATGGACTGCATTCTCATCTGGAAACTAGGGAAGAATCTGCTTCCAAGATCTCTCAGGTTGCTGGCAGAATTTATTTCCTTGCAGCTGTAAAATTCCTGTGGTCTTGTTTCTTCAAAGGTAACAACAGAGAAAAGCAGTCTCTGCTGCTTAGAGCTTCTGATTTCAGAGAAGGTGTCAGGGCTGTTTTAAATGGCTCACCTGATTAGCTCAGGCTTACCCAGGATAATTTCTCTTTTGAGGAACTCAAAGTCAACTGCTTAGGAACTTTAATTACAGCTGCAAAATTCCTTCACCTTTGCAAATAATGTCACCTAATTATGGGACTGGTTTCTCATCTCCTTTGCCATATTCTATCAACTAGAAGCAAGTCATAGTTTTCATCCCAACTCAACAAAAGGGGATTATACAAGATTGTGATTCAGTAGGGGGTCACCTTCATGTGCATCCACGTGATCAGAGACCTGAGTCCTCTTTTCCTGTTTTACTCTATCACTAGCGTCTATCCTCAAGTTCCCCTCATGGTCCAGGAAGGCTTTCAAAGCCCTAACCATCACATTCACCTAACATGCTGCAGAAAGAAGAAAAGAAACAGGGTGAGAAGGATTATTTTTCCTAACTGGGTCAGTTGTCTGTAAGCAAACTTCACAGAAATTCCACACAACATGTTCACTAAATCTCTTTAGCCTCAGGTGCAGACAATAATGAGACATATCACCTGTAGTGTAAATAAGTTATTAAGAAGTAATACAACTAACTAAAAGTCAGTCTGCTTCTTATTGTCACTACCTGCCAGCAATTCTCAATAATTCAATCATAAAATACAGTCAGCCATGTGTCAGTTAATGATGGGGATATGTCCTCACCTTCTTTCAAATGTGCAGGTTCTCAACTCCTTTCAAATAAGCAGAAGAGTGAGATACACCAAAAAAAATCCCAGAAATTCTTTTCTCAGAATTACACAAGTTGGAACTCCATTCTGGATCCTCTTAACACATCACATACTCTCTCCCAAATCCAATAACGAAAAGTTTATTTAATGGATTATCAGCCCTCCCTATTCCACAAAGGTGTCTCATATCTTCATCAGATCTTTTTGTCTGGGCACCATGCGGCTCCCTTCTACTTCTGGGTCTGCTACGGTCCACCCACTTCAAAGTCAACACCACCGAGAAACTTCTAGGAGAGGCCAGAGCAATGGGTATCATAGTATCTGTGTGTAATTTTACATAATTCTGTTTTCCCCAAACTCCTCTCTCCAACTGGGAAGGAGTCAGGAGCAGAAACTACCTGTGCTCCCTGGACTATTGTTAGGCCCCCGCCCATCACTTCTTCCCTGCAGAGGAGGAATAAAGATCCAGGAACACTGGCGATGACAAGGATGGGATCAATACATGTGAACATGCTTATATGCAATACTTAGTCATTGTATTGTGTGAGAAAACATGGATAATGTTTCACAATTAAATAGTGTCTATATTTTAAATCTATATTCATAGAAATGGAATGCCAGTTATTAAATAACTTTTTAACAAATGTTATTTCTTAATATTATTGAATCTTATTACTAAGTAGCATTCAATTAGTCATTTAAGTAACACTTATCTAATACATGAATAATATATCTTGAGTACATATTATTTATTAATAATACATTAATTTGATTTTAAAATTAAGCATCAAACCTCCAATATGTTAAATATAAATCATTAAGTCAAATACAAATAGAGAAAGGGTAAGGAGGAGGAGAGCACATTCTGGAGTTCACATTTAAAATAGTGAAGATACAATATGGATATTAACTCCAAACCTCACAGCCTTTCCCCACAGGGGGAGGATAAGTTGACTGCAAAGTCTCATGGGCTTCCCTCCCACCGCCGTGCCATGATCCACCATAGCTTGCCTACTTCTGCCATTTACCAGCCCTTTCTACAGACCTGGCAGGAGGAGCCCGCATCTCTGCATGTTTGGTGGGTGCTGGTTCTTTGTGTTGCTGACCCACCTCCAAGTTCTCTGGGCCAAGAGATATAGTCCAGGTTGACCCCAACAGAGAACAGCTAAGCCATGTGAAAGTAGAGGACGAAGACCCTGGTGGTGCTGCCTCAGGGTCTCCCGGTTCCTTCCAGAATCTCTCACAGTGGGTCACTGTGTCATTCAAAAATGTCACTGGAGTGCTCACCAGATTCACCCTTCCAGAGGCCCCTAAAGACTAAGTCTGTAAGTGAGTCTGGGGCAGAGATGCTCCTGAGATTACAGTTCAGACACTGACCTTTTAAAGAGCCTGAGTCTGAGAAAGTTGTAATACCACAGAGAAAAAGCATGCTTTAATGGTGGGTTTAGGTCATTTGATATATAAAGTCAATTTTTAAAAAATGTAACACAGAAATCAGTGGGAAAGGCAAGGAGGAAAGCTTCAGAGGCCATCCAGGGAGGCTGGGGTGGGGACGTCCATGGATAAAACAGTCAGTGAAGTGCAGTCCTAGAAGGAAATGCAAGAGGCACACACAAAATCACAGGCTGCAGCCACAACATGGAAGTTAAAATGGTTTACTTAACAAGAACAAGAAACCCTGAGGAAGTCAAATCAGTTTGGGAAAATTGTGACAATGGTTCCATGAAACCAAAGGAAAGAGCAGCTCAAAGAGTAAACTATAAGCACACAGCATTTTTTAATCTACTCTTCAACACCCCTTCTCTCTCTCTCACACAGACACATTTTTCTACATCAACGATAACCATCAAGGGCATCAGAGAGTTCTCCAAGTGGATGTTCTTTCTCCTTTAGGGGACAAATTGTAAAATTGACATCTGACTGCCCCAGGCTAAGATGAGGAGTCTGCACTCAATCCAGCTATGAACCTCCCTGATTTTCTCCCTAGTTCCATCTTTTTTCTGCTTCCCCAGCTGGTAACCCCTGCTCTTTGTGTCCCATTTGCTATTCCCTTTCTTCTGTGACTGCAGATTTTCTCTCTCTACTGGTTTCTTCTCCAGCTATAAATGTATTCAATGTCTCCCTTGGGAGGCCGAGATGGGCGGATCACGAGGTCAGGAGATCGAGACCATCCTGACTAACACGGTGAAACCCCGTCTCTACTAAAAATACAAAAATTAGCCGGGCGCGGTGGTGGGCGTCTGTAGTCCCAGCCACACGGGAGGCTGAGGCAGGAGAATGGCGTGAACCCGGGAGGCGGAGCTTCCAGTGAGTGGAGATTGCGCCACCGCACTCCAGCCTGGGCGACAGAGCGAGACTCCGTCTCAAAAAAAAAAAAAAAAAAAAAAAAAAAAAAAAAAAAAACACCCTCAGGCCAGATGCAGGATCACACCTATAATCTCAGCACTTTGGAGGCCAACGTGGGAGAATCGCTTGAGGTCAACAGTTGAAGACCAGCACGGGCAACATAGCAAGACCCTGTCTCTATTTCCTTTTTTTTTTTTTTAAAGGAGAAAGAGAGAGAGAGACCAAGAACTACCTTCAAGTGCTTCCACATCTCCCTCTATTGAATTTCACAATGAACCCCCTGAATAAGCACATGCAAACTGTCCCCTCTACCGTGTCACCCAGGTCCCTCTTCAACACTGCAAGCTAGTTCCTGCCCCCTTAACTGTGCTGAAATGCTTTGACAAAGGCCTCCTTGCTGACAAATCTAATGTCTTCTTTTTAGTCCTCGGCTTCCCTCAAACTCTCTGTGACATGCTACTCTGTTGATCATTCTGTGTTTTTGAAAATTTTTCTTCCTTTGGCTTCTGAGAAAACACCTATAATTCTGCTGTCTCAGAAGAATCCTTCTGAGATTCTTCTGCTGGTTAAATGTTGGTATTCCCCAGCGCTCTGTATTCATGTGAGTCTATCCCTGGGGCTCAAACTGTGGTCTCCAAACCAGCAACATTCTCATTCCCAGGGAACTTGTTAGAAATGCAATTTAAGAAATACAGGACAGCCGGTTAAATGTGAATTTCAGAAAAGCACTGGATACGTTTTACAATTTAAAACATTAGGCCAGGTGCAGTGGTTCATGCCTATAATCCCAGCACTTTGGGAGGACAAGGCAGGTGGATCACTTGAACCCAGGAGTTTGACACCAGTTGGGCAACATGGCGAAATCCTGTCTCTACTTAAAAAAAAAATTACAAAAATTAGCTGGGCATGGTGGCATATGCCTGTGGTCCCAGTTACTTAAAAGGCTGAGGTGGGAGAATAACCTGAGCCCAGAAGACAGAGGTTGCAGCGAGCTGAGATCATGCCAAGGCCCTACAGCCTGGGTGGCAAAGTGAGACCTTGTCTCAAAAAAAAACAAAAAAATTATAAGTATGTCCCATGCAATATTTGGGACATACTTATTCTTTTTTAAAAAAAAAAAGGTGTTATTAATCTGAAATTAAAATCATTGGGCATCTTTTATTTTTATTTGCTAATTCTGGCAACCCTAACTACAAATTACTAGTCCATTTCCCAGACCTACTGAATCAAAATTCTAGGCATCTGGCCCATAATTTGTGTTGTAATAAGTCTTCCAGGTGATTCTAATTTCTCAAGTTCAAGGAGATGCTCTACATCCCACCCTTGACTGCCTTCATCTACTCCCACGACAACACTTAACCAAAGTGAGGATGTTCCTGAACTGCTGATTTGTGTGCTCCTGAATTTTATTTAACCATGCGTCCCACTTTTATGTGGAAAATCGGAAGAATGTAAGAACAAGGTCATCAACTTCTTGGCTTTAGAATAGTGTTTACCTGTCTGTGTGTAAGAGATTTAGCAAAAGATTCAATGATAGAGAATCCATTTTTTTCTGCTCCTCCCTACCTAGTCATGTAAAGCTTCGAACCTATCAGAAAATTAGGGAAAAAATAGTCACTGGAAGTATGCTTTCTGCACCCACTCCCATCCCCTCAATCTCTGTAAGAGAAGATGATGAAGGTGCTCCATATAATTCTGAGGCTCTTACAATAGAGGAACCAGTGCCCCTCGGTCTACCTGGAGCTCCTCTGAGCCACTAGGAAAGCAGAGATGGAATGGTGAGAAGCAAAAGCAGATGGAATTGGGCAGCTTCACAGAGAGTTCTCATCAGACCCCAAAGGACAGGATAGATAGGACTTAGAGAACTAGCAGGCTCAAAAGGGTCCCACAGTCATGACAAGGGAGGCAGCCACAGTGTGGTCTGTGCAACAGAGGCCAGATGGATGATGGACACCTCCATGGGAGCCAGTCTGAAGGGCAGGCAGTACCCAAGATCAGACAAGTCTATACATCAGCCAATGGCAGCACAAGATGCCCTCAGACAAGAGCCCATTTCCACCACATTGCAACTCTCAGGAGATTCAGAACTGAAAGGAAATTTATATGACAAAGATTAACATGATTTAGCTGACTTGGAAGGGATTAGATTAAGCTTCCTGTCCATGAGGCAGAATGAGAGGTTCACTCAGTTACAGGATATATCCTTAAGGGTAAACAAAGTCAGCAGCTGCAACACACCCTGAAATCTTAGTGGCTGAAACCAGGTTAATTTCTCACTCATACAAAGTTCAGTCAAGAATCAGCTGCTCTCCTCCTCTGCCTCTGGAACACGTGGCCTCCTCAGGCACAGAGGCAGGGGAAGAAAGGGAAGGAGGCCGCACACACATTCTTCACCCTGTTAACCTGAAAGGGACGCTTCTGCTCCTAGGCCATCGGCCAGACCTAGTCACATGGCCCCAATCTCACTAGAAAGAAGGCAGGAGGTATAGAACAACACTTGGATATTTGGTGTCTTAGTCAGCTTTGGCTGCTGTAGCAAAATAGCATGAACTGGGTGGATCAAACAACAGAAACATTACCTCCCAAAGGATCTACCTCCAAATACCATCACATTGGGGTTTACAGTTTCAACACATAAATTTTAAAGGGACACACACATTCATTCCATAACATTTGGCAAACATTGACTATCTCTGCCACAAAGGAAATCAATTGAAGTTACTTTCATTGCACATTCAGATTCAAGGTGGTCTCTATGCTGATGGTTCTCAAATCTGCATCTCCATCCCCGATCTGGACTCCTGGTCCATAACCCACCTGCCTCCGAGATATCTTCACTTTCACACCCTCTATGTATTTAAACTTTATTTTTTTTTAATTTCAACTTGGTAGATTTGGAGGTACATGTACAGATTTGTTCCATAGGTATATTGCATGACACTGAGGTTTGGGGTACCATCAATCCCATCACCCAGGCAGTTTAATATGTCTAACACTAAACCTATCCTCTTTTCCCCCAACACTGTTCTCCTCTTATATTTCTTATCTCTAGACACCCACAACAGAAACCTGGAATCACCCTCAGCTACGTCTCCTCTACCCTTTATATTCTGTCGGTCACCAAATTTAGTAGATTCTGCTTCCTAAATGCCCTTATGCCCGTTTCTTCTTTCCATCTGCATCAGGGCATCTCAGTCTTGGCACTATTGACATTCTGGGCCAGATAACTCTTTGCTGTGAGTGCTGCCCTATGCATCATAGGCTGTTTAGCAGCATTACTGACCTAGTAGATGCTAAGTTTGCCCTCATGAGTTGTGACAGACAAAATGTTTTCTGACATTGTCAAATGTCCCCTGGGGACAAAACTGCAGGCCTCCAATGAAAAAATTACTGATCTGTTACTGTTTAATTTTACATTCTTGTTGTTTCAGATCTGGGTTGTTTTAATAGTTGTTGGGTTGTATTTTTCTTTTTTTTTTTTTTTTTTTTTTTTGAGATGGAGTCTTGCTCTGTCACCCAGGCTGGAGTGCAGTGCACGATCTTGGCTCACTGCAACCTCTGTTTCCAGGTTCAAGTGATTCTCATGCCTCAGCCTCCCCAGTAGCTGGGATTACAGGCATGTACCATAGGTCCAGCTAATTTTCGTATTTTTAGTAGAGACAGGGTTTCAACATATTGGCCAGGCTGGTCTCAAATTCCTGACCTCAAGTGATCCATCCACGCCAGCCTCCCAAAGTGCTGGGATTACAGGCATGAGCCACTGTGCCTGGCCCATTGGGTTGTATTATAATTGGCATCCCTGCCAATATTGCACAGCCCACCCACTCACCTCCCACTCCACTCCCTGAACCCACTGTCTGCACTGCTCCCTGCATGATGTTTGTGATTAATCCGACCATTTCACTCTCCCATTAAAAGCCCCTTTGCTTATAGGATAAAGTGCAAACCGTTTATAAAGCCAAACAGAGTTCTCCATGAACCTGACTTCACCAATTTCACTGCACATCCTGCTACCACTATCCTCTACTTGTAGTGTAAGAACATATTTTGGGCACTTATGGCTTGGTTCAAGCTCATAACCTCCTGTGTGAAGTCATTCATAAATCTCCGTGAAGAGCTGATTACTCTCTTCTCTGTGGCTCCACCATGGCCTTGGTACTCTTCTAGAAGACTTGGGTTTTTGTAGTATGGCTATCTGTACTAAATTGCAAGGTTTTTAGGGCTGAAACCAGGTCTCCTTGATCCCTGTATTTTTCATTGTTATACAACCCTGTCACATACTAGCCACCCAATTCATGTTTTAACAGATGACGGAAGTGCAACAGTCATCCCCTTAGGAACTCTGGATTCTGCAAAAAGCTTGAGAGTATATTGGGCTGCAGCAATTGCCTATTCTTCACTGAAGAAAAGTCTTAAGGACTTGACTCTGAAATTTTGGAAGACCAAGTAGCCTTATATTAAAATAGTACCTTTCAGGCCAGACGTGGTGGCTCACGCCTGTAATCCCAGCACTTTGGGAGGCCAAGGTGGGAGGATCATTGAGATCAGCAGTTTTAGACCAGCCTAGCCAACATGGTGAAACCCTGTCTCTACCAAAAAAGTACAAAAACTACCCAGGTGCAGTGGCGCAGTGGCAGGCCCCTGTAATCTCAGCTATTTGGGAGGCTGAGGCAAGAGAATCGCTTGAACCCGGGAGGTGGAGGTTGCAGTGAGCCAAGATTGACCACTGCACTCTAGCCTGGATGACACAGTGAGACTCCATCTGAAAATAAAATAAAATAAAATAAAATAAAATAGCACTTTTGAATGCTTATAAATCACAAGATCATATCAGTTGAAAGCAATACTGTCTTTTTACTCACTACAGTTTATTGAGCACACACTAAGTGCTCAGAACTGTGTCAGGTGCTATACAGATTACAACCCTTTAAACTGTGAGAATTACTGATAAAACATGAAAGAGTAAAAGAGTTGGATTCCAGTTAACTTTACCAATAATTATTATGGTGTGATTCTAGGTACATCATTGCTATATGGAAATAAAAATCTCAACAGTGAGTGAAGGCTGCTAAAAGTAACAGGAGCAATTAAGCCTCATATGATTATATAACTTTAGAATGAAAATGTCAGGGAGGAGAAATGGAAAAATCATGCAATCGAGTGAGACACGTTTTATAAAATAACAAAGAACAGGACCTCTTTTAAAATGCTTGATGGCGAACGCATGTCACAAGTTAGAAAAATGTTCACTGTATTTGTTGAATGTTTTCCATATATCACACATATGGATTTTCCAATTCTATGAGAGGTTTTTCACTTAAAAATTCCAGTGTGCTGACAAGTTAATAAGTGATCTACTGACTTCTTCCCACGCAAGGGGCTGGAAAACCAATTTTGGCCTAGTAGGTGGCATTGCTTTCCCAGGGTCCTCAGCCAGGGTCCATCTGGCTACGACAGAGGTGAGGCAGCCTCCTCAGTCCTGCTGCACGCTGCCTCTCAGCCCACCTACCGGCTGCCACCCCCCTCAGGTCCCCTGTGTCCAGCCCTGCCAAACCGCCCACCCCACCCTGAAAATTCCCTCTGCCAACAAAGTCCTTTTCCCCTGTGCTGTACCTAGCACATGTCTACTTATCCTTTTCTCTTAAGGTCTTAGTGAAATGTCATCTCTCCTGTGAAGCCTAGTTGGGTCTCCCAAGCAGAATCTGTAATCTCTGGTTCACTGGCTCCTTGGTACTTAATCAATTCCCCGTGTCATGCCACACTAACCCTTTCTATTAATTTAGCTATTCCAATAAATACATTTATTTCTAAAGCTTATTTATTGAGCATATGCCATGGATTAGACATGGTGCCCAACCTTAGAAACAGGAAGATGAATGGTGCATGGGGTCTGCTAGAGACCTGGACATACAAGTACAAGAAGCACAAAGAACACCCAGGAAATTTATCGCAAAAAGATCTTCCCTTAGGCACATTGTCATCAAGTTATCCAAAGTTAGGACAAAAGAAAGAATCTTAAAAGCTGTGAGACAGAAGCACCAGGTAACCTATAAAGGAAAACCTAACAGATTAACAGCAGATTTCTCAGCAGAACCTCTACAAGCTAGAAGGAATTTGGCCCTATCTTCAGAAATTCAAAGAATGTGGCTCCTAGTTTTCCAGTATGGATGGGGTCCCACATAGATTGACTGTGCAGGATAAGAGAAAAATCAAATATGGCTCCTAGTTTTTCAGCATGAATGGGGTATATGGACTACAAAGGAAAAGTGAATTTAGGAAGAAAGTTGATGCATTCAGTATACTTAACATAGAGCATTGGGTGCCTATGGACATTCAGGTAAAGATATCTAAGAGGCAACTGACCGTCTGAGCCTGAAGGTTGGGGATACAGAATGGGCTAAGGAGACAGATCTACAAGTCATCTGCCCCTGACTGATAATCAGGGACCATGAGACCTACAGAGAACCCCTGGAGAGCGCTCTACATGGGAAGAAAGCCTAGGCAGAGCTCTAGAGAACACCAGGCAAAACGGCCTGGCAGAGGAAAAAGAGTCATGGAGGACACTGAGAAGCACAGTTAGAGAGGATGCAGGAGAACCAGGAGGACATGGTGTGGTTCAGTACAAAGGAAAGATATTATAGGAAAGAGGAAGGATAGTGCTAAGATTAAGGGCAGAGCTTCTGAAGTCAGACCACCTCCATGATGGTTCAGTGCTTAATAATTGGGTGAAATAGAGCAAAGTATTTTTTTACTCTTTATACCTCAGTTTTCTCATCTGTAAATGGGTCTCTCATAGGATTATTGTTAATATTAAAAACATTTAAACTATCACCTGCCATATATTATGTTCTTAATAAATATCATTTTTTATTAATATTATAGATTTCTCTCTTCCATTTTTGTCAGCTTCCCCAAGGGCAGAGACTACTTTTTTTGAGACAAGGTCTCACTGTCACCCAGGGTGGAATGAAGTGGTGCAATTATGGCTCATGGCAGCCTCAACCTTCTGGGCTCACATGATCTTTCCACTTTGGCCTTTCTAGTAGCTGGGATTATAAGCGTACACCACCATGACCAACTAAATTTTTAAAATTATTTTTTGTAGAGATAGGATCTCACTATGTTGCCCAGGCTGGTCTCAAACTAGGGCTCAAGCAATTCTCCCACCTCAGCGTCCTAAATTGTTGGGATTACAGGCATGAGCCACTGCACCCAGCCACCGAGACCACTTTTATAAAATCTTCTTTGTATCTCCTTTACCTACCACAGCATATAACTCATAATAGGCACACAAGAAACAGTTGTCAAATAAAACCACTCTACTAAGACTTTCTATGTGGCCAGAGCATCTTTTGCCATAATAGTTGGTCAGAGATTTGACCCACGGAGTCCAAGCTCTGAGAAAAAATGTGTTTTTCTTCAAAGTCAGAAAAGTCTATTTTCGTTGTTTCCAAAAACATTTAATATGCTTTAAAAAATCCTAGAGTTGAAGAGATTTGGAAAGTCATCCAGGCCAATTTCCTTATTAATGCAAGAAACTTTATATGGCATCCATAAAACTCAACTTCCAAAGACAGCCAACCCACTGCCAGTCCATTTCTCTGTTAGATGTTTTATTTTATTCTTAAATCTTGAACACAAGGTAGCCTACCTGCAATTTTTACCAACTGGTCCTAATGTGATCTTATAGAGCTACCCAGCCTACTTCTATACCCCTGAGAAGATAACAAGCCTTCAAGAAATTGAAGACAACTACAGGCATTCCTTATTTTATTGGAAGAAGGTACCACCCAGGACTTTCACAACTAGAGAAGAGAAGTCAATGCCTGACTCCAAAGCTTCAAAGAACAGGCAGAGCCTCTTGTTAGGAGCTAATGCAACTTGACTTAAAGTTGAAGTCAATGTAGACTGACCATTCTAAAAATCTAGATCCTTTAAGAATGATGCTAAATCTACTCTACATGTGCTCTATAAATGGAACAACAGAGCCTAGATTACAGCACCTGTGGATAGCATGGTTTACTGAATGTTTTAAGACCACCGTTGAGACCCAGTGCTCAGAAAAAGATTCCTTTCAAAATATTACTGCTCATTGACAATGCACCTGATCACTTAAGAGCTCTGATGGAGACATACTAGGAGATTAATGTTATTTTCATGCCTGTTAATATAACATCTGTTCTGCAGCCCATGGATCAAGGACTAATTTCGACTTTCAAGTCTTATTATTTAAGAAATGCATTTCATATGGTTATTGCTGCCATAGATACTGATTTATCTGATGGATCTGGGCAAAGTAAATTGAAACCCTTCTGGAAAGGATTCACTATTCTAGATACCATTAAGAACATTCATGACTCATGGGAGAAGATCAAAATATCAACATGAACAGGAGTTTGGAAGAAGTTGATTCCAATGCTCATGGATGACTTGGAGAGGTTCCAGACTTCAGTGTAAGAAGTAACTGCAGATATGACAGAAATAGCAAGAGACAGCAATCCTGAGAGGACCCACAGACCCTCTGTAGAAAGGAGACTGCTCCTGTAGGACCCAGGCAAACCCCCAAAACTATGAGTACTCCAACTGTGGAAGTGGGAAAGGGAGACCCTCCTGTCCTGAACACTCACCCGCACTGGAAAAGCTAAAGCTCTGTCTGTGGGAGAAGTTTCTGACTTTACCTGGAGCTGAGTCAATGTGGAGAGCCAAGTGAAATACAGGGGTAGAGCAAGCAGCAGAAAGGCCCTAGGAGCTTGCTGGGTCCCCTAGCAGGCCATTCCTGCCAGGCACCACAGGCATCCACCAGGAGAGGAGCAGGCGGTAAAACTACACAGGAAGAAGCAAATCTAGCTGAACTTAGTAACAATTTGAACAGGGTGAGAGGCCTCCTGGCCAGAACTCCAGGAGGGCGCAAATCCAGTATGCAAACTCCCCATGCAGGGGAAAAACCCAGCCCTTTTCTTTCACAACTAGGAGGCCACTAGCCTGGGGCAGGTTTTCAAACCCGTATTGCTCTTTGCCTGGAAACAGTCTGGGGGCTGTTAAGGGGACACGGTGGGAGTGAGACCAGCCCTTCTGTTTGCATGAGAGCTGGGTGAGGCCTGTGACTGCCGGCTTTCCCCCACTTCCCTGACAACCTGCATGGCTCAGCAGAGGCAGCCATAATCTTCCTAAGTACACAACTCCAGTGACCTGGGAATCTCACTCCCATCCCCCACGGAAACCGCAGCAAGACTCACCCAAGAAGAGTCTGAGCTCAGACAAGCCTAGCCCCACCCCCACCTGATGGTCCTTCCCTACCCACCCAGGTAGCTGAAGACAAAGGGTATATAATCTTGGAAGTTCTAGGGCCTCGTCCACTGTCCCTTCCTCCCCATAACACCACAGCTGATGCTCTCTGGAAAGCGCCACCTCCTGGCAGGAGGTCAACCAGCACAAAACTAGAGCATTAAACCACCAAAGCTAAGAACACTCACAGAGTCCATTGCACTCCCCACCACCTCCACAGGAACAGGTGCTGGTATCTGTGGCTGAGAGATCCATAGACAGTTCACATCATGGGAGTCTGTGCAGACATCCCCCAGTACCAGCCAGAGCCAGGTAGACTTGCTGGGCGGCTAGACCCAGAAGAGAGACAGCAATCACGGCAGTTTGGCTCACTGGAAGCCACATCCATAGGAAAAGGTGGAGAGTACTACAACATGGGAACATCCTATGGCACAAAAGAGTATGAACAACAGCCTTCAGTGCTAGACCTTCCTTCTGATAGAGCCTACCCAAATGAGAAGGAACCAGAAAACCAACCCTGGTAATATGGCAAAACAAGGCTCTTCACCACCCCCCCAAAAATCACACTAGTTCACCAGCAATGGATCCAAACCAAGAAAAAAATCCCTGATTTACCTGAAAAAGAATTTAGGAGGATAGTTATTAAGCTAATCAGGGAGGTACCAGAGAAAGGTGAAGCCAAATGCAAGGAAATCCAAAATATGCTACAAGAAGTGAAGGGAGAAACGTTCAAGGAAATACACTGCTTAAAGAAAATACAATAAAAAAATTCAGGAAACTTTGGACACACTTTTAGAAATGCAAAATGCTCTGGAAAGTCTCAATAATAGAACTGAACGAGTAAAAGAAAGAAATTCAGAGCCTGAAGACAAGGTCTTCAAATTAACCCATTCCAACAAAAACAAAGAAAAAAGAATGAACAAAACCTCCAAGAAGTCTGGGATTATATTAAATGACCAAACCTAAGAATAATTGGTGTACCTGAGGAAGAAGAGAATTCTAAAAGCTTGGAAAACATATTTGGGGGAATAATCAAGGAAAATCTCCCAGCCTTGCTGGAGGCCTAGACATCCAAAAACAAGAAGCACAAAGAACACCCAGGAAATGCATCGTAAAAAGATCTTCTCCCAGACACATTGTCATCAGGTTATCAAAGTTAAGACGAAAGAATCTTAAGAGTGGTGAGACAGAAGCACCAGCTAACCTATAAAGGAAAACCTATCAGATTAATAGTAGATTTCTCAGCAGAAACCCTACCAGCTAGAAGGGATTTGGGCCCTATCTTCAGCCTCCTCAAACAAAACAATTATCAGCCAAGAATTTTGTAAATCCAGCAAAACTAAGCGTCATACATGAAGGAAAGAGACAGTCTTTCAGACAAACAAATGCTGAGAGAATTCGCCATTACCAAGCCACCTCTATAAGAATTGTTAAAAGGAGCTCTAAATCTTGAAACAAATCCTGAAAACACATCAAAACAGAACCTCATTAAAGCATAAATCACACAGGACCTATAAAATAAAAATACAAGTTAAAAAGCAGAAATAAAAACAAAATTCAAAGTACACAGACAACAAAGAGCATGATGAATGCAACAGTACCCCATATTTCAATACTAACATTGAATGTAAATGGCCTAAATGCTCCACTTAAAAGATGCAGAACTGCAGAATGGATAAGAACTCAGCACAGCAAAAGGAACAGTTGGCAGAGTAAACAGACAACCCACAGAGTGGGAGAAAATCTTCACAATCTAAACATCTGACAAAGGACTAATATCCAGAATCTACAATAAACTCAAACAAATCAGTAAGAAAAACAAACAAATAATCCCATCAAAAAAGTAGGCTAAGGACATGTATAGACAATTCTCAAAAGAAGATACACAAATGGCCAACAAACATGAAAAAATGTTCAACATCACTAATGATCAGGGAAATGCAAGTCAAAACCACAATGAAGTACCACCTCACTCCTACAAGAATGGCCATAATCAAAAAATCAAAAAACAGTAGATGCTGGCATGTATGCAGTAAACAGGGAACACTTCCACACTGCTGGTGGGAATGTAAACTAGAATAGCCATTATGGAAAACAGCATGGAGATTCCTTAAAGAACTAAAAGTAGACCTACCATTAGATCCAGCAATCCCACTATTGGTTATCTACCCAGAGGAAAGGAAGTCATTATTCAAAAAAGATACTTGCACACACATGTTTACAACTGCACAATTCACAATTGCAAAATTGTGGAATTAACCCAAATGCCCATCAATCAAGTGGATAAAGAAACTGTGGTATATACATATATGGTGGAATACTAGGCAGCTATAAAAAAGAATGAATTAATAGCATTAGCAGTGACCTGGATGAGACTAGACACTATTATTCTAAGTGAAGTAACTCAGGAATGGCAAACCACACATGGTATGTTCCCACTGATATGTGGGAGCTAAGATATGGGACACAATGGACTTTGGGGACTTGGGGAAAAGAGTGGGAGGAGGGTGAGGGCTAGAAGACTACAAATATAGTGCAGTGTATACTGCTTGGGTGATGGGTGCATCAAATTCTCACAAATCACCACTAAAGAAATTACTCATGTAACCAAATACCACCTGTACCCCAATTACTTATGGAAAAAATAATTAAAAAAAAAAAAAGAAATAGCCAGAAAACTAGAATTGTAAGTGGAGCCTGAAGATGTGACTGAATTGCTGCAGTCCCATGATAAAACTTTAGCAGATAAGGAGTTGCTTCTCAGAGATGAGTAAAGAAAGTAGTTTCTTAAGATAGAACCTACTCCTGGTGAAGATGCCATAAGCATTGTTGAAATGACAACAAGTGATTTAGAATATTCCATAAATTTAGTTGATAAAGCAATGGTAGGCTTTGAGAAGATTAACTCCAATTTTGAAAGAAGTTCTACCGTGGGTAAAATGCTATCAAACAGCATCACATGCTACAGACAACTCTTTTGTGAAAGAAAGTCAGTTGATATAACAAACTTTAATTTTGTCTTATTTTAAGAAATTGCCACAGTCACATCAACCTTCAACAGCCACCACCTTGATCAGTTAGCAGCCATCGACATTGCAGCAAGTCCCTCCACCAGAAAAATCACTGAAGGCCCAGATGATGTTAGCATTCTTTAGGAATAAAGTATTTTTGAATTAAGGTATGTATACATTTTTAGACATAATGCTATTGTACACTTAATAGACTACAGTATACTGTAAACATAACTTTTTTATTTTTTTGAGATAGTGTCTCACTCTGTCACCCAGGCTGGAGTCTAGTGGTGCGATCTCAGCTCACTGCAACCTTCACCTCCTGGGCTCTAGTGATTCTCCCACTTCAGCCTCCTGAGAGCTGGGACTACAGGTGAACACTACCACATCTGGCTAATTTTTCTATTTTCTATAGAGACCGGATTTTGCTATATTGCCAAGGTTGATCTCAGACTCCTGACCTCAAGCTATCTGCCCACCTTGGCCTCCTAAAGTGCTGAGATTACAGGAAGGAGCCACTACATTTGACCCAACATAGCTTTTATATGCACTGGAAAGCCAAAAAATGTGTGACTCACTTCATTGTGATATTTGCTTTACTCCAGTGACGTGGAACTGACCCAGCAATATCTCTGAGGTAGGCTTGTACATTCTAGGTTTTTAGAAAATTAACAGGACAAAAATCAACACTGTATTAGCTGGTGCTGTCATTAAAAAGATAGACTGGGTGACTTATATAACAGAAATTTATTGCTCACAGTTCTGGATGCTGGGAAGTCCAAGATCATGGTGCTATTAGAATGAGTCAATTCTGATGCAAGTGGATGGAGCAAATACAATCTTAAGGCTCAATCTTATGAGTATATAGTTTAGAGCATCAACCCTCTGAACTCTGTACTGGTCTGCACTAGGCGGGGACACTGACAGACTAGCTTGCCCAGAAATAGATAATCAGGACTGTTGGAGGTTTGGAAAGTGTGGCATTCATGTAAAGCGAGTTACAGCAACAAGTTAAGAAGCCCTGTCACACTTCTGGTTTGTGAACAATGAGCATTCAAGAGTGTTTGCACCCTTATGCCTTACAGGATATCTCTGAAAGCAACTTGTTAAACTTTTCAAATGTATGTCTTGGTTTTAGTGTAGCTCTTCAGCCTATCAAGACCACTTAAGATAGTATAATTTGATCTGAGATTGACCATCTCAGCTATCTGTTTTAGTTTAGTATCATCTATAAATCTGAGTGAAATGTCTCCTACAGTGTCATCCAAAGCTCTGGAAGAAGATAGCAGCATCACTGGTTATCTGGCCCAGGAAAAATCACCTCATCTCTTTGATCTTCTGTGTATTTCCCTATAAAATTTGGCTAGGTGGTCTTTAAAGCTAAGCACAAAACAGCAGTTTGCATAAAACTTTAAGAAGCCTCCCTATGTAGTACACAACATTCTATCACCAGGATTTTTACTGAAATTCACTGACATGATATTATATTATATGTCTAATTTGTCTGAATGGGCATATTCTAAAGAAAAGATCTATAGTTTTCATGAGATTCTTAAAAGGATCCAAGGGACCACTATTCCATGAAGACGGTTGTTCCATGTTCCATGAAGAGCCGCTGCCCACCTCACTGCACTATTACAACACATTTCTCTGCCTCGATCATGAAAATGAAAATATTGAAACAGTCCACTGTTTTCATAAAGTAACTGTGAATTCTCCTCAAACTTCCTATAACCCATGAGCCTCCTTCTAACTCAGGAGCAGCTATGGTTTTCTACGTCTGCTGCCCTTCAGACGGGTTGCCATAGCAGAATAGAAAAAAACTAAAGACTCAAGATCCCAGAATTTTAGTATTAAAGCCTTTGAAAATGTAGGCTGCAGGATTCAAGGCCTAAAGTATATGCCTTAACCACTGGATATAGATGCCTACCAAGTCAAAGACAAGTCCAGTTCCATCCCAAAAATAGACAAGGATTCTGCCAGTAAGGGGGAGTCAGAGGAAGAGAAGAGCTGAGATATTAAGGTATCTCTGAAATGGAGTCCCACTCCTGTCCCCATCACTGGTGGGAAAGGGTGAATAACAGAAACTCCAAATGGGTCTGGGGACATCTGTTAACACTGAAAACATTCCAGAAACATCCACAGAGGTATCCCACATTGAGAGTGGAAACAGTAGAAAAATCATCAATGTGTGGGCGCCTGGGCAGACAAGCCTAAAACATCATCAGGGCCTCCAGAATCCAGTGAGTCAAAGGAAGAGCTCATGGTGTTCCCCATGAGCCCAGGAAGGATGGGTAAATAACAGAAAAAGAGCAAAACCCATGAGGCCTCTCAATTGATGAGGCTGACACAGCACAAACATCAGAGACCAGGGGCCAGAAGGTGCAAAGGTGTCTCTCTCAAAGCCAGCTTAGATAGATGATGCCAACCTAAGGCCTGACACCTGATGTCCCCTACCCGATGCCTTGAGATGACATAAGTGTCCTCCCACTCCCCACAATGTACAGAAAGGTGAAGAACAGGGAGCTCCTGGGACCAACTGAGATTTAGCATTTGCCATTCAGCAGAATGGAGATTCAATGAGAAAATGTGTTCAGTTGCAGAAATTCTACAAAAGATACACTTCTTAAATATTCAAGTTTAAGGGTAGAGACATGTATCTGCAACAGAAATCATGACAAACAATGACCAACATTCTGCTAAAATCACATGGCACTATGCTCATGTCTATGGCATTACCCAGGTTCATACAGTCAAAGCAGCTTTTCAAGAAGGAAGCGTAATGACTCTGACAGTGGTGACCCTTTTCTCCTGCTAACCAGTGCTGATTTAGACCAAGTGTTCACTCTCCCTCCACTCGATGAGCCAGGTACAGCCCGCCAGGTTCTCGTTTGGCTGAAGCAGTTCATTGTCAACAAAAGCCCCTAAAATTCTCAGACCTAAATTATCCCTTCCATGTTTTCTGGTGCTAAAGTCTGCTGTCTTCACTAGTCTTTTGAAGTACTTGAGGAAATTCAGTGCTTCTTTTTGAGGCAAATATTGATCCTACCCACAGGATATGGGTATATCCTATTCAGCTGATATATGACAACAGATGGACATCAGGCTCTTGAACGTTCATTTTGACAATTCTGCATTCTTCTGGAATAATTTGGTGGATGGAGTCTTCTGCAGTGAAACAGCATAGAACATAGATATTAAGATCCAAGTTGGAAAAAATCCAACGACAAATCGGTTTAATTCCAGCCTTTACCAAAGGCTCCTGTGAGACTTCCAATATTTAAGGGAGTCTTAAGGGTCATTATACTAGAGTATCCGTTGCCCCTCTTCCAGGTATTGCCCCCAGTCATGGGTTACCTAGCAGAAAGCAAGAATCTGGCTTATATCATCTAAGCCCCCAGCAGAAATAACTTCCCTTAATTAGGATTTTTATTCTCTCTAACTTTTATATATCGTTTATATGAAGAACATCCCTTTAAACAATGTTCCCGTGATTTTTGCAAGGGCCGAGTTAGTTACTGCCTGTTAAATTGTCCCTTATGTAAAGAGCCAGTTGATAAATTGCTTCTTGATTCAGAGCAAGAAAAGGTTTAGTTCCTGAAAGTGTTTGCCTCTGTCCCGCTGTCAAACAATAAAAATTATATAACCCAAAGTTTTCTTTGTTTGCCTTATCTTTAGGAAACTCAGAAATAATTATTGTGCTCTCCTGCAGTAATTGATTTATCTCAAGGATCTTATGACATTGATTTCTCTGCTATATTAATTTGTCTCTGGTTTAAATTGTGCATTGTGTTCGATTTTGTAAACAGCCTCAGGCTTTTCTGAAAATAAGTGGAATATCATTTAAAGAAAAGCATTTTAACTTCCCCAAGAATTGGTTTTCTTCAAAACATCTACCTCAGTTTCATGGTTACACGAACTCATCTATTTGACTAATTTCTGTCACCTCTATTAGAATGTAAGTTCTATGAGGGATAAGAGTACATCAAATTTGCTCACTGTTCTACCTTCAGTGCCTAGCACCATGGTTGAGGGTTAGTGGGCCACAGTAACTAACAACCTGAAAACTTCCCCATGGCTTAAAAAACAAGGCTTCTTTTTTTCTTGCTCACTCTACATATCCACTATAGAGGTCGGCTGTGACTCTACCTTTCATAACCACTGGAATGTTGTCCTGGCAAAGAGAAAAGAGATAGGACAAACCACAAATCATCTATTAGCACTGCGTTGGCCAAACTCCAGTCACATGGCCAGGAAGGAAATGAGTAGTCCTCCCAGGGACAGGTACTGCAGGGAGGGTTTGGAATATTTGGTGACAATAATGCATCTATAACGTATAACATAACCTGAGCAATTAAGTCACCTGGACTTACAAATTACATTTTCCTAAATTAATACAGTGCTCTTTAATTATTTCTTCCCATGTATGTATTTCACCTTTGGTCTTTGAAACTTGTTTTAGAAAAAAGTTCATTTCAAAGTATCCTATTGTACTGTCAACTTCGTTATGCAATGTTCCTGTGACTTTTGCAAGGCCCAAGTTAGTTACTGTCTATTAAATTGTCCCTCATGTAAAGAGCCAGTTGATAAACTGCTTCTTGATTCAGAGCAAGAAGAGGTTTAGTTCCCGAAAGTGTTAGGTCAAATACACATGATCATGCATAATATCTCTCCCCGCCCCCCTGTAGAGCTTAGGAAGTCTAGAGGGCGGGGTATTAACTTTTCCCACTCCAGTGTAGTCACAGAGGCCTCAGTGAACAGTTACAGAGCTCATGTCTGGGTTTCCATCTCCTACTATAGGGAAGAACAGATCAACTGATAATCTGTCATTGGACTTTTCTCAACCTGGATCTTAATATCTATGTTCTATGTTGTTTCACTGCAGAAGAATCCATCCATCTAATTCTTCCAGAATAATGCAGAATTGGCAATATGTTCAAGAGCCTGATTTGAAGTTTGAAGTTTTCACACTTCGAAACACCTGAAAACCCTGAGCAAAATAAAATGTTCTTTTAAATGCATGCCTGAGCTTGGAAGAAAATAAGAGAATTGCAGGGGCCAAAGACAATGAAATGGAAACTACAGCAGGAGACTAAAGAACCAAAAGTGCAACAGTCATGCTCGTGAAAGGCTTTCCAGTTTGATGCTGACATTACAAACCTGAGGCTGAGGTTTTAATGGCTTCATAAAAGCAGACCCCACTTAACTTGGGGAGTTACACTAAGGCCCCAAATAAAGGTACAATCCACAAAGGACCTCAGCCTAAGTAAAAGGTATATCCAGACTATCCAGATTTAGCAAATCAAAATATAGGCTAGCTAGTGAAATTGGAATTACAAATACACTTTTAATATAAGTATGTCCAATGCAGTATCTGGAACATACTTATCCTACAAATTTTTTTGTTGCTTATCTGAAATTTAAATTTAACTGGACACCCTGTATTTTTATCTGGCTATCCTAGGGACACTAGAAAAACTACCCACCAGCCAGCATAAGGAGTCAACAAGAATGCTTGCCTATCTCCAGTGGACTCTCAGCAGTCGGGGACAGGTGGGAGGGAAAAACATCCCCACTTAAAAATGAATAATCATGGGTCTGCCCTTACACAGATTTATGGTTCAACTTTATACTGCACGAGCCTCATCTACCAGGACAGAAATTAGCCTAAGAAAGGCCCACCAGACCATGATACCTCAGCACTCCAAAGATAAGCTCACAACACAAAATTACAGTTAGGTTGTTTATGTACTACAAGCGAAGTATCCTCCTTCACTTGTCAGTTTAAAAATCCAAAGTGCATAAAGGCTTCAAGACATGTCTACAGAATCAGAGAAGCTGATTCCTTCTCTGTATTCCCTTAGGTAGGGCAAATCAAAGGGTTCGATCCCATGGCTTCACTCTGTGATTCTCATTTGGCCAGAAACATAGCTGGGAAAAAAAAAAAAAAAAAAAGCCAGTTCTAGTATTGGAAATTTAGCATTCATTAATCCATTAAGAATAAAAAGGAATGAGATCATGTCCTTTGCAGGGACATGGATGAAGCTGGAAGTCATCACCCTCAGCAAACTAGCACAGGAACAGAAAAGCAAACACCGCATGTTCTCACTCATAAGTGGGAGCTGAACAAAGAGAACACACGGACACAGAGAGGGGAACATCACACACCAGGACCTGTCGTGGGGTGGGGGGTGCGATGGGAGGGAGAGCATCATGACAAATAGTTAATGCATGCAGGGCTTAAAACCTAGGTGACAGGCTGAGAGGTACAGCAAACCACCACAGCACACGTGTACCTATGTGACAAACCTGCACGTTCTGCACATGTATCCTGGAACTTAAAGCAAAATAAAATAAATAAATAGGTCCTTATAATCTAGAAAAAAAAATAGACCTTAGGGCATTTTGATGCTTTTAGTTCCCTTTAATCATAAAAGCCACTTATTAACTAAAACTAGAGATAGCTCAAGCTATCTGATTTTAAAGGCTTAGTCTCAATGTGTCCCTTTCCTGAAATCCCAGTAGAGTGGCCAGCTGTCCTGAAACTCGCCTGGATTTAGCAATGAAATACCTCAGTCCTGGCCAAACCAAGACAGTGGGTCTCAGGAAACATTCTTCATCCTAATAAAAGGCAAATTAAGTACAGTCAACCCTTGAACAACATGGGGGTTATGGGTGCTGACTTCCCATGCAGTAAAAATCTGACTATAACTTTCAACTCCACGAAAACTTTACTCATAGCCTTAACTGTTAACTGGAAGCCTTACCAATAACACATAATGTTAATTAGCACATATGTTGTGTGTATTATATTACAATAAAGTAAGCTAGAGATCACTTGGACTCGGGAAGGGGAACATCACACACCGGGGCCTATCATGGGGAGGGAGGAGGGGGGAGGGATTGCATTGGGAGTTATACCTGATGTAAATGACGAGTTGATGGGTGCAGCACACCAACATGGCACAAGTATACATATGTAGCAAACCTGCACGTTGTGCACATGTACCCTACAACTTGAAGTTTAATAATAATAAATAAATTTAAAAAAAAAAAAAAAGTAAGCTAGAGAAAAGGAAATGTATTCCTTTAGCTGCCATCCTGCCTCCCTGTGTGCTTCTAATCTTAGCTGGTCTCACCCGAGACTCCTCAAGTGCCAACCCTAGTCCCCCGCGCAGCCTCTTTTCCACTCAGATAAGATGAAAGAAACAATCATGAACCAAAAACTCACCAAACGGCAAGCAGAAGTGCACATTGGTCAGAAAGGAACTGCTCACAGAAAAAAGGTGGTTCATAGCATCTGAGACACTGTGTGTGAGGGCAAGTAGGCCCCTTTGACACCTTTGGTGTTGAAGTCATGAGGTTTTGAGTGTCCAGGGACATTGTCCATATCAAAAGAACTTTAAAAGTCAGTCTGGTAAGGTATTTCTTGACTTCAGGGACAAAACAGCAATGGAACCAACCCAGAAAAAGGGTTCTCATTGTCCAGGCCTTGTTGTACAACCGAAAGACTAGCAGCTAGTATTTATCTTGTCCCTTCAAGGCTCAGAGGTTAACGGTTTTATAGATAAGGGCAGTCCTGATCATAAATCTAGTGACAGCAGAGTATAAAAAATTTTAGTTCTCCTTAAAGAAGTTAGGGGTAAACAATATCTCTGGTATTGAAGAGGTGAATATGTTTACACACCAAGGAGCAGTGATTCACTTTAACAACCCTAAAGTTCAGGCATCCCTGGCAGCAAACACTTTCACCATGACAGGCCATGCTGAGACAAAGCAGTTGACAGAAATGCTACTCAGCATCTATCATAAACCAGTGCTGCAGATGGTCTGACTAGTTCAAAGAGACTGGCTAACACTCAGCCCAAACAGTCTGTGGGAGGAAAAGCACCACTTGCTCCTGGAGAGGATGATGATGATGAAGTTCTAGATCTTGTGGAGAATTTTGACGAGGCTTCCAAGAATGAGGCAAACTGAACTGAGTCAACTTCTGAAGAAGATAAAACTTGAAGTTGTTACTGGAAGCTGCTGTTTTACATTATGACTGCTTTTTACAAATGTTTGGTTTACAGATCTAATAAAATCTAGATCTCTAATATTTTTAAGCCCAAGCCCCTTGGACACTGCAGCTCTTTTCAGTTTTTGCTTATATACAATTCACTCTTTGCAGTGAATTAAGCTGAAGAAGCCTGGGAATAAAGTTTGAAACAAAGGTGAATAAAGTTCTTTGCCTCATAAAATATGTATGTGTGTGTACACACATATATACATGCATACACATATATGCATATATTCACACACATATATACATACACATATACATGTACACACACACATATACATACACATAGACATACACACATATAGTATTCATTAAGTAGAAGTGGATCATCACAAAGGTCTTCATCCTTGTCATCTTCACATTGAGTAGGCTGAAAAGGAGGAGGAAGAGGAGGGGTTGGTCTTGCTGTGTCAGGGGTGACAGAGGCAGAAGGGGTGGAGGAGATAGAAGGGGAGGCAGGAGAGGCAGGGATATTACATATGTATTAGTCCATTCTCACGCTGCTAATAAAGACATAACTGAAACAAAGTAATTTATAAAGAAAAGGAGGTTTAACTGACTCACAGTTCCACATGGCTGGGGAGGCCTCACAATTATGGTGGAGGGCAAAAGAGGAGCAAGGGCATGTCTCACATGGCAACAGGCAAGAGAGCTTATGTAGGGGAACGCCCATTTATAAAACCATCAGACCTCGTGAGACTTATTCACTACTACAAGATCAGTATGGAGGAAACTGCTCCCATGATTCAATTACCTCCTACAGGGTCCCTCCCATGACACATAGGGATTATTACAATTCAAGGTGAGATTTGGATGGCAACATGGTCACACCATATCACCATGTAACTTCATGGAAATACATTGTTAATTCTGTCTGATTATTTTTTGGCTTTGCTTTTTAATTTATCTAAATATTTCTATATATATGGTACTAATCCTTCTACAACCAGGCCCCTTTAGATTTCAGTGCCCCTGTATTTTTAGTGACTGAAACAATGAAAATTCTGGTCAAGTCCTGTCTTGTCTTTCGGGTACATGTTAACCACTCCCTCTTTGCCCAATATCCCTTTTTACTCACAATATAATTATAAACTGCTGATCTACTATTTCTTTGTAAAGCAGAAGGAAATAACTTAAGGGTCACAAAAAAACTTTGGCAGAATAAATAAATGCCTTTAAGAATGTTTCACCCAGCTGCTGACACCCAGAAGTCTGGCTGCTCAAGTTGTTATCTGAGACTGAAGAAACACAGACTTCTCCCCTGGATTCCCTGAAAGGCCCCCTCCCTTACTCTCCAGCTGCATAAAAACTCCCTGCTTCAACTTTTTCTTAAGATGGATTTGAGAGAGCTTGTTCTCCGTGGCTTCCACTTTAGCCAAATTGAAAAACCTACTCTATCTCCAAGCACCAATGTCTCATTGTTTGGCTCCAGCTGCACAATGGGCACACGAGCCTGAATTTGGGGTTCTACGACACTTTCAATGTTTGCTTTAGTTTCATTGCTCATGTTATAGAAGAATTCATGCCATAAAATAAGTCAAAAGCAGTCTTGAATAATTAGAAGGCTTCTGCCAGGTTGTCTAATGTCAATTTGTTTCCTAGCACTGCTTCTTTTGTCCTCTATTCTTTATTGTCTGGCGCTAATTCAGAAGCACTCATCTCCATCAAGTCATCTCCTGTTAATTCCATTCATGTGATGTCTGCTAGCTCTTGGAGTTCTCCAAGATCTATATCTTGAAACCCTTTATTCCTACCTTTTTTGCCATACCCACAATCTCTTTTATTATTTCCTTGACTGTCTCTGTCATAAATCCTATGAAGTCATGTGCAACATCTGAGCAGTTTTTTCCAACAGGAATTTATTACTTCAGGCTTAATGACTTCCATGATTCTTTTTATCCCAATAATAGCATCTTTAACGGCGGGTAAGCCTTTCAGACTTTCATAATGTTCTCTCTCTCAGATTCTCTTCATAGAGACAATCCTTTTGATAGAGTACAGTGTGTAATGAGCCTTAAAGGTCTTTATGACCCCCGATCTAGAGGGTAAATTAGAGACACTGTGTTTGGGAGCAAGTAGACCCCTTTGACACCTTCTGTGTTGAATTCATGGGGTTCTTAGTGGCCAGGGACATTGCCCAATATCAAAAAAAAACTTTAAAGTTCAGTCACTTACTAGCAAGATACTTCCTGACTTCAGGGACAAAGCATCAATGGGACCAACCCCGAAAAGGGGTTCTTGTTGTCCAGGCCTTCTTCTTGTACAACCAAAAGACTGGCAGCTGGTGTTTTTTTCCCTTCAAAGTTCAAGGGTTAACAGTATTATAGATAAGGGCAGTCCTAATCATAAACCTAACTGCATTTGCACAAAATGGTAGAGTTAGCCTATCCCTTCCTGCCTTCAGCCCTGTTGTTCACTTGTCTTTCTTACTAATAAATGCCCTTTGTGGCATTTTTTTCCAGAATAAAGCATTTTGATCTGCATTTTAAAAACAGGTTCATGAAGATATCCATTCTCCTCAATGATTTGCTTAATGGCATCTGGAAACTCATCTGCTGCCTCCTCATTGGCAGAAGCTGCTTCTCCTGTTATCTTGACATTTTTTAAGCCAAATCTCTAAAATTATCAAACCATCCTTTGCTGACACTAAATTCTCTAGCATTAGACCCTTAAACTTCATTTTGTTTTTAAGTTGTTATATAATGACTTTGCTTTTTTTGAATATTAGTATATAGGTATGCCTTTTTTATAGCAATCCTGCATCCACATAAAAAGCTACATTTTCAACGTGAAATAAAAAGGTATTTCACCAACACAGGAACAGAAAACCAAACACTTCATGTTCTCACTCATAAGTGGGAGTTGAACAATGAGAACACACGGACACAGGGAGGTGAACATCACACACCAGGGCCTGTTGAGGGGCTGGGGGCAAGCAGTGGGAAGAGTATTAGGCAAATACCTTGTGCATGTGGGCCTTAAAACCTAGATGACAGATTGATAGGTGCAGCAAACCACCATGGCACATGTATACCTATGTAACAAACCTGCACGTTCTGCACATGTATCGCAGAACTTAAAGTAAAATAAAAAAATAATAATAATTTTTAAAAAGGTATTTCACCAAAAGTGCAAGATTTCTGCACCCACTGGCATAGCTGCAGCAATGGCTTTACAACATTCCTTTTCTTTTTTCACAATGGTCCTTACATTGGATTCATTTATCCTGAAATGGAGGGCAACCACAGCTACAGATCAAAATCTACAGTACACATTATCAAGCAATCCAACTTTTTCTTGGAATGTCATGACTTTTCTCTGCTTCTTGGGAGCATTTCCAGCATCACTAATGGCATTTTGAATGGGTTTAATTATGTTCTCCAAGGTTTATGGTATTGCACTAAACACGACAAGAAATACATGAGAACTGTGAGAAATAATTTTTTACTGTAATACCCAATTTACTGGAGAGATGAACTGCTCATGTGGAGATGATTTTATGCAGTTATGATTTAATACTCAATCTTTATGTCTACATTTCTTTCAACTTCAAATGGCATCATGTGCAGTCTGCGTTTGTGCATATGTTTTGATAATTTTTTTATTATTACACTTTAAGTTCTAGGGTACATGTGCACAACGTGAAGGTTTGTTACATATGTATACATGTGCCATGTTGGTGTGCTGCACCCATTAACTCGTCATTTACATTAGCTATATCTCCTAATGCTATCCCTCCTCCCTTCCCCCGCTCCCCCCACCCCATGACAGGCCACAGTGTGTGATGTTCCCCTTCCTGTGTCCAAGTGTTCTCATTGTTCAATTCCCACCTATGAGTGAGAACATGCAGTGTTTGGTTTTTTGTCCTTGTGATAGTTTGCTGAAAATGATGGTTTCCAGCTTCATCCATGTCCCTACAAAGAACATGAACTCATCCTTTTTTATGACTGCATAGTATTCCATGGTGTATACGTGCCACATTTTCTTAATACAGACTATCACTGATAGACATTTGGGTTGGTTCCAAGTCTTTGCTATTGTGAATAGTGCCACAATAAACATACATGTGCATGTGTCTTTATAGCAGCAGGATTTATAATCTTTTGGGTATATACCCAGTAATGGAATGGCTGGGTCAAATGGTATTTCTAGTTCTAGATCCTTGAAGAATCGCCACACTGTCTTCCACAATGGTTGAACTAGTTTACAGTCCCACCAACAGTGTAAAAGTGTTCCGATTTCTTCACATCCTCTCCAGCACCTGTTGTTTCCTGACTTTTGAATGATCGCCATTCTAACTGGTGTGAGATGGTATCTCATCGTGGTTTTGATTTGCATTTCTCTGATGGCCAGTGATGATGAGCATTTTTTCATGTGTCTGTGGGCTGCATAAATGTCTTCTTTTGAGAAGTGTCTGTTCATATCCTTCACCCACTTTTTGATGGGGTTGTTTTTTTCTTGTAAATTTGTTTGAGTTCTTTGTAGGTTCTGGATATTAGCCCTTTGTCAGATGAGTAGATTGCAAAAATTTTCTCCCATTCCGTAGGTTGCCTGTTCACTCTGATGGTAGTTTCTTTTGCTGTGCAGAAGCTCTTTAGTTTAATGAGATCCCATTTGTCAATTTTGGCTTTTGTTGCCTTTGTTTTTGGTGTTTTAGACATGAAGTCCTTGCCCATGCCTATGTCCTGAATGGTATTGCCTAGGTTTTCTTCTAGGGTTTTTATGGTTTTAGGGCTAACATTTAAGTCTCCAATCCATCTTGAATTAAGTTTTGTATAAGGTGTGAGGAAGGGATCCAGTTTCAGCTTTCTACCTATGGCTAGCCAGTTTTCCCAGCACCATTTATTAAATAGGGAATCCTTTCCCCATTTCTTGTTTTTATCAGGTTTGTCAAAGGTCAGATGGTTGTAGATGTGTGGTATTATTTCTGAGGGCTCTGTTCTGTTCCATTGGTCTATATCTCTGTAAATTTTAACTTTAATAGATTTGTGCATATTTTGTTGCAGTAAATGATAGACTAGTATCAACATGTATTTTACGCATGCATGACATGCCTAGCTTTTCCTTAATTTTTTTCAATATTTCTAGTCTACATGGTTTATCTGTGAGTCTTTTCAAATTGTCATAAAACTTCAAAAAATTCCAATATATTTATTGAAAAAAAATTCACATATAAGTGGCCTTGCTCAGTTCAAACTCATGTTGTTCAAGGGTCAACTGTTAATCTTTGAAGGTTTTTCTCTTTATCCTCCTACAAGCAACATGTGGGAAAAAATAAGCTAATAATTATTTCTTTAAGAGACAGGTTGGACAGAGAATGTCTATAACTGAAATATACATGAATAAATATGTACATATGAATATACACTAACTCATAAGCTTCCTTGAGCTTCAGTTTCCTTATTTGTAAAATACAACCAACCATAGAACCAAAAGGTTTCAGTAAAGATTCAATGAGATTGTGCACAGTATAAATAAAGCACTTAGCTTAGTTTCAGACACATAGTAAGCACTCAAAATTGTTATTTCTTATTAAGTTTCATACTTCCGTAGCACTTACATTTTATATTTCAGTAATATTAAATGCTGCCATTTTCACATTTTTGGTTTGAAGTAGCAGCTTTTTTGATTTTGCTTGAAGATTCTCACACACAGTATCTCAGAAACTGTTGACGGATGCAAATTATTTTCTCTCACTATACGTGGACACTGATCATTCATCCTTTGACTTTCAAAATCCAAACATTCTTATCAAGATTCAGGAAAAGTGACAATGATTTCTACTTTTAAAAACTTTTTAAAAACAAGCCTGATACATTTTATCTTGTCTGCTTATCCTTTTTCCAAAATGTAAAAGTAATAGTGAAAATAGGCTTCTCAGGTCGGGCGCGGTGGCTCATGCCTGTAATCCCAACACTTTGGGAGGCCAAGGTGGGCAGATCATGAGGTCAGGAGTTCAAGACCAGCCTGGCTATCATGGTGAAACCCTGTCTCTACTAAAAATACAAAAATTAGCTGGGCATGGTGGCACATGCCTGTAATCCCAGCTACTCGGGGGCTGAGGCCAGAGAATTGCTTGAACCAGGACCTGGGAGGCAGAGGTTGCAGTGAGCCAAGATTACACCACTGCACTTTAGCCTGGGCCACAGAGCGAGACTCTGTCTCAAAAAAAAAAAAAAAGAAAGGCTTCCCTTTTCCCCACTTTTTACCACTAGTGACCCAGAACAAACAGCTTTCATTTCTGATTTTGAAAGTACTTATTTAAATTGCGTATATGTTTTATACCAATCTATAGTTTTACTGATATAAAAGAAGCTAAAACTATTTTTTAAAGTTCTTTTTTTCTTCCGGAATTAGCTGCATTGAGCATGTGCATATTAACAGTCTTTTAAATTGCTATTAATATGAAGACATTACCCTTCCTCTGTCAGAAGGACATATCACTCAGCCATTTGGAATGAGTTCTGACAGATTTGCCCCCAAATCACCCATATCATCTTCTTTCATCTTTTTTGTGGCCAGAATATAGTTTAACGCTATGATTATTTCAGATATTGCTGTCAAATAAGATTTTCCTTTGTTTGACATTGAAAGTCCTGAACGGGATCAAGACAGGTGATCTAAACCTGTGTCTCTCAAATTTGAATGTGCATATAAATTACATTTTGAGAAACTTGTTAAACATGGATTCTGATTCTGCAGGGGCTGATCGGGACTGTGGCCCAGGATTCTGCATTTCTAGCAAGTTCCCAGGTGATGCCGACACTGCTGGTCTGGACCACATTTCAGCAGCACAGATCTAAAGCAATGGTTCTCAGAATGTTGTCTTGGGACCAGCAGCACAGGCATCACCTGGGAACTTATCCTAAAATGCAAATTCTCAGGGCACACCCCAGACATTCTGAATGAGAAACTTCGGGTTAAGGCCCAGTAATCTGTGTTTGCACTGGATCAACTGAGGATTCTGATGCACAAAACATTTGAGAACCACTGCTCTAAACAACTAACACCCTGCTCTAAAGTAAATTTCCTGCCAATATGGACCGATTTTATTGTTTTCTATTAAGACAGAAATCAAGGCTGTCTTGGGTCTGAGGCATCCAGGACAGTCTGGCCATGGCTAAGTTAACTGCAGGAAAGAAGCACTTAACAAATCTGCCCATGCTGGTGAGTGGGCCCTGGAAAAGCAGACCCTGCCACCAGCTCTGGCTGAAATTTCACCAGGCAGGAGCATTCCCTACATTTGAACATATGGATGGCATTGAAACCAGCAGTCACAGCAGGAGGGAAGTCTGACAAGGGTTAGTAGAGCAGTGCTGGATTGCCCAACACAGAGATAGGCATGTCCACTAAACAGAGACAGTAAAATAATGAGGAAAACAATTGTGAAGAACATAACATTTTTTCAAGAAAGCATGAAAATCAACATCATGTTGAAAATCACATTATTCAGCTTCTTTATAATCATGTTACTGGTTAATGTGACTTGGTGTAGTCTCTAGAGCCAGACTGCCTGTCTCTAAGTCCTGGCTCTACCATGTAACAGTTACGTGACTTTGGAATTTACTCATCTCGCATTGCCTCAGTTTTATCATCTGTAAAATGGGGATAATGCATTTTTTGTTAGAATTAAATATTACATCAGATTTGCAAAGCTCTTAGAATAATGCCTTCTATATAGTAAGTGCTTAATAAATATTAACTTTTATTACAAGTTGGGGGAAAGAAAATAAGGGTTCCACACTTTTTTCAGTGCTTAGGGTCTTGAAAGAATTATTGAACAAATTAACCAATAAACCAATGAAGTTTAACACAACTTGTGAGAGATTACACAAAAGTCAGAAATGCAAGCAGATAAGAAGAGCCATCTGAAGAGATCTATGGGTCCTAGAGAAAGACCAAGCAAGAGTAGGATAGAACTAGGGAAAGGGCAGGACTCTGCCCACAGTCAGGTGCATATCAGAAAAAAGGAACACACCTTAAATCTCTGGGGTACACATTAGGAGATGTGTGTGTGCTGGCCACCCGCAAGGATGTATCATCATCAGTAACTCTCAGAACTTAAGGCCACACCACTGGCTTTCACCTTAGCTGCAAATGGAATCACCTGGGGAGTTTTTAAAATACCGATACCTGGGTTCTACCCCCAGAGAGTCTGTTTCATTGGTCTGGGGCATTACCTAGGCATCAGAGTTCCAAAATCTCCTGAAAGTGAGTTTATTAGTGCCCAGGGTTAAGTATCTTGCATCTTTTAAGTTTGTCAGCATTGATGCTGGAAGTTGTAATGGGCCCAACTGCAGGTAAATGAGAAACTTAAGGATAGGAAAACATTGTCCCTGCTTATTCATCATCTCCACGTTCTTTTTTTGTTTTGAAATGGAGTCTCATTCTATCACTCAGGCTGGAGTGCAGTGGCATGATCTCGGCTCACTACAACCTCCGCCTCTCGGGTTCAAGTGATTCTCCTGTCTTAGCCTCCCAAGTAGCTGAGATTACAGGTGTGCACCACCACATCTGGCTAATGTTTTTTTATTTTTTTGGTGGAGACAGGGTTTTACCATGTTGCCCAGGCTGGTCTCAAGCTCCTAACCGCAAGTGATCTTCCCGCCTCAGCCTCCTAGAGTGCTGGAATTACAGGCGTGAGCACTGCACCTGGCCCAGGTTCTTTATTCTTTATATTTATGCTCTGGACTTAGTTCCTTCCAAGCTGTTGCTAGTACATAGGGTGGCTTTGTGCAATTCAGAAGCATGTTTTCCTTCTTTAGGATGCTCCGTCAAGAACAGAATGGTCTGAGATGTTGCCCTACGTGCCCTACGTGCAAGCTAACAAGTAAGACTATCGCAGTTTCATAGATGGTGACAGAAGACTTGAGAATTCTTGCTTTTGGACTTGTTTTTTTTTTTTTTTTTAATCATTTCATTCCTCAGATGATTTCCTATTTGTACTTCAACTTTTTTACTTATTATTTACCCTAAGATTTTGATATTTTAAGACATGATCGGTTCCATATACTACTGGGCCTAATCCTTGTTATTGGCACATCGAAGCAACATAAGCCACCTCGGAACTGAGAAATACAGATTAAACTAGCCAAATCCATGATAATGACTGAGTTGTGTATAAATGACCCATACAAAGTATTAGATGAAACAAGAGACTTCCAAGAATTGGCATGGCCTCAGGGAGACACAATGTCTGAAGATGTCCCATAACTGTGAAACTGCCATCTTACCAGCTACAAGAACTCAAGTTTAATCTCTTGCAAGAACTATCCTGAAAAGATGGCCTAACAACTCTGTGCTGTCACGTGTCTGAGTGTTGCAACAACAGGCGAATGATTAGTATGGAATTTTAAAAGGGGAACAAAGAAAAAGAAGGAACAGAGGCTAACTAGCATAAACTGGGGAGAATTTGTATCTGGCAAATACCAACAAAGAAGTATCTGCTATGTTGGGGCAGGGACTTCCAACTGGCTTTCCCAAGGCCTTGGTAAATGTCCCTCCAATCCTGTGATGGTTAATTTTATGTATCAACTTGACTAAGCTAAGGGATGTCCAGATAGCTGGTAAAACATTATTTCTGAGTGTGTTTGTGGGGGTGTTTCTAGAAGAGATCAGCATTTGAATCAGTAGACTGAGCAAAGAAGATTCGCCCTCATCAATGTGGGAGGGCATCATCCAAGCCATTGAAGGCCCAAATAGAATAAAATGTCAAAGGAAGAGCAAACTTGCTCTCTTCCTTCTTGAACTGGCACTTACATCTTCTCCTGCCCTAGGATGTTGGAACTTCTGCTTTTCAGGCCTTCAGACTCGGACTGAATTACACCACTTTTTGGTTCTCCAGCTTACATATGGCAGATTGTGGGACTTTTTGGCCTCCATAATCATGTGAGCCAATCCCCATAATAAATCTCTGATATATTTACATATATCCTATCAGTTCTATTTCTCTGGAGAACCATGACTAATACACCCTTCCACTGTTTCATTCCAGTTCCACATTTGGCAAGCAACATTCCATGACTCATCTGGCTTCCCAGCCATGTTGCTATAGGGAAGGACCCCAGATAATGAAAGAAACTAGCCTTGTAATATAAAGGAACTAAAATGATACGCTGGCATTCTGATCTATGCATCAGACTCTCACAAGTTTGTTAGTGAGACTGTCATTTCCCCAGTGGCAAATTGCCTCTAAATCATCAGTACCAAAGCTGGATCCAGCCATGGACATGCAGAGGACCACATGAAGGCATTTTCCCAGGAAGGCCACCAGGCTTCTCTAAACTCCCCCTCATTATTCCCTGATAGCAACTGGTCCCACTCCCAGGTTTCATCCCACCCTAAGGTGAGCATCTGAGCTGAAACTGGTCCCTAAAATTCCAGAAGTTTACAGAGACAGGGCAATTTTAAACCCTTCAGGGAAGTCCCTATTGTCCAATTTAGGGCATGCAAGCAGAGTGTCACTCTCAAGACTGAAATATTACGTCTTAACTGTTTAAAGACCAGAATGCGATGAGGACTTGGAACTGCCACATGCACCCAGGATCCATATTTATTCATTCAGCACCCAGAATGTGGTAGATAATAGATACTATAGATAGAGAGGAAAATGAGATGGAACATTACCCATGGGCTCATATTGTCACAGGACTAGTTATCAGCTTTGCAGGGCTTGAGTCAATCAGTGGACCCAAAGTTGACTAGCATATTGGGGACTGACTCTCACTAACCCAAGTCATCTGATAATGAAGAGTCAAGCAGAATTCCATTTATTAATTTATATTGATCAGAATTTTATCATTTCTAGTGACTATAAGGAGTCTGCTATTAGGCCGTTCTCTATATCAAGGTGCCTGGAAAGGCAAGTTATCAATGTTCACTCGGTTAATTAAGGGAAGAATGGATGCTGAGGGCCACCTCACACCCAACACGGGAATGCCTAACTTTGATGGATGCCTCCATGTTGGAAAACTACTATCTTTATAGCAATCCTGTCATCATGATATGAAATTTGTTTTTCTTCTAGAAAATTAGCTAATACAGATGGTCACCCTAATTATCAAGTAAAGTTAGAATGAGCTGTGCGACAAATGGTCCTGTCATGTCTTCTTACTTGAGAACTAGTTATTGTTTATCTTGACAACACGCATGTAGTGGGTTGTATCTGCTTGGTTATATAAAAGGATGAGATTTCTGTCTTTGCCATCTCTTAGAGGATTGCCTGTGATGTGCATTACATTCTGGTTTAACACTTATTCAATAATAAATGTGTTTTCTTTCTCTGCTTCCTCAATAGAGAGGATTTCTGGGTTGGAAGGAGATTTTGTTTTTAATTATATTTCCCTACCATCGTATTCTTCCACATCCACAGTCCTTAGCATATACATGAGAGCACTTTTATCTCTCATGTATAAAAGATTTTCTGCTGATTTCTACTATTCCTTTTCCCATTTTCACACATCTAAGAGCAAGATGGATTTTTTTTTAGTTAGTGGGGAAAAAGGTAATACTAATTCAAAATATAAAGCCATAGTCAGAAAGTTTGAAAATCTTTGCAAGCCAGATTTTTTTAATGATGTTAAACAGTGGCAGGTGGGGAAATATGTTCTTTGTGAATACCAAGGGGTATAAAAGAAGGGAAGGAGGAAGGGAGCAAGACAAAGTAGGAATTCTGGAAGGTAGAACCCAAGTAGTCATATGGGAAATACCAAGTCTTCAAAACATCACAAGAGGCTATATTAATTCTAACTCTTTTCCTAAAATTTGGAGGAAGTGTTAAGATGTTGAAATGCATAGCTAATTTGCGTACTTTGAATGAGTCATGACATATTTCAACTGACAAGAATTTTTCTCATTGAAACATAATGATAGTGAGCTTTTTGTATTAGCCGTCATCCTTATAATATTCAGAGACTGTGTTGTTTTGTATAATTTACTTGGAGGGTACAGATCTCACTTATCCACTCACAAAACAAGGGTAATGTGTTGGGGTATAAATTTAAAATCCAGGAATGTCTGATTGCATTGTGCTGTAAGTTCACGCCTTGTTTTCATAAAGGCTAAAAGGTTAACAAAATAAAGATAATTTATGAGGAGCAAGATAAGAATTTGGCAAAGTACACGTAGCAGAGAGTCTTGTGGACCCATATGTTTTGGGCACCAGGGAGATGGATGATATCATGGCTTCTCAGTGGTCTGTGTGAGGGATCCCTCAGCACTCATTTTTTCCCTACTAACCAAGTGCGCATTGTTAACTTGCCTTCCCAGGGGCACCTTGATACAGAGAAGGGCCTCAAGAACAGACTCCTGTAGGTACTAAAAATGATAAAATTCAGATCAATGTAAATTAATAAATTAGAATTCTGATTGATTCTTCATTCTCATGTGACTTGGGTTAATAGAGTCAGTCCCCAAGATTTTAGTCAACTTTGGGATTGAATCAATCCCTACAAAGCTGATAACTAGTCCTGTGAATGTGTGGTCACTCGCCAGGATAATCCCATGGGTAATGTTTCCATGGAGTCCAGCCTCAGCAATCAGCCGATGGCTCTTTGTGATTCTCTCTCTCCTGCCCCTTCTCTCTTTCCCTTCCTTACTCCCTCTCCTCTAATTTCACAAAGTAATTTTTAGAATTCTCATTTACCACCCAGGTGATCCCTCTCTTTCCCGTCATAAAGGTTGTAGCCTATACGCCTATAACAAATGAGAAACTAACAGGAGAAAAGCTTAACAAGTATACTTGATCATAGGTTTATGTGACATGGAAGCCTTCAGGATGGAGGCCTAAAAATACAGGGAAAACTGTCCATCTTTGTGCTTAGGTTCTATGAAGTAGGGACAACCATTTAGAAAGGGGATTGGACAAAAAGGGTATGAGCTAATAGGAATAGACTGACTGGGGAAACCCAGAAAGGCCTGCATGTCCAGATTCTTCTTGGCTTCTCTGTGCAGCATTCCTTTCTCCTCGGTAGAACCACTCTAAACGGAAGCCTTTTGTTTTTTTGTTGTTGTTTTTTTTTTTGAGATAGGGTCTCGCTATGTCACCCAGGCTGGAGTGCAGTGGCACAATCTCAGCTCACTGCAACCTCTGCCTCCCAGGCTCAAGCGATTCTCCCACCCCAGCATCCCGAGTAGCTGGGACTACAAGTGTGTGTCACCACCCAATTAACTTTTGTATTTTTTGTAGAGATGGGATTTCATGATGTTGCCCAGACTAGTCTTGAACTCCTGCACCCAAGCAATCTTCCTGCCTTGGCCTCCCGAAGTGCTGAGATTACAGGCATGAGCCACTGCACCCAACCTGAAATGAGAGTCTTAATTTATTTATCACCAGTTGTTACACAGAAATGTGGGGGAAGGTTAGAGGAATATTTTTAGGCTCTATGGCTGGCTGTAGGGAAAAGAGGTTCTAATTTCTATGCTTTACCTCAGGGAGAGTGAGGGGCAAAGGACAGGAGGGCAGAAGGTTGGAGACAGACTTTGCTTCTGATGCTGCTTCTGAGGTTTTCATTTGGAGGTATTGTTTTCAGAGCCCCAACCACCATAAAAATACAAATGGAGAAGGGGATAAAATCACCAAGATAGCAACAAAATATCTTGCTTTACTATGATCTATGATTTACTAAATGGGACAATCAAAGTCACATGAAAAATATGAAAAGCAGGCCGGGCGCAGTGGCCCATGCCTGTAATTCTAGCACTTTGGGAGGCCAAGCTCAAGAGTTCGAGACCTGAGCTCAGGAGTTTGAGACCAGCCTGGGCAACATGGTGAAACTCCATCTCTACTAACATACAAAAGGAATTAGCTGGGTGTGGTGGCACATGCCTGTAGTCCCAGCTACTTAGGAGGCTGAGGCAGGAGAATTGCTTGAACGCAGGAGGCAGAGGTTGCAGTGATCCGAGATCGTGCCATTGCACTCCAGGCCTGGCAACAGAGCAAAACTCTGTCTCTAAAAAAATAAAAAAAGAAAGAAAAAGAAAAGCAGATGATGACAGTTCTTAAGGGAATATCATCATACCTGAGGAGCCAAGCCCAATAATGCGTGGCATGCCACGGTCCCCTCTGAAGACAAAGTGACCACGGAGGTCCCATGAGACTCCAGCAGCCCTGGCCACAGCCGATTGGAGCCACAGCAGACACTGAACATTCTAACGTTTGGTGTAATCCAAAATGAGATGACAGAGGCGGGGCGAGAGGCTCACACCTATAATCCCAGCTACTTGGGAGGCTGAGGTGGTAGGATCACTTGAGCCCAGGAGTTTGGGGTTAGAGTGAGCTATGACTGTGTCACTGCACTCCAACCTGGAAGATGAAGCACGACTCTGTCTCAAAAATAAATACATTAATTAATTAAATAAAATGAGATAATAGTGAGTAAACCTGAAGCTTTCTCTGTAGGTCTGTGACCTGCAGATTTTTTTAATGTTAACACTGTAATATGAAAGCATGGCTAAACAGCCTTGCTCTTTTGGCACCCTGACCAATGCCTCTCACTTTAGCTGAGTTTAAGAGCTTCCTTAAGAAATGACTAGCAGACCCCATGATCTCCAAGCCTAGGGGCAGCCATTTTAGCTTGGGGAATTGAGGGCACAGAGGCATGTTGACAGCAGTCAGAGGAATACTGCAGTTGGGGGTCATGTCCCTACACTACAATCTGACTTAGTCTGTTATTTGTCAATATGAAAGAACAACGCAGAATCACTTGACATGAGTAAAACCAACAGCATGAAAGAGAGCTGCCAAGATGAAGACGCCTTGTAAAGGTCCCAGAAGAAAACCTGTATTTAATATTTGAAGCAATTTTCTCAAAGACACTGAGAAGTTACAAGATTCATAAAACAAGACATTACCGGCCATGCCAATGGATATGTTAATTAAGTTCACACTTACAGGCACTAACTCCAACAGAAGATTCCACTTTCACAATGTCTCAATAGCCAATTCTATGTGTTCAAATTCACTGTTTATGCAGAGCCCTTCACACACCACCAACCACGCAATTAATATCAACGCACAGGGAGTAATCAGAGGCAGGTAACAAACCGCAGCAACGGTGCTGGTGACCAATGGCTAACACACCAGTCAAGTGGGTCCTGAGTCCTTGGTAGGGTTGCTGCTTCTCTCTGCTGACAGCCACCAAGACAGGAGAAGCCCTCAGACTTACTCCGGGCAGAGTTTCCAAAGGCATCTCTGAGAAGGCCTGGTCTTTGCTGCTTTAACAATCCTCAGCCACTTTTCACTTTCTGTTGGGTTCGGTCCAGGTGTTGAGCTGTACCTGGCAACAGCAGGTGCTATTACCTCAGTCCATTACATGTACGTTTATCGCATTGAGGCAGGAGCAGCTTCACTGTGGGCTTAATGCTGCTTGACAAGAGTGACTCCCTTTTGAGACATTAGGATCACAAACCATTATGACATATCACAAGAAAATACTGCTATGTAAAATGCTCATCAGAGAACAAGAGTTCGTATAAAAGAAAAACATGATTGCCAAAATAAGAACCATATTAAAAGTTGAAAAGCCAAATGGGCACAACTGAAGAACGAATTAGTAATTAGAAGACCAAGTCATAGAATTCTACCAGAACATTGAACGGAAATTCTATGCAAAACTATGGAGATTACAAAACTCAAGTGGAGACAAGGAGAAAAAATGCAGTCATAATAATCTATATTCAGAAAGAGAAATAAAGAAGAAACGGAATCCCGAATATTGTAGAAAATTGCTCTGAGATGAAAAAAAGACTTGATATTCCAATACAGTCTCTGGTTTGAAATAGGAATATCAAAAGAATGTAACTAGATTTCTACTGTTGAGATATTTAACTATATTGCTTTTGAAGTCTGGGATAATTCTATACTTAAGTTTAACTTTAAAAGAGCACAAACTACCTCGATTCTATTCTGTCTGCTAAATGTGCATAAACAATTTCTGTATGGAATATTTTTTTCAAGTCTGCTGGATTTATTCAAATAAGGCATCAACCCATTTTACTCTGTTTTTAGCAGACATTTGGTACAGGGTAATACAGCCCGTGGATAATCACCCAGTGTTTACTAGTTAACTAAAAACATTAACAGTTTATTTGATGCTTATGAGAAAGCTACAAACAATACTTTTCTTGGAGGTAGAATGATTTGGAGAATGTATTATGACCATGCTGAGCTTTTGCAAATGGAAAGATTTCTTCACAATAAAATATGTTGAGACGGTCATATTTAAGCAATGCCTTTACAGCCACACATCCATTCAATAGTACTGATTCCTCACTTTATACTCGCTGGAACTTAATCCCTTCCTGTACACTTACAAAATTCCATACAAAGTTTAATAAAGAAAACAAAGGCAGGATGTACATATACATACAAAATAAACATTGACTCTGTGAGGCATTCTCCTAAATATTTGTTTTTAAATATAGTTTCTTAATGTTTTACACCTTCCTTGTTAAAATGTGATGCTGTCGACCAGCCTGGCCAACATGGTGAAACCCCATCTCTACTAAAAATACAAAAATTAGCTGGGCGTAGTGGCTCGGGCCTGTAATCCCAGCTACTCCAGAGGCTGAGGCAGGAGAATCACTCGAACCCGGGAGATGGAGGTTACAGTGAGCCAAGATTGTGCCATTGCACCCCAACCTGGGCGAGAAGAGCAAAGCTCTGACTCAGAAAAAAAAAAAAAAGAAAGAGAGAGAGAGAAAAAAAAGAAAACTGTGATGCTGTCCTAAGGGCTGGGAAAAATGGAACCAGAACAATGGCAGATAGATAATGGCCTAAGGTGGAAACAATTTTGATAACTGTTGCTGTTGTTTTTTAAAAGAAATTAAACACAGTTTGCCCTAAGTTTCATCTTTTATAAAACCATTCTCATGGTAAGTATGTTTCAATGTCCCAAATGAATTAACAAAAAATTAGTCAGGGAAATGAACCCTGATTGCTACCGCTGTATTCTCTCCTAAAACATCGGTTTACAATCAGATGAAACTTAATCATAACAATCCAGAGATTGACTCATCCGATGTTACCCAATAGTGGCAAAGAAGGGCAAGTCAGAAAAAAAGGAAACTGAAATTCGAAGACTGTAATCAGCTATTCTGGACAAAATTAAACAGATAAAATGGCTTTTCTTTTTTAAAAATAGTCTCTATTCTCACATTCCTGATTTGTTGTTTCAAGTATTTCCAGTGTACTCTGACAGTTCACATTCTCCCACAAGCATCCCCTATAGGGGAGCTGCTGTTATTAGGATGAGGAGAAAGATCTATTCATTGTATTCTATTTGCTGGCAGACCAGCACTCCAGAACAGGATAAAAGCCATGGCCATTAAAAAATAGATTCTCGGCTGGGTATGGTGGTTCACACCTGTAATCCCAGCACTTTGGGAGGCTGAGGCAGGTGGATCATCTGAGGTCAGGAGTTCGAAATCAGCCTGGCCAACATGGCAAAATCCTGTCTCTACTAAAAATATAAAAATTAGCCAGGTGTGATGGTAGGTTCCTGTAATCCCAGCTACTCGGGAGGCTGAGGCACAAGAATTGCCTGAACCGGGAGGCAGAGGTTGCAGTGAGCCGAGATCGTGCCACTCCACTCCAGCCTGGGTGACAGATCAAGACTTCGTCTCAAAAAAAATAAAATAAAAAATAGATTCTCCTGACACATTTCTGTTGGGGATGAAGAGGGATTAAATTTTTTCATGTGTTAATATGACTAATTGAAAGCATCAGGTTTGCATTAATTTATTCAACATTGACTGAGCACCTCCTATGTGTGGAGTCCTGTGTGAGACCCTGCGATATTGTGATCAACAGGGTAGATCAGTTCCCTGCCTAAAAAGAATGTTCCTATCTAACAAAGGGTACGAAGAGGGGAACCTTATATCCCATGGGAACATACAGGTAGGGCACATAACCTAAACTTAGGATGTTACGGAGGGCTCTTGGATGTAGTTCTTCTTTCTTTCTTTCTTTCTTTTTTCTTGTAGAGACAGTGTTCCTGGACCAACCTGAGGGTCGGGCTGCTTATTCTCATGGCCCAATAATGAGATGCAGATGAACTGGGAAAGAAGAGAGGTTTTTATTTCTGTAACCAGTTACAGGGAGACGGCCTGGAAATTACCACCAGATCAACTCAAAATTACAAAGTTTTCCAGAGCTTATATACCTTCTAAGCAATATGTCTGTGTGTAAGTGTGCATTCATCTAAAGACATACATGATTAACTTCTTGTAATCTATAACTAAGATCTGAGTCCTGAAGACCTTCCTCTGGGGCCTCAGTAAATTTACTTAATCTAAATGCGTTCAGGTGCTAGAGTGACTACCCTTATTTTGTCTCATGGAGACAAGATCATGGAGGTCTGGAGAGTTCCTACAGTCCCCAATAAAGCTTGTTTGTGGAGGTCTGGGGAGCTGCTTCAGACCCACAATAAAACTTGTTTAATCCTAAATGGGTCCTGTTAAGAATTCCTTCGTTATTTTGTCATGCTCTAAAACCCGGGAAAGGCCTAGGCAAAACTCTTGGTGGGTTTTTGTTGCATTCTAGCCTTTGTAAGAGGGCACTGGCTCTACAGCTTTTAATGTTTAATCTAACCACTCAGTTAGTGCTGGAACAGTTGTTATGGAGGCCTGGGTTAGTGAGGCCTGACCTGCCACAATGGAGTCTCATTATGCTGCCCAGGCTGGTCTCAAACTCCTGGGCTCAAGTGATTCTCCTGCCTTAGCCTCCCAAAGTGTTGTGATTACAAGCATGAGCCCAGCCCTAGATGTAACTTCCTAAAGTAAAAAGTGTGTAAAACTTTAGACAGGGTTTTCTCAACTTTGGTGCTATTAACATTTTGGGCCTGGTAATTATTTTGTTGTTGGGTTGTACTGTACACTGTAGAATGTTTAACAACATACCTGGACCCTACCCATAAGATGCCACAATTTGGTGGCAACCAAAGTATCTCCAGACATGGCCCAATGGCCTCTGGGAACAAACTCATCCCCAGTTAAGACCACTGGCTTAGAAGAAAGATAAGGAGAGGGAAGTTGTAGCGTGAAGGAGAAGAAAAAGATAGAAGGGTGGGCAGAGAAGACATAAGAAGTAAAAGGGAATCACTGCTACAAAGGTCCCTTAGGCAATAAAAAACATGGCCCCATAATAGGTGGTAGGTGGCAGACGCTAAGCTTGATATGAGCATGAAGAGATAACTACAGTTTTATAAGGGCCCTTATAAGTCATATTATCAGCTTGGAGCTTTATTAATTATCTATGGCTATGTGTGATGGTTAATTTTATGTGTCAACTTAACTGGGCCACACGGTGCCCAGATAGCTGGTCCAACATTACTCTGGGTGTTTCTGTGAGAATGTCTAACATTTAAATCATAGATTGAGTTACACAGATTTTCCTCCCTAATGTGAATGGGCTTCATTTAATCAGTTGAAGGCCCGAATAAAACAAAAAGGCAGAACCATCCCAGGATAAAAGGGAATTCCTCCTACCCATTGTTTTTGAGCTGATACAAGGGTTTTTTTCCTTCCTTTAGAGTCAAACAGAAACATCTACTCTTTCTGGGTCTCAAACCTGCCAGATTTAGACTATAACTACATCATTGACTCTCCTGGTTCTCAGGCCTTCAGATGTGGACTGGCACTCCACTGGTGTCCAGCTTGCTTGTAATATGCATACACACACACACACACCCCATAGACACATTCTGTTGGTTCTGTTCCTCTGGAAAATGCTAATACACTGTGTAACAAATTATCTCAAAATTTTTCCTTTTAAAACAACAAAACTTTACTATCTCAACTCTTCAAGTTTCTAAGGGTCAGGAATCCTGCAGCAGCTTAGCTGGATGACTCGTTGGGGATCTCTCATGAAGTTGGAGTCAAGCTGCCACCGAGGCTGCAGTCTCTGAAGACTTGACTTGCTATGGAAAGATTAACAAGAGCCTTCCATTCTTCTCTATGTGGGCCTCTCCATAGGACTCACAATATTGCTTCCTCCAGGGTGGAGTGATCAAAGAGAAGACCTGCATTTAAACACAATAGCTCTGGCTTCTATTTAGACTTAGAAGCAAAAAGCAACAGGACATCTTCAATTGTTTCTGACTGAAGAGTTGCTATCAATATACAACTTATTAAGGGAAAGTGACTCTGATTACAAAGGGTCTTAGTCTTTAAGCTGATCACAGTTACATAAAAATATTAAGTAAATAATTAAATTACCAAGTAATTGAACTAATTCTTCTTCTGAATGCAACAGTGCCAAAACTGGAGGCCCAGAGAAGCTAAATGATGGAATTTCCATTAAAGCTCAAGGGACTTGATAAAGCTCATCATTCCTTTAGGAAGCCTTTCCATGTGAGATGGTCGAGCCTATCACAGTCCATTCTTCACTTTCACGTAACAGTGATCCGAGGAGCCTCAACTCCAAACCTCACTCTCAACTCGAATATATATATATATATTCTATAAGCTATATATATATAGCTTCTTGGGATCTTGACTTTCTTTTATTTAAATTGGGAGTAATACTAGTGAAAACTCTCATGAAGCCTCTTTTGGGAAAAAAAAGAATCTACTACATTACTATGTGCATATAAATGGAGGAAACATAGACTTTAAGCTGAAAACTCCAGAATTCTCAACTAGATTAATGCTTAAGATAGTTCTAAGCATTTATCAAACTAGATGTCTATCTTTCCTTTCAACTTGATAAGATTACTCTAAACATCAATTTATGTAGACTATTCAGCAATGCACCACATAATCTTATAATGTGATTTTTCTTACACAATGGCCCCAAAATACTCATCTTGTTCTTCTGACGCAGGAATCCATCCTTCTAATGGAAGGTGGTTTTGGAATCCACCAGTATAAAATAAAGATCATCTGAAATGGCATCTTGATGCGCAAAACAACTATCTATGTCAGCACAGAGCCTAGGTCTGGGTTTCCCCAGTCTGCAGCATGATTGGGAAACCCACTTGAGGTAGCAGTTGGCTAATGAGTAGACTTCAAACATCCCCAAGTGCCCATCTTTCTGCATTCTTCTTCTGTACACCCAAGTATGTACAATCACACCCCAATTTCCACTGACTCTTCATTAACTACTTAGGATAACCAAAAAGCACCTACATTCCCCTGGTTGCTGTTGGTCTCTTCTCCCTCTGACTGGTACCCTGAGCTTCTCTCACCAGCCCTTTCTACTCCGTGCATGATCAACTTCCTCTGCTTTCATTTCCCAAAACATGGTTAACCCTGGGTTGTAGTATGTAACAAATTTTCCTAAAGATATAAGAATAGCATCAGGGAATTATTATGCTGAAAAATAAACTTCAAATTATGTATTTGAACTCACAGCTCTTTAAATCTGTCTGCCTATGTCCTTTCGTGCACGGTTTCCTGCTGACCACTTCCCCCTGGGGCTCCTAGCCTATAGCCATCACACCACCCCAACCAATCCATGGGAGTTCCCACTGACTCTGCTCTTAGCCCTGTCTCCAGAGCCCTAACATTCTTTCTCTACAGGCTTCAACCAACACAAGCACAATTACCTAACCTCATCTCACAGAGCGATCTCCTGCCCACAAGAAAGATGGGCTTTTGCATTTTTACACAGAGCATTTTAACTCCTTTGTCCCAAACTCTTCTGTAATAGGATTGAAATGGAACCTCAAAGCTCATGGAGATTTCCTCCATAATTTAAATGCAGTCTTCTCCAAAGACAAATTCTGCCACCATATCTAGAACAACAAGTTCATATTTGAAATCACTTGTTTTTGGTACCCACTATAACTGCAAACCAATTGGATAGGACTAGGCAATCCAGGGGAAGTGGCAATTGCCCAGAGGAGCAGAGTTAATTCCAGGCAAGCCATATCATAGTGATTGATTATAGGCAAAGAGGCCTGGACAAGCTGTGTTGAAGCAGACTCCAGCAATAGCAGGATGGCAGGGAGGAAGGCACTATATTCCAGAAGCCAGGCAGAGGACCAAGAATCAGAGATGTGCAAATATGAAAAGAGCAGTTCAGGAATGAGCAAGGGTACAAGCTGGGGAAAAGTGTCATTTACCCCCAGTGCCCTTCCAGGTTCTTAATCTCAAGTTGCCAGAAACTTCTGGTCAGCACATTTGTCCCTAGACAATGGTGACCAACAGGGTAAAGTGGAAGGGGAAAATCGGAGTGAACCTTAAATATTGCACATGCCACATTTTACCTAACTGATCCAAAATTTGACGGCATGTGATTGTTTTCTTTTTTCTTTTCTTTTTTTTTTTTTTTGAGAGAGGGGCACACTCGGTCACCCAAGCTGGAGTACAGTCGTGTGATCATAGCTCACTGCAGCCTCAATCTCCTGGGCTCAAGTGATCCCCCTGCCTCAGCCTCCCAAGTAGTTATGACTACAGGCACACGCCACTGCACCTGGCTATTTTTATTTTTTATTTTTTTTAGAGGCAAGGTCTTGGTTTTGTTGCCTAGGCTGGTCTCAAACTCCTGGCCTCAAGTAATCCTCCCACCTTGGCCTCCCAAAGCACTAGGATTATAGGTGTGAGCCAATACACATGGCCATGTTTCCAGTTTTTGATCTTATAAGCAAGGGTATGAATTTTGTTTGTGTGCAGGTGGAGTTTTTTTCCCCTAAAATTTTCCATACATCCATACTTACTTCCTTAGGATACATTTTGAGAAGTAGAATACCTAGTTAAAAGAGTGTGGATATTCTTCTGGTATTGACATAAGCTATGTAGGCACAAAAGGCAATCCTAGTTTTACTATAAATTTACTTTTTCTGATGCCTGTGAGGAATCGGAATCATATGATCGTGATTACTGTACATCCTAGCCTTACTGAGTTATTCATCCACGGAAGAGTTAAACAGTTCCTTAAAGAGGAAGTTAAAGTGAGTCTAGTCAGGAGGTGTTGAAATGATAGAAATTCTAGGGTTAGAACAAAATGAAAGGAAATAGGTTTGAGAGGAGCGAAGGATATAAAGGCAGTCAGACATCCAGCAAACAAATTACTCCTCTGGTTCACTCCTCCTGAACTGAACCTCCTCTTTACAACAAAATGATGCTCAAGGTATTGTGACATTTTATGTGACTTACTTAAATTGCTTTTCTAGCAGACTTCTTCCTTTCTCAATTTCTTCAGTTGCCCTCTCCTTTTAAGAACTACCTGCCTCTGCTTTAACTTTTCTTATAACCTGTGGGCTACCTAACTGCATGGTGGCTTTCATTACTGTTTTACAAATGAGATACATGACTCTATTGTACGAAGTTAGGAAGGGGATGAATCACGACAAGTTCATTAAATTTTCACCTCCTAGTTTTATGTGTCCATTATGACACTGCCAGATTGTGTTTCTGTTAATCTATTTAGTGTCACCACTTTCTGTAGAAGATAGGAGGGTCATGCTTTGTCACCCAAGCTGGAGTGCAGTCGTGTGATCATGCTTTTTGAGGCAGGAATGATCCAGTATTGACTTGGCATTCTTGAGAGCTTAGAACAGTGCTGGACTCATAGTAAGAATGGTGGCTCACACCTGTAATCCCAGCACTTTGGGAGGCCGAGGTGGGCAGATCACAAGCTCAGGAGATTGAGACCATGCTCATTAACTTGGTGAAACCCCATCTCCTAAAAATACAAAAAAAATTAGCTGGGCGTGGTGGTGGGCACCTGTAGTCCCAACTACTGGGGAGGCTGAGGCAGGAGAATGGTGTGAACTTGGGAGGCAGAGCTTGCAGTGAGCCGAGATCATGCCACTGCACTCCAGCCTGGGTGACAGAACAAGACTCTGTCTAAACAAAAAAAAAAAAAAAGAACTTGTGAAATTTATTTGTTCAATGGCTTTATGTTATGCCTTAACTTACACATTAATAATCACTGTATCTAACTAAAAAGAGATGCAAATGCCATAAGGAGATCAAGCAGATCAGAAAGATATTTTAGAAATAGATGAACGCAAGGCCCACCGACAGCTGAGCAGCTGTCGTGCTTTTTGTTTATTTCCCTCACATTTCACTCCTTCAGGGACCAGGGAGAGCCATGTGTTCTTTGGCACACAGGGTGCTGCTCACGACTTCCAGGGGATTCCGGTGCTCCACCTTCCTGTATCACCAGCAGCACGGTCTCATATGGATGGACGGTACAATTACCTCCAGGGCTCCATGTCACCAACCCACCTGCCCCACCTGCTCCCCAGTCTCACATTCCTCCATAAGACACCCCTGGGTCAGATCTAGCCCTGAAGAGATGAATGATCAATTATTACATGCCCCCAACGGTGGGACTTGTGGGGGTTAGAAGAGAGGTTTAAAAGAGGTAGTTTTGCTTAGAGTCAGGGATTCAATCAATATTTGAAACTCTTAAGTTTAAACCCATTCTACTTCTCTCCCTCTGCCCCTAAAAATATTTTAACTCAAATTTCTAGCAGTGTGAAAATCAACATGATTGTTATTCTTCCACCCTAATCTGAAACCTTTGTGCCAGCATCCTTTCTCTCTACCAGCCATCTTCTCTCCTGCTTTCCCCCACCCCAAACCCCCCTCCACCTTTCTATTAAAGCTTGCAGAGACATGAAAAGTAGCCCATCCTTTTGAAAATGGCAAGTGTTCCTTGACTTGATAAATCTGACTTGAGACTCTGTAAATGGGACTAGTCAGTGGCCAGGTTGAAGGACGTTCAGCTAGGCATGGGTTCCATCTCTGTAGCTCTGTCCTGGCACTGAGCTCAGTATCAGAGAACCCCAGATACCCCAGGTCCCCTAATCCAGTAGCCCCTCACCTTACAGTTAAGATTTAAAAATGAAGTATCTGATGTTGAGATAGACAAATTAAGTTGTGCAATGATGTAGTAACCAGAGCAAGAAAGGGAAGCAATCCAACATTCACTAGGTGGTGAGCAGACAGTGAAACCTGACTTAAGAGTGGATGTTTTTAACTCTACATAATAGATGCTGTCCTGCAAAAATGTGTAGAAAACAAAATAACTGTCTATGTATTGAAGAATTTGAATTTTAAAGGAACTGCAGAGTACTCCACTGCTTATGAAATTTAAGTTTCATAGCTTATGGGTAGAAGCAGAATGAGCTTCTCCAGTAGGATGAACACAGACACTTCATACTCAACAAGTTTACACTGAGCCCATCATCACTGCTTGGAAGGCTGCTCCTCTTCCTGTGTTCTCTCTCTTGGCCAATGGCACTGCCATTTCCCCATCCAGAACCTGGGCTACTGCAGCAGTCCTTTCACCGCCCCTGTCTACCCATCTCCAATCCATTCTCTATACAATTGCCTACAGGAATCTTTCTAAAACATTAGTTCTGACCATAACTCTACTTTTCTCAAGATAGCACTTCGGCTCCCCATTAACATCAGTCTTTAGTGTGATGTAATGTTCATCATTTGGTCATAAGTTGGAAATCCATTCTCCCTGTCACCTCTGTCTCCTGTATTCAACTCCACAGCTGAAGGGAGCCAAACTCCCTCCACTCTCTCGCACCTCCCAGCCTTGGCCCTCACTTCCACTTCTACCTTTACCCTCCATTCTCATCACCCTGCGCTATTATCGATGACTATTCTTAAGGTTTCATAACCAGATCGAGTATTAATGTCTCCACCAACAGGGAAGAGCAGGCAGTGGTTCTTAAGTCATATATGTAATTTAAAATTTTCTAGTATTTAAATTTTAGAAAATGTTTAGAAGAAACTGATCAATTAATAACGTGTTTTATTTATACTGTATCCCACATATAATTGATATGTTGATATCAATATATTGAATATGTTTCTATTAAGACGAGAGGAATCTCATTCTGTTGCCCAGGCTGGAGTGCAGTGGCATGATCTCGGCTCACTGCAACCTTCGCCTCCCAGGTTCAAGCAATTTTCCCACCTCAGTCTCTCGAGTAGCTGGGATTACAGGTACCCACCATCACACCTGGCTAATTTTTGTATTTTTAGTAGAGATGGGGTTTTGCCACATTGGCCAGACTGATCTTGAATTGCTGACCTCAAGTGATCCATCCGCCTCAGTCTCCCAAAGTGCTGGGATTACAGGCATGAGCCACTGCACCTGGTCAATGAATTGAACATTGATTCAGCATGTAGTCAATATTTTTAAATTATTGAGATGCTTTATATCCTTTTTTCCTACTAAGCCTTCAAAATTCAGTCTTTATTTTACTCTTATGACACATCTCAATTTGCTGCATTTCAAGTGCTCAGTAGCCACATTGGAGAATAGCTGCCATATTGGACATAAGCGCACCAGAACACTTGAGAGCCTCCTAGAGATCCTACTGAAAACAGAATCCTGAGCTATGCTTCCAGAGGTTCCATTTCTGGGGAGAGTCTAATTTTGGTAGACTAGAGTGGGGACCAGAAATGTTCATTTTCAGCAAGAACCCCAGGTGGTTCTGAGGTACATGTTCATCAGACCATTTTGGACTTGATAGCTAGATGCCCTGATTGTGGAGTTAGACCTAAAGGGGCTTCTGTTCAGATTCCACCATTTAAAAGCTGTGAAAATTAGTGACTTTAGTTTTCTAGGTCTCAGTCTCCTCACCTGCAAAAATAACTACCTGGAGACTTATGGGTATTAAAAGGGTAATATATTTGAGACATTCAGCACAGTGCCTGGCAGGTATCTCATAATAGCAGCTGCGCACTGCACCCACAGAAATCCCTAGTACACAGACGAGGTGTCCCTCGCGTCCTCCTCCCATAACTCTCTGTGCTTCCCCCCACCACCATCCATCACGCAATGCTGTGTCCTGTGCTTGCTATGCTGCCCCTCAACTCAACTGAGGAGAGAAACTGGCTGCTGTATGCTCCCACATCCCTCTGCCTCACACATAATAGATGCTTAGTACATATCTTTTTTTTTTTAGAAATTAAACTAAATCTGAACAACTGGGTTTCTTGTAGTGGAGCAAAACTCTTTACACAAAAGTGCCTCAAGGTTTTTTACAGAACAGAAGTGTGTAAGTACAGAGTGGGGTGTAGCCCTGTCCTAACACTCTTCCCTTTAAAGTCTATCACAGAAAGCTTTGCCACAACTATCCATGGCTTGAAAGCGGGACACCTGACAGATCGCGTTATTCAGAGGAGCAAGAGGATGATTCTAGACACTCTGGGTGCTGGGTTCCTGGGAACCAGTACAGAAGTGTTTCACAAAGCCAGCCAATATAGCAAGGTAAGAAGGTCAAAGTCTATGTTAGAGATAAAACCTAGCACATACATATGTGTCACATTTAATCTATACTTCTTTTTATAGACAGCACTTGATGTACATAGCACTGTTCTATATCATTTTAATAATTTTCTATGTTCCATTATTTGAGTTTTAATAGTCATCCATATTCTTTACTAAGTCACTGTCTTAAAACCATACACAATCAGGCACAATGGCTCACACCTATAATCCCAGCACTTCCACAGGGCAAGGTGGGCAGACTGCTTGAGCCTAGGAATTTAAGACCAGCCTGGGAAACATGGCAAAGCCCCATCTCTATAAAAACAAAAACAAAACATACAAATTAGCCAGGTGTGATAGCACACGCCTATAGTCCCAGCTACTCAGGAGGCTGAGAGGTAGGAAGATCATTTGAGCCCAAGAGGTTGGGGTTACGGTAAGTCAAGATCATACCACTGCACTCCAGCCAAGGCAACAGAGCAAGACCATACCTTAAAAACAAACAAACAAAATCATACACTAGTAATATCTCACAGTTTATTATTCTTATTCTCTGGAGAAAAGCCTGGTCAAGTACTCTGAGCAGAGTAGGGAGGTACGTGAGAGCTCCTGCTCTCTCCCTAGGGTGTATTTGAGATAGACAGTTAGTCCATCTCTCCTGGTATTAACCCCAAGGAGTAAATAAGAGTAACTTCAGATGTGCTTCCCTGGAGTACTTCCGGATCATGATCTGGAATCAAGCAACATCTCCTCCCTATTTCATGGAGGAAAGTTGTGTATTCTACAAGGATGAGAGGAATTCAATAACTAGGGCTTCTATCTGTGGCAAAGGTTCAAGTCAGAACCATGAATAATGCCTCCAAAGATAATAACTCTTGAAATGGTGACTTGGTATACTGTATTGACACTATCACTGGTTGATTTCCTTTTGTTCCAGATCTACAGTTCCAACATAACCAGCACTGTTTGGGGTCGGCCAGACATCAGGCTTCCACCCACATATGCTGCTTTTGTGAATGGTGTGGCTGTAAGGAGGTTTACACGTCTTTTCAACTATTAGATAATCACAATAATTTTAGAGTCGGGAAATATCTCAGAAATTGCCCAAATTCTATATTTTACAGATGAAAGAACTGAAAGTCAGAGAGATAAAGTGGCTTACCCTCTCCCCTATGTAGTAATTCGGTTTTCATGTTTTTATAGTAAATTGATGCTTTTCAAAGAGATTTTGTAGTAGAGGAAAAAAGATGGAAGGATTTAGATAAAAACACCCTAAGGTATCCCAATTCGAAACCTTGAATATAAATAGCAAAAAATACAAAACCCAACATCCAGACCAAATTTCTTCTCAGTTTTTCCTGTTTGGGGCCAGTTTCTTTCCAGTAATGTGCTTTTTATTCATTCATTCATTCATCCATTCAACAGATAGTTATTGAGAAAGGAACAATAGCCATACAGTGCCTGTATTTTCTGAACCAAAACTCTGTACTTCTCATCTGACGGATGATTTTTATGCTTTTTCTGTGTGTCAGGGGAAGTATTCCACAAGATGTAACTTGGAAACGGATATGTTGGGATTTTTGAGATATTTTTATGATTTATGGGGACAATAGTTCAGGAGATTGAAAGTTAAAGCCAATGGTGCATTCCAAAGTAATGTCCTGAAAACAGTGGGAAATGCACCAGTGACAGAAAATAGATATAAAAATCTATTTTTAAATGAACTTCTGGTTATTACTGTTTCAATATAAGGAAAAAGAAAATGGCTGGGAGAAAGAGGAATAAAATCTTAAAGCAGAAAATAATGATTTTTAAATCTATAGCTGAAAAGTTAATTTGGATTTGAGAGTTCTTGTGCTATTCTTACAACTCTAAAAGTTTGAAATTAGTTCATGATAAAAAGGTACAAAAACATATGGCCTCATATGGAATAAATGACATTAAACTTGCAGTGCAACTTATTTAAAGGGTGGAGGAGGAAGGAATTGCCAGCCACCTGATTCTGCAGCTTTGTTTTTAAAGGGGATTATAGATCTTTCCAGGGGCCATGGCAGAGGGACCTTAGGCCACCAGGGCAAGACCCAAGCTCCTTGGGTCTCACAAGCTGCTCTCCAAGGTACTCCGCTCCACTGGCAGAGGAACAGCATTTCCCACGGGCCGGCCACATGACTAATAATCACAGCCAGGCCAGATGCGGTGGCTCATGCCCGTAATCCCAACACTTTGGGGGGCTGAGGTGGGTGGATAACAAGGTCAGGAGTTCGAGACCACCCTGGCCAACATGGTGAAACCCCATCTCTACTAAAAATACAAAAATTAGCCAGGGCAGTGGTGGGCACCTGTTATCCCAGCTGCTCCGGAGGCTGAGGCAGGAGACTTGCTTGAACCTGGGAGGCAGAGGTTGCAGTGAGCCAAGATCATGGCACTGCACTCCAGCCTAGGTGACAGAGCGAGACTCTGTCTCAAAAAAAAAAAAAAAAAAGAAAAAAGAAAAAAGAAAAAAGAAAAAAAATCACAGACAGTTCTCAGATTTTCTTTTCTGAGAATCAGATCAAAAGAATCTCACATAAAACAAGGTTATTACTAAATTAAGTCCTTAGTGTTCCAAAAGCCATTGCAGTAAGGGAAAATTTAAGGTTTTTTGTCGCTGTTTGTGTCTGTTTACATAGATTCACTCCATGGATTTTGATGACACGTGGCACCCTGCCACCCACCCTTCTGGGGCTGTCCTTCCTGTCCTCACAGCTTTAGCAGAAGCCCTGCCAAGGAGTCCAAAGTTTTCTGGCCTTGACCTGCTGCTGGCTTTCAATGTTGGTATTGAAGTGCAAGGCCGATTACTGCATTTTGCCAAGGAGGCCAAAGACATACCAAAGAGGTATGGAGAGAATTTGCCCCATCAAAAAGGTAGTCACATCCCCTTCATCTGTCAATCATTATCTCTGTAGGCCTTTCTGACTTAGAGGCCGGCTCAGCGGAAGATGTTAACATTAGCACAGGTAGATAAGTCAATACACCAGTCACATACGAAACCCTCCATCCACATTTAAAGAAGTGACTTCGAGAGTGCAACCTGGACCATGAGATAAATTGGGCCTCTCGTCGCAAGGTGATTCATGTCATTCTGGCGTTCATGGGTGTACTGAGTATTCCTTATTTCATCCTCAGAGCAGAATCTATTCTGAGACTGGCTAGCATCCCTCAGACTAATGAGGACATTCAGAATATCCTTACCCTGACTGTTCATCCTGCAGATAAAAAATGGTCACATGTCGGCCACATCATATGGCTCAGTCTCAGATTTATGTTGCCACTTGGCCAGCCTGCTAGGAGAGAAGTAAATTGAAATACTGGGTAGTGAAGTTTCACAGTTTCTTCAAGGCCCACAATTCTCACAGTTACTTAGGTAAGATTTCAGCAATCAATAGCTGTTGCCTTTCTGGCAATAATTGTAATGGTGCCGTTTATAAAGAACTCACTGTGTGCTACACACTATCGTAAACATGTTAATTTATTCAAAGCTCCTAAAACTCTAAGAGGTCAACGCTATTATTATCACCATTTTGTTTTATTTTATTTTATTTTTTGAGATGGAGTCTCACTCTGTTGCCAGGCTGGAGTGCAGTGGTGTGATCTCAGCTCACTGCAACCTCCGCCTCCTGGGTTCAAGTGATTCTCCTGCCTCAGCCTCCCAAGTAGCTGGGACTACAGGCATGCACCACTACCCCCAGCTAATTTTTGTCTTTTTAATAGAGATGGGGTTTCATCATGTTGGCCAGGATAGTCTCGAGCTCTTGACCTTGTGATCTGCCCACCTTGGCCTCCCAAAGTGCTGGCATTACAGGCATGAGTCATCATGCCTGGCCTTATTATTATTTTTTTTATTATTATATTTTTTGAGACAGTCTCACTCTGTCACCCAGGCTGGAGTGCAGCAGCATGATCTCAGCTCACTGCAGCCTCTGCCTCTCAGGTTCAAGTGGTTCTCCTGCCTCAGCCTCCTAAGTAGCTGGGATTGCAGGCAACCACCACCATGTCCAGCAAATTTTTGTATTTTTAGTAGAGTCAGTGTTTCGCCATGTTGGCCAGGCTAGTCTCGAACTCCTGACCCCAGATGACCCTCCCACCTTAGCCTCCCAAAGTCCTGGGATTATAGGCATGAGCCACTGCAGCTGGCCTATCACCATTTTGTGTAAGAAAAAATCTACAGAGAAGTTGAATAACTTTCCCCAGATCACATAGCTAATAAAGTAATGGAGCTGAGATCTGAACCTGCACAGTGTGACTCCATTATCAATGCTCTTGATGACTATGCTATCCTGCCTCCTGGTGATTAGGGTTTGTACATTTCCAACTCTGCTTCTTTGCTTTTCAGATTCCATCCCCCTTCCGTGGTAGGAACATTGGGTAGTGCTGCCGCTGCATCCAAGTTTTTAGGACTTAGCTTGACAAAGTGCCAAGAAGCCCTGGCCATTGCTGTTTCCCATGCTGGGGCACCCATGGCCAATGCTGCCACTCAGACCAAGCCCCTCCACATTGGCAATGCTGCCAAGCATGGGATAGAAGCTGCATTTCTGGCAATGCTGGGTCTCCAAGGAAACAAGCAGGTCTTGGACTTGGAGGCAGGATTTGGGGCCTTTTATGCCAACTATTCCCCAAAAGTCCTTCCAAACCTAGATTCCTACAGTTGGCTGCTGGACCAGCAGGATGTGGCCTTTAAGCGTTTTCCTGCGCATTTATCTACCCACTGGGTGGCAGACGCAGCTGCATCTGTGAGAAAGAACCTTGTAGCAGAGACAGCCCTGCTTCCAATTGACTACATTAAGAGAATTGTGCTCAGGATACCAAATGTCCAGTATGTAAACAGGCCCTTTCCAGACTCGGAGCATGAAGCCCGTCATTCATTCCAGTACGTGGCCTGTGCCATGCTGCTTGATGGTGGCATCACTGTCCCCTCATTCCATGAATGCCAGATCAACAGACCACAGGTGAGAGAGCTGCTCAGTAAGGTGGAGCTGGAGTACCCTCCGGACAATTTGCCAAGCTTCAACACACTGTACTGTGAAATAAGTGTCACCCTCAAGGATGGAGCCACCTTCACACATCGCTCTGATACTTTCTATGGGCACTGGAGAGAACCACTGAGCCAGGAGGACCTAGAGGAAAAGTTCAGAGCCAATGCCTCCAAGATGCTGTCCTGTGACACGGTGGAAAGCCTCATAAAGATAGTCGAAAATCTAGAAGACCTAGAAGACTGTTCTGTGTTAACTACACTTCTCAAAGGACCCTCTCCACCAGAGGTGGCTTCAAACTCTTCAGCATATAATAATTCTATCACAGATCTCTCCTGAGGCTTACCAACATCTGAATGACTTTGCATTTGGGGAGATTCAATGATTTGGTTTATAAAGCAAGGGTCTGCTGCTTAGTGTGCCCAGGAAAAATGAACCAAGATGGAGAGAGTCCAGAAACAGAACTATATATATCTGGAAGGAGGCTTCTCCTGTAAATTTTCCAGGACAGTTCCAATTACTTAAATCAAGAGAAACACACACACACAAAAAATGAGTTTATAAGCATTCACAAGGGTGAAATTCAACTTACCTGTGATTTACTTATAAAATTAACCTTTTCATAGGAATTATGTGTGGACTTCATGAGCCCTAAGGCTTTGCAGGGATGTGAACCTGCATGTATATTTTCTGACAGTGGAGAGGGCTCTGGTGCATCGTGTCACCAACAGATCTCCTAGACCATGGCTTACTACCAAGCCCTCCACAGTGCAAGGGGTGCTACCAGGGAATGGATGGATTTAAATCCTGCCTCTGCCATTTACTAGATGTAGCCTTGAGCGTGTTACCATTATCCCTCTGCCTCACTTTCCCTATTTGTCAAGCAGAAATAAAAAGCAGTCTGGAAAAATCACATTTTGACTCTAGAACCCATGGTCTTAAGCACTACAATATATCACCTTTCAGTACAAAAATATTTGAATCAGAGTTGCAATAAAGAATGAAAAGGAAAAAAGAGAAGTAAATATGTAATTATATAAATACTAAACTGTATGAAAATAATAGAAGTGTCATGGGGATTAAAAATGCAACACTAACAATCATAGTTAATGTGTTACAAGTCCCTGGTATTGTTCAACAAAAGGGCAACGTATTAACTCTAGATATTGATTAATAAGTATGCTATATTAGTCCGTTCTCACACTGCTATAACAAACTGCCCAAGACTGGATAATTTATAAAGGAAAGAGGTTTAATTGACTCACATTCCGCATTACAGAGGAGGCCTCGAGAAACTTAGAATCACGCTGGAAGGAGAAGCAAACATGTCCTTCTTCACATGATGGCAGGAAGGAGAAGTGCTGAGCAGAAGGCAGGAAAGCTCCTTATAAACCACCAGATCTCAGGAAAACTCACTATCATAAGAATAGCAGCATGAAACTAACTGGTACCATGGCTCAATTACCTCCAACCAGGTCTCTCCCACAACACATGGGGATTGTGGAAACTATAATTCAAGATGACATTTGGGTGGGGACACAGTCAAACCACATCATTCTGCCTCTGGCCCCTCCCAAATATCATGCCCTCACATTTCAAAACATAATCGTGCCTTCCCTACAGTCCTTGAAAGTCTTAACTCATTCCAGCGTCAACCCAAAAGTCCAAGTCCAAAGTCTCATCTGAGACAAGGCAAGTCCCTTCTGCCTATGGACCTGTAAAATCAAAAGCAAGTTAGGTACTTCCTAGATACAATGGGGGTAAAAGCATTGGGTAAATACATCCATTCCAAATGGGAGAAATTGGCCAAAACAAAGGGGCTACAGCCCCGATGCAAGTCCAAAACCCAGTGGGGCAGTCAAATCTTAAAGCTCCAAAATGATATCCTTTGACTCCATGTCTCACATCCAGGTCATTCTGATACAAGAGGTGGGACTCCTGTGGCCTTGGGCACCTGTAATTCTGCAGGATACAGCCCCCTCCGCCCAACTGCCACCTTCCTTCACAGGCTGGCATTGAGTGTCCACAGCTTTTCCAGGCATACATTGCAAGCCGTCAGTGGATCTACCATTCTGGGGTCTGGAGGACAGTGGCCATCTTCTCACATCTCCACTAGGCAGTGCCCCAGTGGGGACTTCCTGTGGGGGCTCTAACCCCACATTTCCCTTCTGCACTGCTCTAGCAGAGGTTCTCCATGAGGTCTCCACCTGTGCAGCAAACTTCTGCCTGGACATCCAGACATTTCCATACATCCTCTGAAATCTAGAAGGAGGTTCTCAAACCTCAATTCTGACTTCTGTGCACCCGCAGGCTCAAAACCACATGGAAGCTGCCAAGGCTTAGGGCTTACACCCCTTGAAGCCATGGCCTGAGCTATACCTTGGCTCATTTTAGCCACATCTGGGACGCAGGGAACCAAGTAAGTCCTGAGACTGCAGAAAGCAGCAAGGCCCTGGGCCCAGCCCATGAAACTATTTTTCTCTCCTAGGTCTCTGGGCCTGGGTTGGGAGGGGCTGCTGTGATGACTTCTCACATGCCCTGCAGACATTTTCCCCATTGTCTTGGTGATCAACATTTGGCTCCTTGTTACTTATGTGAATTTCTACTACTGGCTTGAATTTCTCCTCAGAAAAAGGGTTTTTCTCTTGTATCACATCATCAAGATGTAAATGTTCTGAACTTTTATGCTTTGCTTCTCTTTTAAACATAAGTTTTAATTCCAAACCATATCTTTGTGAATACATAAAATAGGATGATTTTAACAGCACCTAAGTCACCTCTTGAGTGCTTTGCTGCTTAGAAATTTCTTCCACCAGGTAAATCTTCTCTCAAGTTCAAAGTTCCATAGATCTTTATGGCAGGGGCAAAATGCCACCAGTCTCTTTGCTACAACGTAGCAACAGTCACCTTTATTCTAGTTCCCAAGAAGTTCTTCATCTCCATCTGAGACCTGGATTCCATTGTCCATATCACTATCAGCATTTTGGTCAAAGTCATTCAACACGTCTCTGAGAAGTTCCAAATTTCCCATGTCTTTCTGTCTTCTGAGCCCTTCAGACTTATCCAACTTCTGCCTGTTACCCAGTTCCAAAGTCGCTTCCATATGTTGGGGTATCTTTATAGCAGTATTCTACTCCTAGTACCAATTTACTGTATTAGTCCATTCTCACACTGCTATAAAAAACTACCTGAGACTGTGTAATTTATAAAGGAAAGGGGTTTAATTGACTCACAGTTCTGCATGACTGGGGAGGCCTCAAGAAACTTACAATCATGGTGGATGGGGAAGCAAACATGTACATCTTCACACAATAGCAGGAAGGAGAAAAGCCAAGCAGAAGGGAGAAAAGCCCTTATAAAATCATCAGATCTCAGGAGAATGCACTCACTATCACGGGAACAGCAGCATGAAAGTAAATGGCATCATAATTCAGTTATCTCCACCGGGTCCCTCCCACAACACATGGGGATTATGGGAACTACAGTTCAAGATGAGATTTGGGTGGGGAACACAGCCAAATCATACTACATGCACACTGAAATTTCTAGGATAACCATTTGAGAACAGCAGTAGAATGTACCACTTCCAGGTTAATAGAAAGAGAAAAACTGAATTAGAAAAATATAATCTGGCCAGGCATGGTGGTTCATGCCTGTAATCCCAACACTCTGGGAGGCCAAGGCAGGAGAATTGCTTGAGTCCAGGAGTTTGATGAGACAGCCTGGGCAACATAGTGATACCTCATCTCTACAAAAAAATCAAAAAATTAGCCGAATATGGTGACACACACTTGTTGTCCCTGCTGCTCAGGAGGCTGAAGTTGGAGGACTGCTTGAGCCCCAGAGGCGTAGTCTACAGTGAGCCATGGTCATGCTACTGTACTCCAGCACGGGCAACACAGCAAGATCTTGTCTCAAAAAAAAAAAAAAAAAAAAAAATTCCAAAGGAAGGCAAAAAATAAGGAGGAAAGAAACATAAAAAAGGACATATAAAAAGCACAATATAAAATGGTAGGAAAAAATTCAAATATATCTATAATTACAAAAAGAGTAAATGGACTAAATGTTCCAGTTTAAAAAGACCAAGGTTGCCTCAACATGTTTTTCAAATGTTTAACAAGTTTATTGATGCTTAATTTACATATTAATTCATCCATTTTAAGTGTACAGTTCAGTAAGTTTTAGTAAATTTATAGCTGTGCATGCATCACCATAATTCAGTTTTGGAATACTTCTATTACTCCAGGAAATTTTCTCATATTATCTGGGATCAATCCCCATTCCCACCTCCAGCCCATAGTAACCAGTGAAATATCTCTATAATTTTGTTGTTTCTAGACATTTCATACAAATCAAATAATATAATAAGCAGTCATACGTGTTTGCATTCTTTCACTGGCATATGGTTTTGAGATTCTTCCACATGTGTATCAGCACTTTTTTGCTTTTCATTGCTGGACAGCATTCCATTGTAGGGATATGCCAACGTTTGTTTACCATTCACTATTTAATAGACAGTTGGGGTGCTTCCAGTTTGGGCTATTATGAATAGTGTTTCTATGAGATTCACATACAGGTCTTTGTGTGAACATATGCTTCCATTTCTTTTGGATAGATACCTAGGAGTGATTCTGGGTCACTGGGTAATTATATTTTTAACTTTATAAAGAACAATTTTCCAACGTAGCTCTATCATGCTACATTTTCTCCAGCAATATATGAGGGTTCCGGTTTCTCCTCATCCTTACCAAACCTTAGAATTGTCAGTCATTTTTATTTCAGCCATTCTAGTGAGTGTGTAATGTTATCTCATTGTGGTTTTAATTTGCATTTCCCTAATGACTCATTCTCCTGCATTTTCCCAGTTCTTTTGATTGTGTTGTCTTCTTATGGTATGGACTTACACCTGGAATATATAAGAGCTCTTTATATATTCTGGGTGTAAATGCTTTATCAGATACATGTTTTGTAAAAATTTTCTCCCACTTTGTGGTTTGTCTTTTCATTTTTTTATAAAAAATTTATTCTGGCTTTGGATGTCATCAGGAGACTTTCTAAAATCCAATTATATACTTTATACAAGACAAATAAAAAATACAGAAAGGTTGATGGTAAAAAGATGGGGGAAATATGGATAGAATATTAACAAAAGAAAGCTGGACAAATAAATATTAGTATTGGACCAAGCATTACTATAAATAGTGTCACCACGTAATGATAAAGAATTCAAATCACTAGCTAACTGAAATAATCCTAACCTTACCTGCACCTAAATCATATTGAACTGCAAGGAGAAATAAATCTATCTACCACCATACTGAGATTTTTAACATTTTCTCCTATTAATTGATATTCAAGGAAACAAAAAATAAATGGACTACATAATAAACACAATCCACATGTTTATACAATAGGAATTCTCTACCCAACAACTAGAGATCGCAATCTTTTAGAAATCTCATAGAACATTTACCAAAGTGGACCAATACTAAGCCATAATGCAAGTCTCAACAACTCTTCAAAGTACTGGATCATAGAGTTATTTTCTCTAATCACAATGCAATTAAATTAAAGATCAATAATTTAAACAAGATAATTAGAAAAGCTGCCAGCCACAGGGGCACGCATGTTCGTGTAGTCCTGGCTACTCAGGAGGCTGAAGCAGGAGGATCACTTGAGCCCAGGAGATTGCAGCTACAATGAGATATGATGGCACCATTGCACTCCATCCTGGGCAACAAAGTAAGACCTTGTCTTTAAAAAATAAAATTAAATTTAATCTAAAAAATAAAAAAGAAAAGCCCAAAGTGTTTGTAAATGAAGACACACAAATTTTTTTTTATTTTATATTTTGCATCACAAAATAAATAATGAAAATTATAAAATATTTAGGACTAACCAATAACAAAATACTACAAATCAGAATTGGTAGGATGTGTCTGAAGCAGTACTTTGAATCATGTAGAATCGCTGGCTCTCTCTTGTTACTTGGATTATGCTGTTTCACAGGACACATCACAAATCCCTGATGAATTTGTCTGAATACAGCTGATCAAAGAAAAGGTAAAAAAAGTTTCTTTTATCATAGCCCTGAGGTAAATTTAATTGTTGTACTTTCTTGATGTATTGCAGATGTTTCTAGGGGCATCATCTAAGGACTATTAATAATATCCTCAGATAAGCCCTGACAGATGCCTCAGACCACCAGCAGCGGTTGGGGAAGCCACTCTCTCAGGAGACAAGAGTACTCAGGATGACCTTGATGTTGGTCATTACGCCCACTGAGTAAACTGAAGGCAGGAGAATATATCAGGGAAATGTTGGCCTATAGAGAGCTGAAGGCTCCTCTTCACCAGCAGGCCCACACATACAAACGAAAGAGCCAGAGAGAGGAAGAGAGGGGAGAGAGATCCACTCTCCACATTCCTTTCTAGGTGATGATTTCTTTTTTTCTTTTCCGTTCTTTGTTTTTTTTTTTTTTTTTTTGAGACGGAGTCTCGCTCTGTCGCCCAGGCTGGAGTGCAGTGGTGCGATCTTGTCTCACTGCAACCTCTGCCTCCTGGGTTCAAGCAATTCTCCTGCCTCAGCCTCCTAAGTAGCTGTGATTACAGGTACGTGCCACCATGCCTGGCTAATTTTTTTTGTATTTTTTTTAGTGGAGACAGGGTTTTGCCATGTTGGCTAGGCTGGTCTCGAACTCCTGACCTCAGGTGATCCACCCACCTTGGCCTCCCAAAGTGCTTGGATTACAAGCGTGAGCCACTGTGCCTGGCCTTTTTTTTTTTTTTTTCCCCAGATAGGGTTTTGCTCTGTTGCCCAGGCTAGAGTGCAGCGGCACGAACATGGCTTACTACAGCCTCAATTTCCTAGGCTCAAACAATACTCCCACCTCATCCTCCTGAGTAGCTTGGACTACAGGTGTGCACCATCATGCCCAGCCAATCTTTTAAATTTATTTTTTGCAGAGACAGGGCCTCACTATATTTCCCAGGCTGGTCTTGAACTTCCAGGTTCAAGCAACCCTCCCGCCTCAGCCTCCCAAAGTACTGGGACTACAGGCGTGTACAGGCGTGGCCACCAGGCCCAGCCGATCATGGCTCCTTTCCATGAGGGTCAAAAGCTAGGGAATCTTTGAGCCAAAGTGCCAGTGGAGACCTTGCATTGGAATGCTGGAGTTAGACCTGAGTCCTCTTGTCTCTTCCTTCCAAGCACTGTTTCTGAGCTGCCTTGCCCTGAGAAAGCCTGAGATGGGGCTAGAATTTTGATTTGAACTCTAGGAATTGATCTGACGTCTAGGAATTGTGGCAAATGCTTGTGTTTTCCCTCTCATTCCCTTAGAGAGAACAACCAAAGATGCCGCTCAGTCCATCTTTATTGTTATAGGCTTTATGTACTAGCAAATTAGCCCTCCACGTGGATCAGGCCAGACCACCAGGGAGAAACCCACCCTGAGCCTGGGACAAAGGCTTTGGGCTCACAGAGAAAGTTTCCATTTCAGCTCCCTCCCTATACTTCTGCATCCTTAGCACACATCCATGGCCCTGAGTCAAACTGCCTCAGTCACCAGAAACATTTTTGCCATCTTTAAAGAGCCCTAGTGCTGGCTATTGCATATGTTTCAGGGATGCCTGAGGCCATGTGCACATTTGGCGATTCATGAGAAGGACTCAGCATTTAGTAGCCCCATGGTTAGGGTTTACTACAGTGCGAGGATACATGACAAGATGAGCAACAGAAAAAGACATAGGCAAAGTCTGGAAAAATTCATGCATAGGCTTTTAATGCTCTCTCCCTCCCCTGAGGAGACACATGAAGTGGGCTCCCTTTGTCAGCAGTGAAAAATTCAGTAATGTATGTGCAATGCTTCTGCCCGAGAAAGAGACTCAGCATTCAAATGTTTTATGTGGTTGGTTACGTAGGCACCCTCTGCCTAGAAAAAATCAGAATTCCAAACTCAAAGAAGGAAAGCAGGTATTCAGCATAAACCAAGTTGCTTGCGCAGTCTAGATACAATGAATCATTCTTATCAGCTAGAGAGTGGGTTAAAGTGCTGTGCTCCCAAACACCAGCCAAGGGCCAGCCTCCTGAGCAAGCCCTTCCTAAAGCAGCAGCCTCAGGTCTGCTATGTTATTTCTTTTCTGCATGGCTTTTAAACCTGAAACCCCTTCCTTTCCTGTTTGTGCAGCTTTGTAAGGTAGGAAAATGTTATATAAAAGTTGGACTTCACCTTCACATTAGACATCGCCACTGCTCTTTTGCACTCGAGCCCTGTAAGCTGTATGTTTTCATCACAGTATTAACTAAAGCTGATATCCCCAGTAGGCTTAAAACTGTAGGATTTCTGCACAGAGACCCGCTGTTGGTCTGATGGGGCTTCCCTTTGTAGGAGACCTGTCCTTTCTCTCTGGCTCCTCTTAACGTTTTTTCCTTCTTTTTGACCTTGGAGAATCTGATGATTATGTCTTGGGGTTGATCTACTTGTGGAGTATCTTAGTGGTGTTTTCTGTATGTCCTGCATTTGCATGTCAGCCTGTCTTGCTAGGCTGGGGAAGTTCTCCTGGATAATATCCTGAAGTGGGATTTCCAAGTTGGTTCCATTCTCCCCATCTCATTCATGTACTCCAATCAATCACAGGTTCAGTCTTTTTACATAGTCCCATATTTCTTGGAGGTTTTGTTTGTTCGTTTTCATTCTTTTTTCTCTAACCTTGTCTGCGTGCCTTATTTCAGCAAGATGGTCTTCAAACTCTGATATCCTTTCTTCTGCTTGGTCAATTCGGCTATTGATACTTGTGTATGTGTTACAAAGTTCTCACGCTGTGTTTTTCAGCTCTATCAGGTCATTTATCTTCCTCTCTAAACTGGTTATTCTAGTTAACAGTTCCTGTAACCTTTTATTAAGGTTCTTAACTTCTTTGCATTGGGTTAGAACATGCCCCTTTAGCTCAGCAGAGTTTGTTATTACTCATCTTCTGAAGCTTACTTCTGTCAGTTCATCCATCTCATCCTCTGTTCAGTTCCGTGCCCTTGCTGGAGAGGTGTTGCGATCATTTGGAGAAGAGGCATTCTGGCCTTTCGGGTTTTCGGTGTTTTTTCATTGATTCTTTCTCATCTTCATGAGTTTCAAATCTTTGAGGCTGCTGACCCTTGAATGAGGTTTTTGTGGAGACTTTTTTGTTCATGCTGTTGTTACTGCTTTCTGTTGGTTTTTCTTTCAATGGTCAGGTTCATCTTCTGTAGGGCTGCTGCGGTTTGCTGGGGGTTCACTTCAGGCCCTATTCATCTAGTTCTCTCCCACTCTTGAAGATGTCACTCGAGGAGGCTGGAAAACAGCAAAGATGGGTGCCTGCTCTTTCCTCTGGGATCTCTGACCTCAAGGAGCAGTGACCTGATGCCAGTAGGACCGCTCCTGTGTAGGGTGTCTGACAACCCCTGTTGGAAGGTCTCAGGTCTCACCCAGTTGGGTGGACAGGGAGCAGGACCCATTTAACATAGCACTTTGACTGTCCCTTGGTGGAGGGGGTGTGCTTTGCTGGGGGGAAATGCACTCATCTGGGCTGTCTGGATTCCTCAGAACTAGCAGGAGGAAAGACTAAATCAGCTAGGCCGTGGAGACTATGGCCACCCCCCTTCCCCTAGGGGCTTAGACCCAGGGAGATCAGGGTTCTGTCCCTGAGCCCCTGGCTGGAGTTGTTGGAGTTCCTGCAGGGAGGCCCCACCCAGTGAGGAGCGATGGGCCAGGGTCAGGTCTGAAGAGGCACTATGGCAGCAGTCTGCCACAGCCAGTGTACTGGGCTGTGGGGAATATCTCCTGGGACCAACCCACCCAGCCTCCCTGGTTTCAGGGGGGAGAAAAGTGTGGCCTGGAGCTATAGTGATGGCTGCTACCTTTCCCCCACCCTGAGAGCTTAGTGTGTTAGGCAGCTAGCAGTCCCAGTGTTGGTTGCTGTGCCTCTCCCAAGGAGCTCAAATGGCTCAGACAGCAGGCAGCCACAGCTGTGGTGCTGGCCACACCTCAGCTGGGAACTTGGCAGGCTTAAGCAGATTCTAGCTGAGTGGCTGTTGAGAATCTCCACGGCTCCATGACTGAGACCCTAGGCCCCCGTGGAGTGGGCTTACGTGTGGGATCTTCCGATCCGTGGGTTGCACAGTTCTGAGGATAAAGCATGATTTTCCAAGCTAGGTAGCATGCTCACTCATCACCTCCCTTAGCTGGGGTGTGGGGGCTCCCCTGACCCATGTGGCTCTCAGGTGGGCCACAGCACCACACTGCTCTTCCTTCCTCTCCATAGGTCATGCCAGCCACCTAGTCAGTTCTGATAATAGAACCTGGACACCTCATTGCTGGCACAGGATTCACACGCTGTTATGGTTTTTTATGGGAACCTCTGACCTCTGTTCCATAGTTTCACATGGCTGGGGAGGCCTCACAATCATGGCAGAAGATGAAGACCAAAGGAACATTTTACATGGCGGCAGGCAAAAGAGCTCTCATTCTTTCTATGGCTGCACAGTATTCCATGGTATATATGTATGACATTTTCTTTATCCAGTGTATCGCTGATGAGCATTTAGGTTGATTCCATGTCTTTGCTATTGTGGGTAGTATTTCAGTGAACATATATGTGCATATGTCTTTATAATAGAATGATTTCTATTCCTTTGGGTATATACCCAGTAATGAGATTGCTGAGTCAAATGGTATTTCTGTCTTTAGGTCTTTGAGGAATCTCCACACTGTCTTCCACAATGCTTGAACTAATTTACACTCTCACCAACAGTGTATAAGCGTTCCTTTTTCTTCACAACCTCACTGGCGTCTGTTATTTATTTTTTAGTAACAGCCATTCTGACTGGTGTGAGATGGTATCTCATTGTGGTTTTGATTTGCATTTCTCTAATGAAGATCTGTGAAGATTTTAACCCAGCTACTTATAATAAGAACATGTGAGTTTTAAAGGAATGTTTATAAATCATATTTTATAACAACTTCACTTGGAAGGTTTTATCTAAAAAACATCATAGTCAGATAACTCCTGTGTGATAGGCCCCAGGGACCACCGTAAGTACTGTGATAGCTTGTATAAAGGAAACTCTTTGGGGGATGCTGGGTAAATAACGGGCTTTCATTCAACTTAACATGGGTGTATTGAGGGCTTACTATCTGCCAGGGGATATTCTTAGTGCAGGTAATAGAGCAATGAACAAAATAGGCAAAACCTCCTGTTCTCATGAGCTTACGATCTATTACGGGTGGCGAGACAATAAGCAAAATAATTAAATAAGATGAAGAAAGTGCTCTGTGCCTGCTCTGGGCAACCTCTGCTTGCTTTGTCCCTCCCCTGGTTAGGAACGTAAGCTTCTGGTGCTGAGTTAGGTTCAGGGACCAGAAGAGTCCAAAGAATGTGAGCCTCACTTTAATAGAATTAAAAGCTTCCAGTTCTTTCTGGGCCATGATATAACCTATGACTGCGAAAGACCAGTGGCACCGTACAAAGGTAGCTTCCTTGTCGATTCTGGCAAGACTTCCCTGCACAGAACAAAGCTATAGGAAAACAAGGCAGGGGGCAAAGGGGCAAAGTCATGACAAAATGTGCTGCTTTTCATTCCAGCAGAGTTGTGCAAGTATGTAGATGTGTGTGCAGTATCTTCTCCCAATACAAAATCTACCTGCAATACTTCACTTATTTAAAAAAATTATTCATTAGTAAAATTACTCATCCTCTGTTCTCTGACCATAAAAAAAAATAGCACAGTAATAGTTCACAGAAAGTAGTAATTCAAGACATCCAAAGCAGGTGAATATGTCATAGGCAACGACTCAGGCTCTTGCTTAAACCCTGGGTGCCCAGTAGTTTGCAGCTGTATGGCACATCAAAAGAATTTATGATACATGGTAACTCTTTTAAAGTTTCATGGCTCAGCTGGGAATGGGGGCTCATGCCTGTAATCCCAGCACTTTGGGAGGCTCTGGCAGGAGGACCGCTTGAGCCCAGGGGTTCAAAAACAGCTTAGGCAATATAGGAAGAAGCTGTTTCTACAAAAAAGTAAAAAATTAGCCAAGCATGATGGTGTGCACCTGTAACCCCAGCTTACTTGGGAGGCTGAGGTGGGAGGATCATTATAGACTGGGAGGCAGAGGTTGCAGAGAGCTGAGATCTCACCACTGCACTCCAGCCTGAGCAACACAGCAAGACCCTGTCGCAAATAAAGGAGGTTGGGGGTGGGGGGTGTCATAGTTTTATTGGAATCATAAAGAACAGAATAGGCCGGGCACGGTGGCTCATGCCTATAATCCCAGCACTTTGGGAGGCTGAGGCGGGTGGATCACCTGAGGTCGGGAGTTTGAGACCAGCCTGACCAACGAGGAGAAACCTTATCTCTACTACAAATACAAAATTAGCTGGACTTGGTGGCGCATGCCCATAATCCCAGCTACTCGGGAGGCTGAGGCAGGAGAATCACTTGAACCTGGGAGGTGGAGGTTGCGGTGAGCTGAGATCGCACCACTGCACTCCAGCCTGGGCAACAAGAGCAAAACTCAGTCTCAAAAAAATAAAAAATAAAAAGAACAAAATAAACACCTTCCAAGAAATAAGGTGTTTATAGTAATAATAAAATTAGTTTAGTCTTCCAGCACAGTTGTAAATGCAGAATTCAACATTCAGATATTACCATCTGACTTAAAAAGTTATCCTGGCTTTTTGTGTGGTTATTACAAACAAGTCAATCAACGCCAGTTACAGTTGGCACCTTGAAGGAGCCAAACTGGAGGTTCAATAAAAACTTTAAAACAGCCCAATGCCCATCTTTCAGAAGCATGGCTTGATAGTGTTGCTTCTGACTCTAAAAAATAAAAGATGTACTTTTTTAGAAACCATGTATGTCAGTATAATTGCTCCTCAGTTGTGAGTCAAGATCATAATTAAAGTACCTACCATCAAGTGAAAGACTATGTAATTCATCTGGTAGGAGCTAAACTATTTTTACCTGAACAATTTCTTCTAAATATTATAGGTCAAGCACTATATCTCAAGCCTGCTGTAAAACATGTCCTACCAGTTTTACTATTCCACCAGAAACAGCATGCAAAGAGCCAGGTGCAGTGGTGCGTGCCTATAGTCCCAGCTACTCGGGAGGCTGAGGCAGGAGGCTGGCTTAAGCCCAAAAGTTCAAGACTGTAGTGCACAATGATCACATTAGTGAATAGCCACTGTACTTCAGCCTGGGCAACATAGTGAGACCCTGTGCCTTTAAAAAACCATGGAGAAGGGCCATGCCATGAATGCACATGTTGGTGCCATTTTGTTGATAACATCCCCATAGGATTTACTCACATCCACGTTTACAGCTAGGGCCCTGTACAGCAGTGGCTCTGTCATCACCAGAAAACGTATCGTGAAGAGAAGATATAACTGAGTGGGGAAAAAAATGTTCCTTAGGCACCTGGCAGCATGACCGTGAAGAAGGCTAAAAGCACTAGCTCACACTGACCTCTCAAACACTGCAAAGTTCAGAACAAAAGCTCACAGATATTATGCACATAAGAAATCTGTCCCAACATCAGCCTTCACTTAAATACCCAGTTAGTAAGAAAAGGGAAGGGTAAATGTACTAGGATCAATAGGGAATAATTAAAGCAAGCGCCACTTGATTCTTACAGCTGAGTGATAACAGAAATGCTACATTGAATTTCTTTTTCTTTCAGAGTAAGCCAATGTATTAATAGTTTGAAAGAATATATCTTCCATATGATTCAAGCCATCTAGTCTTATCACCTTAAACCACAACCCCTTATCACCTCCACCTCCACCCTAATGCCAATCACCAAATGCTGCAGCCCGTAATGAATGATAATTTGTCTAGCACTCTGGGAGGCCAAGGCCGAGGGATCACTTGAGCCCAGGTGTTCAAGACCAGCCTGGACAAGATGGCAAAACCCCATCTCTACAAAATATACAAAATTCGCCAGGTGTGGTGGCACACACCTGTGGTCCCAGCTACTCGAGAGGCTAAGGCGGGAGGGTTGCTTGATCCTAGGAGGTCGAGGTTGCAGTGAGTCATGATAACACCACTGCAGTGCACTGCACTGCCAGCCTAGGTGACAGAGCAAATAATAATAATAATAATTTGTCAAGCTATTAGAAAAGTGGTCACATCTATATTCATCTGCAGGAAGGAAAATAGGTAAGTGCTGTAGGACCTGCTTACTCGGCAGATAGCTTTCTATCCTTTTCTTTCCCTCTGTCTACATTATTATCCTGACCTGCTGTGACTTCACCAGCAGGAAGGTTTCAGCTGCCAACCCAGGGGAAATGCAGCAGCAGCAGCAGCGATGGGCTTCCTCCCACAGGGGAAGGCTTGAAGGGTCCTTCGCAGAACTGCCGACAGAGCAATCTTTCCCATCCACGACAGCTCTGAGTTATTCCAAAGCCACCAGCAAAGATGATGACCCAGGATTAAGGCAGCTGACAAGAACGGATGAACAAATCTTGGGCAAAGAATGAGGATATAGAAGAGCAATACATACCACATGTGGTTACAACGTAAAAATAGTATTTCTTTAATGTCTTCTAGAGTTGATAGTGACTTTGAATTAATTCATTAACTTTGTTTTTTTCTTTTGCATTAACTTTTTTTAAAAGGTCAGTACCGCAGCTGGGCGTGGTCAACTCACACCTATAATCCCAGCACTTTGGGAGGCCAAGGTGGGAAGATCACGAGGACAGAAATTCTAGACCAGCCTGACCAATATGGTGAAACCCCGTCTCTACTAAAAATACAAAAATTAGCTGGGCATGGTGGCGTGGGCCCTACTCGGGAGGCTGAGGCAGGAGAATCACCTGAAACCAGGAGGCAGAGGTTGCAGTGAGCCGAGATCACACCGCTGCACTCCAGCCTGGGTGACACAGTGAGAGTCTGTCTCAAAAAAAAAAAAAAAAAAAAAAAAGACTGTCTCAGTATCACAACCTATAATCGTCAAGATACCTCAGAGATCTTTTTGTAAAAAACTGATGACAAATTCTAAAACACACACAATCATTAAAGATGTTACATAGCTTCAACGTAGCCTTATAGCAAGTGGACTCAATAGACATAAAGGGCTTGTATTAATCTAATAATAAAAAATAACAATTTTGCATCAAGAGTATGAAATTCTGAAGATACAATCTGGGACACCTATCATGATGCTAATTTTTGCTAACTATTTCAAGTTTGGTACAAAGTAGAACTATGTCTTTTAAAAAGCTTTTGAGATAACTCCATACATTTTAAAAACAAAAACCTATCCTTATGTGCTAAAAGATTTTTTAAGTAGCAGCAATTTTGACATTAATTTGCTAACAATACTGCCTTAAATATGAAAACACTAATATTAGCACCAGACCTTAGGAGCAATAACCTTTACAAACATCTCTCAGGATAAACATATTAGCAGTTGAAGAAAAACGTGAATTCTCAAAACACTCACAACTCAAGATGAATCTCCCTTGTCCTTTCTCTCTCTGGGGTTTTGTAGATAGATCTAAACTTACATTTTATTCATAATGTGTAGCATGTCTCCAAAGGCAGTTACCCAATATCCATGCATCCTGGTATTTATGCCCTTTTGGGGTCCCTTCTCCTTGAATCGAATCTCACTTTTGATCCACTGAAAGCTTCAGAAGTGACGCAGAGAGACTTCTTGGCTAGATCGTAAGAGGAAAGCCCAAGTCTTTTGTGCTAAAATTCTTAATTGGGAGGACATTAGGTTGAGAGGGCTCAGCACTTTGGGTTCCTACAAAAGTAACCTGAAACCCAACTCAGAATGAACGGTCACGGTCATAGCCCAGGAAAATGACACTTAAGCTTAACTAATCAGAAACCACAAACCAACCTCTAACTAGAGACTTTACCAATCAGAAATTGCCAATGAACCTCTAACTAGTGACTTTTCACTTTAACAACTCCAATTTTGTTTGTGGGGTTGTTGGGTTTTTTTTGCCTTGCTTCCAAGAACATCTAGAGCTGCCCAATTCATGAGCTGTCTATTCAAATAAACTGGTTAAAATTTGAATGTGCCTAAGTTTATCTTTTCACACTTAGAATCCTTGTTCTGGGGAATGCCAAACCCGCATGGAAGAAGCCCAACCACCCTGAGGCCTACGAGGTATGCGGAAGCCCAGGATTGCCGCAGGGAATGGTCACGTGGCTGCATGGCCAGCCTTCAGCTCTTCAGCCATCCCAGCCCAGGCACCAGATATGAGAGTGAAGACACTGTTGTGGACATCCAGCCAAGCCAAGCCTTCAGATAGCTGCAGCCCCAGCCTCTACCTCACTGCAACATCATTAGACATCCCAAGCAAAGTCCAGCTATCCCAGCTAGTGTCGGGGCTCCTTTTTCTGCCTAAGATCCAGATGCACCAAAAGATTTCCACCCTCTCTCTAAGACCAAGAATGTCACCATACCTGATCAGACTCTTTCACAAGATAACGTGCAAGTTAATCTGTTCCCTGATCCATTCATTCATTGTCCCCAGAAATCCTCTCAATGGAATTTTTCCACCCCTTCCTATAACCTGTTTTGCCAGGATGATGTATAAGCTTTTGAACTCCCTTGGGGGATGGGTAATCACTCTGTGATTCGCCTGGTGTACACATTAATTAAATTTGTCTGCCTTTTCTCCAATTAATCTGCCTTATGTGGGCTGATTTTTCTGAGAATCTTCAGAGGGCAAAGAGGAAGCTTTCCTTTGACCTCTACGTTACTCAACCCACAGAACCAAGAAAGATAATAAATTATTGATTAAGCCATAAAATGTAAGCAATAAATGTCTGGAACACTATATATGTAAAATAGCAGTTAGCGACCTATTTGGTAGATATGTATAGATAGCAACAAGCAACACACACTCCTGATTCAACACAGTGGTTCCCAGTTCTCACTGTGGGACGTCTCCAAAGTGTCTGCAAAAACTTTAGAAACATTGTGAATGAACTCATATAATCTGACAATAAAACTAACTTCGTTTAGTCTGAAAAAGATATATATAGGGCATACTATTCCTTATGATGGGAATTAAACAAAAAGAAGTCAAAGAAAAATATCTGAGAAAATTGTACTCATAAATGAATCTGTTATTTAAGTAAATAAATCTTTTTTTTTTTTTTTTTTTTTTTTTTTTTTTGTGAGGCAGAGTCTCAATCTGTTGCCCAGGCTGGAGTGCAGTTGCACAATCTTGGCTCATTGCAACCTCTGCCTCCTGGGCTCAAGAGATTCTCCTGCCTCAGCCTCCTGAGTAGCTGGGATTACAAGCACATGCCACCACACTCAGATAATTTTTTGTATTTTTAGTAGAGATGGGGTTCCACCATGTTGGCCAGGTTGACCTGAAACTCCTGACCTCAAGTGATCCGCCCACCTCAGCCTCCCAAAGTGCTGGGATTACAGGTGTGAGCCACCATGCCCAGCCTAGCCTAGTAAATCAGTCTTTTATTTCAATTTATTTCAATAAAAGATTGATTTATGGTTTTACTGATCATAAGTCAAATAAAAGTCTAATTTTAAATATTTTATTTGAAAAGAGAGTGTTACCAATCTAAACTGATTTCTGCCCTGAAAAGCTCCAGAAACAGGCAAAACCTCTACTGTAATTTTCAAAGTCTGAAGGCCTCAAAGGGTGATCTGCCTGCAACACCCCACCTGTTGCCTGGAGGCCGAATCAGAATCTGCATTGTAACAAGATCTCCAGGTGAGTCATGCGTCCATTGAAGTTGAAGAAGTACTGGCATAGAGCAGCAGTTCCCAAACTTGTCTGCACATGAGAATCATCTGGGAATCTTTTTAAAATTCTGAAATCCAGGCCATACCCTAGACCAACGAAATCACCATCTCTGGATGTGGGACGCAGGGATTGATGGTTTTGAAGCCTACCAGGTGATTCCAATGTGCAGCCAACTTTGAGACCCACTGGTCACCCTAGATAGGGCACCGGGAAATCACTTGGGGAGCATAAACACTAATACTGGTTTCCACCCCCAGAGAGTCTCATGTCGCTGGTCTCAGGTATGACCCATGCAACTGGAGTTTTTAAAAGCTCTAGGTAATTCTCATGTACAGCAGTTTGAGAACCACAGACCTGGAGCCAGGCACACAAGACTTCAAAATGGCAGCTGAGCCTGCACCACTTCTTGGGAAAGAAGGTTTTAGAGTCAGGGAGCCTTAATTAAAATGAACAGTTGGCCTCACAGTTTTCAGCTAACTCACCAGGTAGAATGACAGCATCAAGCTCGCTCAAGTTCAGGTCTGCCAAGTCTCGGACGTCCCTCCGGGCTCTCCTGGCACTTTCCGCCAGCACATTGCTCCTCTTTCTGTTGGGCTGTCTTTCAAGTGAGTAACGATGAGCATCTGCTCGACATTAGGCGCAAATACCTTCACCTTCAAAAATAGAAATGAAAACACATGATGTCATTGCCTCTATGAAAACAATCAAGCAACTCTATCTCAGAATCTAAACCAGAAAGCCAAGACCGAAAACCACAAAGCAATTCTGTATGCCTTCAGGGCCAACATCAGCTACAAATATTATACCTCAACCACAAAGAAGAAAGTGCAGGGGCCTTCTAGAGGGGGGAAAAAAGAGCTATAAATTAGCTTCCAAAAGGAAGGGAGATCAGACAGATCACAAAGAGGTGGATTTTCAGATAAATATATATATATATATTTTTTTTTTCTTTACATAGATGAAAGGGAACGAGGGGACATAATTTTATAGATAAGAACATATAGGACTCAAAAACATTGGAGGATTAAATCAGCCCTTGAGATCCTTCAAAGCAGTGCTTCTCAAGCTGGCTGCACGTTAGAATCACCTGGTGAGCTTGGGCACCAACGAGGCGAATTCAGTGGAAATCTCTGGGAGTGAAGAGGCAGCCTGAGCCTTGCTCCAGCTTAAAATCTCCCCAGGCGATTCTGTTTGTCAGGGCTGGCAACCACTGATCTAAAGCAAATGGAAGATAAAACTCAGGACTGAGAGTTAAAACCCCAGAGGCTTCAATGCCAAGACCCTGAAGCAGGGCATCTGGTAGCTCTCGCTTGATTCACCTCCAGGTATCCAGCCCCACCAAGCTCTGGGTCACCCCCCGGTTCATCCTCAGAAACACTTGAGAGGGGAGGACATCACTCCAGTTTCCCTATCCCCAACCCTGGGATCCTGCAGGGGCCCCGATCTGGAGACACATGAGGACTTGGAGGCAAAGGAGGAAGCTCAGGGGAGACACCTGTATATTGGGGGTTGCCTTTGAGCCACACCTTCTTCACTGGCTTCTATTCCAACCTAAAACTCACAGGTCAGCTTCCCCAGGAAGTGCACGAGGCTGGTCTGAATCAAATGTCCCTTGGCTCTCTGAAAGGGTGGCATTGGGGCTGGGAGGCATAAAATCAAGAGTCTCAGCCTCTTGTTACTAAACTTTGTATTTCACTAAAGTATATGCTAAGATTCTAAACGTTCTTCATATACTGTTTTACAAAATTGAATAATAGCTCCTATCTGACATACCATATATACATACATATATGTGCTTGGAATCTCATATATATATGTGTGTGTGTGTATATATATATATACACGAAAAGACTTTGAATATTCTGAAGGGCAAGAAAGATGCAGATACAGGCTGGGCATGGTGGCTCATACCTGTAATAGCAGCAGTTTGGGAGGCCAAGGTGGGAGGACTGCTTGAGGCCAGGAATTTGAGATGAGCCTGGGCAACATGAATATGTTCTGGGGATGGAGAGTGGAGATGGCTCCACAGCACTGTGAATGCACTTAATGCCAGTCGCTTGCACACTACTTAAACATGGTTAAAATGGTAAAGTTCATGTTATATATGTTTTACTCCCTCCCTCTCCCCTCCAAAAATTAAAACTAAAAAATTAGCCAGGAATGGAGGTGTGTCCTGCAGTCCTAGCTACTGAGGAGGCAGAGGTGAGAGAATTGCTCGAGCCCAAGAGTTTGAAGTTACAATGAGCTTTGATCGTGCTACTGCACTCCAGTTTGGGTGACAGAGCAAGACCCCGTTTGTTTAAAAAAAAAAAAAAAAAAAAAAAAGCTAAAGACATGGATTTGATTTTAAACAATTCTCCAAACAAGTTGGCCTTCAGTTGTTTCAAGGAATAATCATATCAACATGCTCAAAAAAAAAAAAAAAAAAAAAATTGCTAAGAACCATGGATTTGATTTTAAAGAACTCTCCAAACAAATTGGTCTTCAGTTGTTTAACAGAATAATCAGATCAACATGCTCAAGGAGTGAAACATGTTTTCGACATGTGCATGTCCCTTGGAACTGATAAGAAAGCACTGAGGCATTTACTGGGTTGTAATCTAGACACAGTAAGTCCATGTACCTCTCCTGGTCTTCACCTCAAGTACGGAGACCTGAGTTCATTAAATACTCACAAACCCCAGCGTGTAAGACATCGCTCTTCACCTATTAGGAAATCAATAACTACTCATTGAAAGGATGAATGAATAACACCCACATTAATCTTAATACCCCTCAAGTGAAACAGGTGCTAGATATCTCCTTTCCTAAGTTTTAGAGAAAAGAGAATTGACTTCTAGGACTGACTTTGTCACTACCTAGTGATGACCTTAAAGAAGTCATTTTTCCTTCCAGGGAAACTCAGCCAGGAAATTGAACAGAGATGCCCTCCAGCTTCAAACTTCAAGTCCTGTAGACAAATAAATTAATGAACTGTATATTTTAACTTATTAAAAAGAAGGGTGCAGCGGCTGTGGTGGTTCCTCATGAAGTTGAGTACTACCATGATTCCACTTCTAGGTATATACACAAAAGAATTAAAAGCAGGGACTCAAACAGGTATTTGTACACCCATGTTCATAGCAGCATTATTCACTACAGGCAACAGCCCAAATGTCCATCAACAGATGAATGGTACACAAAATGTGGTGTTATACATACAAGGGAATATTATTCCGCCTTAAAAAGGAAGGAAATTTTGACACACGCTACCACACGGATGAACCCTAAGGACACAGGTCAAGTGAAATAAGCCAGTAACAAAATGACAAAGAGTATATGATTCCACTTGTAGTAAACACCTAGAGTAGACGAAGTCTTAGAGATACAAAGTAGAATGTAATAGAGGCTACCTGGAGCTGGGAGAAATGAGAATGAGGAGTGAGTGTTTCGCTCTTGAAGTTGCAGTTTGGGATGATGTTCTGGGGATGGAGAGTGGAGATGGCTCCACAGCACTGTGAATGCACTTAATGCCAGTCGCTCACACACTACTTAAAAATGGTTAAAATGGTAAAGTTCATGTTATATATGTTTTACTCCCTACCCCTCCCCTCCAAAAAACAAAACTCTGTTGGCAAAGGGGCAGCAGGTGAGGGGCGGGCTGGTCTGGACTGCAAACACCCCTGCCGCCGGTTTTTTGTCTGAAGCCCAGCTAGGTCGCTGGAGATCCAGCGGATTGTGCGGAGGGAGGCGTGTTGGATATGGTTTAAAAAATGAGAAGCCCCAGGCCGGGCGGGTGACTCAGGACTGTAAGTCGGCGCCCAACCCTTTGGGAGGCGGAGGCGGGTGGATCACTTGAGGTCAGGAGTTCGAGACAAGCCTGGCCAAAATGGTGAACTCCTGTTCAAAAAAACGAACAAAAAAATTAGCAGGGTGTGGTGGCGGGCGCCTGTAATCCCAGCTACTCGGGAGGCTGAGGCAGAAGAATCTCTTGAACCGGGGAGGCGGAGGTTGCAGTGAGCCCAGATCGTTCCAATGCACTCCAGCCTGGGCACAAGAGCGAGACTCCGTTTAAAATAAATAAATAAATTAGAAGCCCCTGGGGAGGGAGAGCTTTAGGACAAATACCTAATGCATGTGGGGCTTAAAACCTAGATGATGGGTTGATAGGTGCAGCAAACCACCAGGGCACATGTATACCTATGTAACAAACCTGCACGTTCTGCACATGCATCCTGGAACATAACATAACATAACATAACATAACATAACATAACATAACATAACATAACATAAAAATTAGAAGACTGAGAGAGGGAAAACAGATTAGGGACGGGTTGCCCCCGCCACTCTGCAGGCTTCAGAGGAAAGAGAAAGCGCCCCGTGGCGCCCCCAGGCCAGTGCAGCCCGGACCTAGCCGCGCAGCCCCACATATCCCAGCACTTCTCGAAGTTGCGTGTAGAGCTGCCAGCTCCCACCTCTGGCTGCGCCCGCGCGCCCCCTTGCGGCGGATCCCGCTCTGGCGCATAGCCCCACTGGAGCGCTGGCGTGTTGGCTATGGGGTCCCAGGTGGGAGAGAGATCTGTCCGCTGAACCTGCGCCTCGCGGGTCCTGCGGAAGCTGCAGAGATTCTGTCCTTTTTGTTGGGAGGGAAGAGAGAGGGCGCCAGGGAGCTATAAGCTAGATTTTTATTAATAGATAACTTTTATTTGAAAATTATCTTTAAACGAAAGAGCAAGGGGAAAAAATGGATTCTATCCTTTGCTGGACTACTAAAAAGGAACTTCCATTCAACTTATTTCAACAGAGAATGTCGATATTGATATGCAATATTTTAATTGTTTTAAAATATTTAATTGTGTGCAATATTTTTTTTAACTGCTCAGTTCCAAAGCTGGAAGTTGAAGTGATGTTTTTAACAGGGAAGACTAAAGAAAAGACCCCATTGCATCTTCATCGAAGCTGGAGGGCAAAAAAATATTCTTAGGACACTTAACATGGAGAGTCTGAGAGCAGGATACAGCGTGGGCTGTAACTAAGGGCAGTGGAAGCAGGCAGCCTTGGCTAGGATGCCGCTGCTCCTCATGACATTTTGTCTCATAAACTTAGCAAGTTCTTAGAAAGTCCAAAACGCCATATGTGTTGCCTAGTTTTCTTATCTGATCACAGGAAATAAATAGGAAAAATGCAGATAATTTGCATTTTATTTGATAATTTTTAAATAAAAGTTACTTGTTAATAAAATTTCAGGTAGGATGCTCCCTGAGTTTCTTCTGAACAACATCATTCATTGACCCTATATTTGAAGAAAAGTTATTCTGTGTTTTTTTGAGAGCAGGTACTGTTTATTAACTGACCAACTTAGAGAAATAATCATGGTAGACACCTTAGTTCATTCTTCTAATAAGCCTGTTGATCTGGTCCTCCCTGTTGCCAGCACCTCCACCTTCTACAAAATGGGTGGTCTTTTTCTTTATTCTGCCTCATGGAGAAGATAATTTGAAGGACCACAGGAAGTTATTTGCTTCTTTGAAGCATTTTCTAACAGTATAGATCTCATGAATCAGATCTTCCATGCAGATGATGCCATATTTACCAAGAGATGGTGCAATCAAGGCGTTATCTGTCAAAGCAATTCGCTTCTTACTGATTTTGCCATAACCACGCTTGTAGATTAGTTTATTTACTGACTTCAGATTAGGGTACCCCCTGCAATATATGGTTCTACAATCCTCAGCATGTTAATCGAAGCCTTGTTAAGCTTCACAAAGGTTCCACTGAAAATTTGATGAAGGCGAAGAAGCTGCAACACTTTTTGGACCTTTGGACTCACACCACTGGTACCTCTGATCCTGACGACAAACGCCAATTTGGGTTTTGCAGGTACATAGAAGTTACCAGCTTTTCTTGCCATCCTTGCCATTCGAATTTCAGTTCTGTACATCTGCCTATATTCCTTGTGGTAGTGCTTCGCTTTTTCATAGATAAGCTTCCTCCTTGCCTTTCGAAGCATCTTTTGGGCAAACTTCTTTCTCAGGCATCTGATCTTCAGCTCTGCGAAATTCCTTTGCTTTTTCTTAAGGGTTTCTGGTACAGCAGGAACCTTCTTCTTCTTCTCTCTGACACTCTCCATGGTTCCAGTGGGAAACGAGGAACTATTCTTTTATTATTAAAAAGATGAAATCTGCAATCTCCAGCAAACACTACTTTCCCTACTGGATCTTTAAATTATTAGTCCCACATTCCTCCAAGAAAAATTCACTAAGCCTTTACATCCTGGGTGCTGAATAAACCCTGCATCTGCTTTCAAGAAGAAACCTACCTTTCTTAACCTGGAGGTAGATGGCTGCTCATAAGTGACAGGTGGAGTACTGTAAATCCCCGAGGGTGATTCTAGCCCTTGACCCAGTAGGGTATTTACTGTCAGTGACGCCCAGATTTAGAAAGAGGATGTAAACATGGTGTGGACACCAGACAGGGCAAAGAGCAACTGCTTGTGGGAAACACACATGCATCCATCATCACTGCAGATGAGGAGGAAAAGGAGGACAAGGTGTGAATTTGAAAAGCAGGATAACTTAGTGAGGGTCTGAGTGCTCAAGATCAAATCTCACTCCACCCTCACTACCTTATGTGATCCCGAGAAGTTACTCAAAATATCTGTACCAACATTTCCTCAGTCTGAAGGTAGGAAGTATCACCTTTTGCATAGGGTTGTTGGAAAGATTAAAAATAGTATATGTCATCTGTGTCAAAACCTTGATACTAGTGTATTTCTGTTCACTGTTTGCACCACGTTAGTTTCCTTGATATATGTTGATTAAAAAAACAAAAACAAAATTTCACTTGGCCCGGTGGCTCACGCCTGTAATCCCAGCCCTTTGGGAGGCAGAGGCAGGCAGATCACCTGAGGCCAGGCGTTTCAGACTAGCCTGGCTAACGTGGCGAAACCCCATCTCTACTAAAACTACAAAAATTATGTGGGCCTGGTGGCACATGCCTGTAATCCCAGCTACTCCGGAAGCTGAGGCAGGAGAATCACTTGGACCCGGGAGGCAGAGGTTGCAGTGAGCTGAGATTGCGCCACTGCACTCCAGCCTGACCTACAGAGCAAGACTCTGTCTCAAAAAAAGAAAAAAAAAAATTGATTAAAATGTCAAATTGGCTTTTATTAGTGACTCATAAAACAGGCAGTTGCTACTCAAAATAGAGGGAGCTTCAATGAGCCTGGCAGACCAGTTGGTTTTCCTAAGGTAACTTGAACAGAAATAGGGAAACCGAAATACAAAAAGTGAATTGGTTAACATCAGGTTACTTCAGGTTACTTTCCTTATAAAGGGTTAAAGCAGAGAGGACTTCCTTATCATGCTGATTCAGGCTGACTGGGCCTTTTCTGATTGCTTGCTGTAAATCTCTTGCTTTTGGGAAAAGCCAGTCTATTTGGGAATTTTCTTGTTTACGTTTCAGCTTGATTACATGGCACTTAGCAAAAGTGACCCCATTTTGGTTCAATCTGTTGTGACCTAATGCAGGAGCTCAGTCCAAAACCACGGCCTCTCATACATTTTATTTAGCAACACAAAGAAAAGAGTTTTTGTTCTGAAGCCGATTTTCTTGAGGCTATTGATAAACCGATCACAACAGAACTAAAAAATATATTCAATAAACAAGTACAAGATTAAAGAATTGTCTAAAAAATGTAATGTAACAAGCAAAAGATTATAAATCCAAATCATTCAATTTAGGATTAGGGTGAGGTATTCATTATGGCTCTACAGTTTGTTTTTAAGTGTCACCTAATAAGTAGATGTCACACTCTAATCTCTTCCTTAAGTGAATATTATAAATTTTAATTTTATTAAATTCACACTTAAATTATGCTTTTAAAATTATCTTTGCGTCGGGCATAGTGGCTCATGACTATAATTTCAACACTTTGGGAGGCTGTGGCAAGAGGATTACTTGAGCCCAGGAGCTTGAGACCAGCATGGGCAACAAAGTGAGACTGACTCTACCAAAAACATTTTATTTAATTAGCCAGTCATGGTAGCACAGGCCTCTAGTCCCAGCTACTCAGGAAGTGAGGTGGGAGGATCGCTGGGGCCTGAGAGGTCAAAGCTGCAGTGAGCCACGGTCATGCCACTGCACTCTAACCTGGATAAGACAGCGAGACCCTGTCTCAAAATAAAAATGAAAATAAAATAAAATTATCTTTGAACTAAAATAAATTATGCTTTAGGCAAGTGAAATTGTCAAAACTCTGAAAATAGAACCTACATATAGTTGATGTATTTGTTTAGCCCAGTTAATCATGTAAACAACAGGTAAGTATATCCAAGTTTCAGAAACACTTTGGGGGTTTATTAATTTTTGGTTACCTTCAAGATTTTCTTAACCTCTTACGTTAACATTTGTGTCAGGGCCAGGCTCATGCCTTTAATTCTAGCACTTTGGGAGGACAAGGCAGGAGGATCGCTTGAGCCCAGGAATTCGAGACCAGCTTGGGAACATAGTGAGACTCCTTATTACTACAAAAAAATTTAAAATTATCTGGGCATGGTGGTACATTCCTGTAGTCCAGCTGCTATAGGGGCTGAGATGGGAGGATCACTTGAGGTAGGAGGCTGTGGCTGCAGTGACTGTGATTGCACTACTGCACTCCAACCTGGGTGGCAAAGTGAGACCCTGTCCTAAAAAAAAAAAAGGAGTAGAAAATTAGCGTGTCTAAGGCCAGAGCTCTTAGGCAAACTGGTGAAGCTCCTTCTCAGAATAATGTTTTTAACGCCTAAGATAAAAAATGAGATTGTAAGTGAGAAACTAAAAATCAGCTTGGACTTTAATCTGCCCTGGTATTCATTAGCGCGGACTGATAAAACCAGCCTCAAAATTACCAGAAAACATTATTTCTCTCAAACCACAGCAAATCATAAAGTGTCATAACAACCTCTTTTCTTTTCTCCTTAAAATTTTTTATTTTTTATTTTTGCCGATTCCTTCATGCAAGTTGCCGTGTGTGTCTCTGTTGTCTCCGTGGAAGGCCAGAGCCACATGGTCCTAAGCATAGGCACCAGGAAGCGTAGGCTGATCTGAAGAAGACACTTCAATCATGGGTGATGTTAAAAATTTTCTCTATGCCTGGTGTGGCAAAAGGAAGAGGACCCCATCCTATGAAATTAGAGCATTGGGGAACAAAAATAGGCAGAAATTCACGTGTGAGGTTCAGGTGGAAGGGTATAACTACACTGGCATAGGAAATTCCACCAATAAAAAAAAGATGCACAGAGCAATGCTGGCAGAGACTTTGTTAACTATTTAGTTTGAATAAATGAAATAAAGAGTGAAGAAGTTCCAGCTTTTTGGGGTAGCATCTCTGCCCCCACTTACTGATACTCCTAACACTACAGCAAATGCTGAAGGAGGTTTACCAACAACCATGGGAGGGCCTCTTCCACCAGATCTGGCTCTCAAAGCTGAAAATAATTCTGAGCTAGGGGCCTCTGGCTATGGTGTTCCTGGGACTGAGAAGCCAACTTGAAGGTGAAGCACCGTCTCTAATAAATAAATAAATTACAAGTGGCACACACTTGTAATCCCAGCTACTAGGGAGGCTGAGGCACGAGAACCTGGGAAGTGGAGGTTGCAGTGAGCCGAGATGGCATCACTGCACTCTAGCCTCGGCGACAGAAGGAGACTCTGTCTCCAAAAAAATAAATAAATAAATCCAATACCAGGAAGTGCTTTCTTACCATGAGAGCTCCCTGCACACAGAGTGAGGAGACAGAGACAGCAGCAGGACCAGAGGTCTCCACCACTGAACCAGGTCAACCCGAATTTGTTTTTGTAGCTCTGGGAAGTCTTGAACTGAATGGGAGGTTCTACTGTGGCCCTCTAGTGTATGGTTCCAGGATTTGTAAACACTCTAATTCATGTTTTTTGTTTTGTTTTGGTTTTTGTTTTTGTTTTTAAGCTGTTCCTGCTAATTGCTTTTTAAGCCAGGCTCAAGTGTGGGTCCACAGGGAATACTTCAGGTGCCCTTCAAATCAGATACTACATTTCAGCTCTCAGGGCTAGAATGCTTCCCGCTCTTACTTGGGCAGGTCTTTGAATAAGCCAGTTTAGCCTTGGTAGTTTTGAATTTGGCCATAGTATACGGAGGAGAGCTAGGTAGCTTTCAAAACGCTCAGACAGATGTGTGGGAAAATGCAGCCTGGTCTGAACCTCCGCAGAAGCCCCGCACCTGGTGCAGCAAGTGGGCAAAGGAGTGTGTGTTCAGGGCAGGGTACTCAGTCCCATCTGTAATCAAGAGATCTGGAGGGCCCGAGGAAGTCAGTGACACCCCCACAAGCCACACACCCTCCAATGGATTGTGGTGGTCATCTCTGGCTACCGAAGCCACCTTGCTTATTCCCATAACCTTACAATCATTATGCTGCTTCACGCGAGTTGTGGGTGAAGTGAAAGAGTTGGAAAGTCCCGGTCTAAGGCTCTGCAAAACTGCTCTCTGGTAAAAACAAGGGACTATGGCAAGGCCTTGAATGTACTACGTACAGACTTAAGTCAGTATTTGTGCCTAACAGCAAAGCAAGCCATGAGAGGCTCCTCAAAAGTCAGGTAATTGATGCCATTGTTTTCTCGACTTGGTTGAAGAGTCAGAGAAGAGAAGGTGATGCAGAAGCTTCTTTCCAGTTAAGTGACAGATGCAAGCAAGGAACACCTGCCAGAGCGGTAGGGGAGGGGGTGGATTCGGCAGCACTCGGGGAGTGGCAGGGACCACATATTGTCGGTGTTTAACCACTGTTATCACTGGCCCAGGTCGAGTGAGGACAAGTCATTTCCCCACTAAGCTCTTGGGGAGTGGCAGGGACCACATATTGTCAGTGTTAACCACTGTTATCACTGGCCCAGGTCGGGTGAGGACAAGCCATTTCCCCACTGTTGTCTCTTCTTCCTTACTGCACCCCCAGCTCCGCACCCTCAGCCCCAAATACACATTCTCATTCACTCAACGTTTGTTGACACCTAGCGTGGGCCCTGTGTGATGGGGTAAAAGTCTGGTGTTGAGAGGAGCTCCAGTGACAGATTTTCGGTTTTGGTTTGGTTTTGGTGGTGGCTGCTGAGCAGGGACAGGTCAGTTCATAAAAGAGGCCCCAGGTCTGGATCAAATTCTCCTGGGAGCCAGACCAAAGAGCCTTCCTGGACTGAAAAGTGCGGCAGCCGCCGCGGGCAGGGTGCGGGGAGGCGTCACGCGCCAGAATCTGCGCTTGCTGCCAAGCTCTGGGCCTGCCTCGCCGCGGTGGGGCGTCCCGCGTCCTGGGCTGGCGGCTCCGCGCATGCTCCTCTCTCAGGCGTCGCAGGCCTCCAGAGGATCCGGAAGCACTAGGTGCAGCCTGATGGCGCCGGAGTTAGACACCGCACAGGGCGCCAAGATGCGGCGGGGCGCGGGCGCGGCTCGGGGACGCGCTTCCTGGTGCCGGGCCGTGGCGCTACTCTGGCTCGCGGCGGTTCCGGGCTGGCCCCGGGCCTCGGGCGTTCTCTCCCGGCGCCACTGGCCGGTGCCCTACAAGTGAGTGCGGCGGCACGCGCACTGTCGGGGTCGGGGTCGCAGTCGGCGTTGCAGATGGGGGACGGGGTGCTCGCGCGGGGACTCCAGCGCCCGGTGGTTTGTGTCGGATCACGAGACGGTGCGGGGGCAGCGCCGGGTGATGCTCGGAGCGCACTTGAGAGCAAAGTTGAGGACTGGGGAGTCGCAGCCGCTTGTTACGCACAGCCCTGGGACCTTTCCTCCCTCTGGCCACTTGCGGCAGACTCAGGACAGTCCCGAATCGTGGCAGAAGAAAAGGAGAGTAATGTTATTTAATGGAGGGATTTCTGAATACAAGTAGCTGATTTCTTGAGTAGTTTAAAAACACTGTGTGTCGCATTTATTTATATCATGCACTGTCATTAGTTATTACTGCAGAACATTTGGTACAATTTACTGGGCGACCAACTCTGGTTTGAACCTGATCAGAACGCGATCCGAAGTCCTTATTGGAACTTCCTAGTTTTGCACTCAAAAGTCCCGCATCCCGGAATCCCCGTCTCCTGCAGTCCTGGTTAGATCGGGAAGATAGTCATCGCGTTTGTCCAGTCTTCAGCCTGGAGGTAGGACGCCGGTCCTAAGTCGAGGACAGGGCCCGCACTCCTGGGAGGCCGATTCCAGCCTTTGACAGAGAAGACACACAGCCTCCGGCGGTCAGAGATAGCTAAACACAGAGAAAGAAAACATGGTGTCAACATCAGGCAGGAGAACGACCAGCAGTTTCTGAAAACAGCTGTTTTTCTTTAAACCAAAAGCATCATCATTTTAATTCAATTTATAATGGACATAATTTTAACATACCAGCATAAGTAATCAACAGCTAAAACTGCACACAACAAACCTGAAAAATAAAAACAGCTATTTTGCATGACAGTATGAGTGGGAAGGCAGGATTTCCTCTTTGTGAGGAGCGAGTTTTAGGTTCTGCCTGCTGCGGGTCAAATCTGGCTCCATCATCACCAGGGATCTTGGGAAAGTTACTTAGAATCTCTGTGCCCACATGCCCTGAGTCACACAATAGGAATACTGGTAGCACTTATCGGTTTGCTGGAAGGATTAAATCTAGCAAAATGCCAGCTGTTATCACATCTAGATAGTGTATTCTGCTCACTGAAAGGTTTGCAGCACTTTATTGTTTCGTGTGATATACTACGTGGAAAGAGAAGTTTGTGGTTGAAGCTAGTTTTCTGGAAAATGTTAATAATAAACTATTTGTAAGAAGTCAAAATTACTCAATAGAACAAGAATTGTAAATCCAAACGATTGGATTGAACATTAGGGCAAGGTGTTGACCATAGCTTTGTAGTGGATTTTTTTTTAAGTCTCAGATATTAAGTACATGCCCCCATCTAATCACCTCAATTGAATATAATATTTAAGTTTATTAAGTTCACATTTAAATTACCTTTGAACTAAAATAGACTTGGCTGTGGGTCAGTGCAATCTCTGTGTGATTATGTATTTGTTTAAACCAGGTAAGTGCCTATAAAACACTGTACCCAAGTGGCAGAAGCTTTTGGGAGCGTTGTTAATGTTTTTGGTCAGCATAAAGATTTTAACTTCTTAAGTTAACATAGAAATTTTTGTTGATTTGTTGGGATTGTGAAACAGTAGATCTGGCTTGGGGATCTAGGATTCTTAGATAGCAGCTCTTGTCGCCACCACTTCCTTCTTTCCCAGTGCCAGATTATGGGTGACCAGTGTGTCTGCTGAGCTGAATTCAACGTCAGTGCTCCTCGAGTCCTATTGCTATGGCCTTCTCCGGTCTTCTTTTCTTGCCTGCATTGTTGAGGTCACCTTCTAACTGATCTCTCATGTTTAATTTGGCCTCTCTCCCTACCCTCTTTTAATTCATGAAATAAGGTTTACTTTATAGCAAATTCAGTCCTATCAGATCTGCTACTTAACATCCTTTAAGCTTAGCTCCTCCCCCGCCCCCCCGCCACCAGTTGTAAGGCACGGAATTCCATGCACATTCTCCTGGTGACAGAATGACAGCCGCTGCCAGTCTCTTCTGTCTCCACCCGTGCATTGAAGCCTGAATCCTAGTCTTCTGTACCTACCGGAGACCAAATGTGCCAGGCTTGTCTTATAATACTTAACATTTCCTCTGCCTTTCTGTCTTAACCTTCTAGCCAAGTAGTTAAAAACCCAGGCCCAGCCTTCATCTCTTTCTTTGCCCTCCCCACCCCATTCATCCCATACCTGGTTAACAATGATTTGTCCTTCCTTTGTGCCGGTAGAACTCATTTCTTTAGTCCAGCACATCCCACACTCATTACTTGTTTAATGTCTTTGCAGCTCCCACCCACAGTTCCGTGAGAAAAGCAACAGTGTTTTAATTTCTGTTTCCCTCCTTCCTATAGTTCCCTATATACCTAGTAGAACCTCAATACATATTGGTTGAATGAATGTTAATTCGTAAGTAAATATAAAATATATACTATTACTCATAATCATCTGAATAATCTTAATGTATGGATTGTTTGTAAAATTGAACACATTGGAAAAATGTTCATTTATTCTGTAAACATTTGCAAATGTCTACTATGACCTGGAGCTATAAAAATTTTAAGACAGGATTCCTGTCTTCAAAATTTTCACAGTGGGATCAGGGAACAGGGAAGCCTGGATTTATCAGAGTGCTTTGAGTTTATCATTTGCTATTAAAAACATTATTGGAAGTTTGTTCACAAGATAACAAAATGTATGTTTATATTTATTAACTATGGTCTGACCTTTGAATGGTCCCCTAAAAATGTTACTGGATTCTAAAAGATGGGAGAAGAATCAAATTCCTGTTGGAATCTAAGTAGATGGTTTCTTTTTCTTTATTAGACGCTTTGACTCCCGTCCAAAACCTGATCCTTATTGTCAAGCTAAATATACTTTCTGTCCAACTGGCTCACCTATCCCAGTTATGGAGGGTAATGATGACATTGAAGTCTTTCGATTACAAGCCCCAGTATGGGAATTTAAATATGGAGACCTCCTGGGACACTTGGTAAGGATGCATCTTGGTCTTACAACTTCGGTTAATTCAATGATTTGGTTATTAAGTTGATCTTTAGGGAGTAATCACTACTTAGATGGCTGACTTTAGATCATGTTGGTGTTTTTTAGTACATTTAAAATGAGTAGTCAAAAATAGTTACCATTAGATTTTATAATCTTGACAACAACAAATGTAATCACCATTATCCGTTGTAATATAATGAATCTGAATCCAGCTCCTGTATCCAGCTTCTGGAAGATGCGAAGAGGCCCAGAAGGGGCAGGGTAGGCAGAAAACACCTCTTGATTTCCAGACCCTGTTGTAGTCACTTTTCCAAGTTAACCCATCACTATGCGAGGTCTGTAGAGCTCCTTCCGGAGACCGGCATAGGGGCTCCGCACACTTATTCTAAGCTCTGAGGAAATTACGAGCTTGTCCACATACTATGCATGCCTCCTATTTGAAATGAGCTGTAGGGACCAAAGCCAGGGTGGAGGAGGGCCTGGAGATTGGGGCCACAGAGTGGATATGACAATAGCAGCATGGAAGAACAGCTGAACAGTTGTGCTACTTGATATGCATTTGTGATGTGCCACATTTTCTCCTATCAGGTTACCTGGACCCATGGTTATGTCTCAGTTGCTCTTATACGTGTATTGTGTTTACACAGAAAATTATGCATGATGCCATTGGATTCAGGAGTACATTAACTGGCAAGAACTACACAATGGAATGGTATGAACTCTTCCAACTTGGCAACTGTACATTTCCCCATCTCCGACCTGAAATGGATGCCCCTTTCTGGTGTAATCAAGGCGCTGCCTGCTTTTTTGAGGGAATTGATGATGTTCACTGGAAGGAAAATGGGACATTAGTTAAAGTAGCGACTATATCAGGTAAGTTTTGAAAATATAGCAATATTTGATAATTACATCAAAATCCAAATGAAAGAAATTGTAATACTTCTATGGAAACATTTCAGTAATGTTTTACTTAGAGGTCACTTGTAAAATGTACTTCTGGAACCACTAAACTTTGGGAATTTTTTTCATCTCTTGTATTTTTTATTTATTTTATTTCAATAGGTTTGTGGGGAACAGGTTATGTTTGGTTACATGAATGAGTTCTTTAATGGTGATTTCTGAGATTTTGGCACACCCATCACCTGAGTAGTGTACACTGTACCCAATGTGTAGTCTTTTATCCCTCACCCCTCTCCACCCTTTCCCCCAAATTCCCAAAGTTCATCATTCTTATGCCTTTGCATCCTCATAGCTTAGTTCCCATTTACGAGTAAGAACATACAATGTTTGGTTTTCCATTCCTGAGGAGTTACTTCACTTGGATGGAATTGGAGACCATTATTCCAAGTTGCTGCAAATGCCATTATTTAATTCCTTTTTATGGCTGAGTCGTATTCCTTGGTATATATACACCACATTTTCTTTATCCACTCATTGATTGATGGGTGTTTGGGCTGGTCCCATATTTTTGCAATTGCAAATTGTGCTGTGCTTCTATAAACATGCATGGGCAAGTATCTTTTTCGTATAATGAGTTCTTTTCCTCATTGGGTAGGTACCCAGTAGTGGGATTGCTGGATCAAATGGCAGTTCTACTTTTAGTTCTTTAAGGAATTTCCACACTGTTTTCCATAGTGGTTGTACTAATTTACATTTCCACTAGCAGTGTAGAAGTGTTCCCTTTCCACTACATTCCGCCAATATCTATTATTTTTTTATGTTTTGATTACAGCTATTCTTGCAGGAGTGAGGTGGTATCACATTGTGGTTTTGATTTGCATTTCCTTGATCATTGCATTGCATTTTCCTGAGCATTTTTTCATGTTTGTCGGCCATTTATGTATCTTATTTTGAGAATTGTCTATTTGTGTCCTTAGCAACCCTCCACCCTTTTTTTTTTTTTTTTTTGAGGTGGAGTTTTGTTCTTGTCGCTCAGGCTGGAATGCAATGGCATGATCTCGGCTCACTGCAAGCTCCACCTCCTGGGTTCAAGCGATTCTCCTGCCTCAGCCTCCCAAGTAGCTGGGATTACAGGTGCCCGCCACCATGCCAAGCTAATTTTTGTATTTTTAGTAGAGATTGGTTTTTGCCATGTTGGCCAGGCTGGTCTCAAACTCCTGACCTCAGGTCATCCGCCCACCTTGGCCTCCCAAAGAGCTGGGATTAAAGGCGTGAAGCACCACTCCCCAGCCATTAACCCACTTTTTGATGGGATTGTTTTTTTCTTGCTGATTTGAGTTCCTTGTAGATTCTGGATATTAGTCCTTTGTCAGATGTGTAGATTGCAAAGATTTTCTTCCACTCTGTGGGTTGTCTGTTTTTTTCTCCCACTCTGTGGGTTGTCTGTTTACTCTGCTGATTGTTCCTTTTGCTGTGCAGAAGCTTTTTAGTTGAATTAAGTCTCATCTATTTATCTGTGTTTTTGTTGCATTTGCTTTTGGTGGAACCGCTAAACTCTGACCCAAACTATTACTCATGCAGAACTTCACCTATAGGTGATGAGTAGTGTATCTCTGATCTTTGAATTTTTCCCTAAAAATGCTCTTTTCCTATCATAAAAATGAATAAAATGATAAAACATTTTGTACAATTAAATTGGACTTTCTAAACGAAATAGTAAGAGAAATCCATAAAATGCCTGATTAAAGGATATGTTAACTATATCTGAAAAAATTTTAGTGATATTTTTATGATGAAAAATAATAGCTACTACTCATATAGACTGGTTCTGGCACTGTTCTGAGTACTGTACATATATCACATCATTCATCATCACAACTTCTGCAGGTAGTTACTATTATTTTGCCCATTTTACAGATGGAGAAACTGAGGCATAGAGTGGTTACACAGCTTAGTAAGTGGGACTCTAGCCCTGGCAGTTACGCCCCATTGCCCATTCTCCTGCTTTGATATATGCCTCCCAAAATGTATATGATCTTATATTTGAGGCCCTCTTGAGCAGTTTAAATATCTTCGAGATTTTTTTCTTCTTTTGGATGTATTGGAAAGTTGCCGAAAGTTAGAATTTTGTTGCACATGCTGCATTGTTGGTTAGTAATGAAAAGAGTTCAGCAACTCTTCCATTGGTAACTCCTTATGTGACTTGGGTCACATTTTTTTGTTTGTTTTGTTTTATTATACTTTAAGTTCTAGCGTACGTGTGTACAACATGCAGGTTTGTTACATATGTATACTTGTGCCATGTTGGTGCGCTGCACCCATCAACTCGTCAGCACCCATCAACTGATCATTTATATCAGGTATAACTCCCCCTCCCCGCCCGATAATAGGCCCCGGTGTGTGATGTTCCCCTTCCAGAGTCCAAGTGATCTTATTGTTCAATTCCCACCCATGAGGGAGAACATGCGGTGTTTGGTTTTCTGTTCTTGCGATAGTTTGCTGAGAATGATGGTTTCCGGCTGCATCCATGTCCCTACAAAGAATACAAACTCATCCTTTTATATGGCACATAGTATTCCATGGTATATATGTGCCACATTTTCTTAATCCAGTCTGTCACTGACGGACATTTGGGTTGATTCCAAGTCTTTGCTATTGTGAATAGTGCTGCAATAAACATACATGTGCATGTATCTTTATAGCAGCATGATTTATAATCCTTTGGGTATATACCCAGTAATGCGATGGCTGGATCATATGGTATTTCTAGTTCTAGATCCTTGAGGAATCGCCATACTGTTTTCCACAATGGTTGGACCAGTTTACAATCCCACCAGCAGTGTAAAAGTGTTCCTATTTCTCCACATCCTCTCCAGCACTTGTTTCCTGACTTTTTAATGATTGCCATTCTAACTGGTGTGAGATGGTATCTCTTTGTGGTTTTGATTTGCATTTCTCTGATGGCCAGTGATGGCGAGCATTTTTTCATGTGTCTGTTGGCTGTATGCATGTCTTCTTTTGAGAAATGTCTGTTCATATCCTTTGCCCACTTTTGGATGGGGTTTTTTTGTTGTTGTTGTAAATTTGAGTTCTTTGTAGGTTCTGGATATTAGCCCTTTGTCAGATGAGTAGATTGCAAAAATTTTCTCCCATTCTGTAGGTTGCCTGTTCACTCTCATGGTAGTTTCTTTTGCTGTGCAGAAGCTCTTTAGTTTAATTAGATCCCATTTGTCAATTTTGGCTTTTGTTGCCATTGCTTTTGGTGTTTTAGACATGAAGTCCTTGCCCATGCCTATGTCCTGAATGGTATTACCTAGGTTTTCTTGTAGGGTTTTTATGGTTTTAGGTCTAACATTTAAGTCTCTAATCCATCTTGAATTAATTATTGTATAAGGTGTAATGAAGGGATCCAGTTTCAGCTTTCTACTTACGGCTAGCCAGTTTTCCCAGCACCATTTATTAAATAGGGAATCCTTTCCCCATTTCTTGTTTTTGTCAGGTTTGTCAAAGGTCAGATGGTTGTAGATGTGTGGTATTATTTCTGAGGACTCTGTTCTGTTCCACTGGTCTATATCTCTGTTTGGGTACCAGTACCATGCTGTTTTGGTTACTGTAGCCTTGTAGTATAGTTTGAAGTCAGGTAGTGTGATGCCTCCAGTCCTAAGCATTTTGGCTTAGGACTGTCTTGGCAATGCGGGCTCTTTTTTGGTTCCATAGGTGTGGAAATCCAAAACCATTGTTTACTCACATGCATCCATAGTCTTAATCAAGTTAGAACATTTTACTTAAAATTAATATGATTAGGCCAGGCATGGTAGCTCACACCTATAATCCCAGTGCTTTAGAAGACTGAAGCAGGGGGATCACTTGAGGCTGAGAGTTTGAGACCAGCCTGGGCAATACAGCAGGACCCTGTGTTGCCCAGGCTGTTCTCAAATTAAAAAAAAAAAGTAAAAAATGAGTTGGCTTTGATGGCCCGCACCTGTAGTCCCAGCTACTCAGGAGGCTGAGGTGGGAGGATCACTTAAGCCTGGGAGGTCAAGGCTGCAGTGAGCTGTGATTGTACCACCGAACTCTAGCTTTGGCAACAGAGGAGAGCTGACTCAAAAAAAAAAAAAAAATTAACATGATTAGCTTCGTTCACTAGGTGACTTTGTTTTGTTTTTTTGAACTAGGAAACATGTTCAATCAAATGGCAAAGTGGGTGAAACAGGACAATGAAACAGGAATTTATTACGAGACATGGAATGTAAAAGCCAGCCCAGAAAAAGGGGCAGAGACATGGTTTGATTCCTACGACTGTTCCCAGTTTGTGTTAAGGACCTTTAGCAAGTTGGCTGAATTTGGAGCAGAGTTCAAGAACATAGAAACGAACTATACAAGAATATTTCTTTACAGTGGAGAACCTACTTATCTGGGAAATGAAACATCTGTTTTTGGGCCAACAGGAAACAAGACTCTTGGTTTAGCCATAAAAAGATTTTATTACCCCTTCAAACCATATTTGTCAACTAAAGAATTTCTGTTGAATCTCTTGCAAATTTTTGATGCAGTGATTGTGCACAGAGAGTTCTATTTGTTTTATAATTTTGAATATTGGTTTTTACCTATGAAATTCCCTTTTATCAAAATAACATATGAAGAAATCCCTTTACCTAACAAAAACAAAACACTCTCTGGTTTATAAAACACCTTAATTCTACTGCTCTCTTTTCGCCAATCACCAGCATCTGTTTTTCAGGGGCTGATTTTACTTTTGTGAATTTCTTAGCTTTTCTTCCTTGGTGCAGGAAGTTAAAATGCACATCAGCAGAACTGCTGCATATTAACATCTCAGGACTTTTCTCTTGGAAAGAAACTGAAATTCATACTATATTGGCCAAAGTGAGCAAGTTAAGTGATCTTGGTTTCAATTTCCAAGCCTTTGTTAATACAGAGAATTATGGTTCATATCAGTTATGTAGGACCTTTGGACCCAAGGTCCCACAGATAGATATGATGTGCCGAGATTTTTAAAATACCTTCAAAAATAAAAAAAATACCTTCAGTGACATTTTCATGATGGGAGCTCTTTTTTCTGGTATGGCAGTTACACTTTTTCACTCAAGTGCTTTAGTTTAGACTTGACTTTACAACTTTTCTAACTTTTGGAACCAAGTTTAGTATAGTCTTATTACAGTCCATTCACATAACTTTAGAGATTCGTTTAGAAACCGTAACTGGAGTGGTTGTGCTTCTAGATGTGGCAAATCCAGTGTTAACACACATTTCTGGCTGGCATTTTGGAACTAGCTAGTAACTGGCTTGTGTTATTTAAGCAACCTAACATCACTAAATCCTAGGATTTGGGATTGCTATAAAGATGGAAGTTGTATATGTTTGGCAGGTCACAGTGAATGGCAGTGATAATATCAAAGAACAAATTGTCATCCTTGATCTTGCCTCATGTAGTTTATGTGCCAGACCTTCCCGGGTTTTGTAGTCACCTAGACTTTAAGCTGATGGCATAGTGCTTCCACAGTTCTTCCAGCCGGGGTGTGCAGGTATATGGCTGCAGACATGTTTGCATAAACAGGCAGCGTCTGACTTCTTCACTGTTTCCTGTAGTTCTCCCTCTTCCCACAAAGCTGTCAGCGCAGTGGAAGAGGTTGTACATCTCTGAGAGAGGACAGGTTTCAGTCCGAGTTCAGCTGTGCTTTCGTTAGAGCCAGACAAGCTTTCAAGGTCCTTTAAGTATTTGATGATCAACTGGCTATTCAAGGATAAAACACCAGTCAGTAAGAAGATGGAGTGGATGTCGGAGAAAACAATTCACATTTAATATGTAAATGTACCAATTATGTGATTCAGTTTCAGCTGATATTCAAGTGCTTCCTGAGAGGTTAGTACATTATTACTGAGCTCTCATAGAAAGCTTAATCATAGATGTAATTAGCCTGATCCAAATGAGTAAATTGGACCTTAGAAAGGCTAAGTGATCTTTCTCTGGCTACCCAGCTAGTAGTAATGAAGTCAGGTCTTGAACCCAGGTTCTGCTGACTGAATTGGATGCACTATAGTACAGGCTTTTTAGCACCAAAGGGTGGCCCTCAGACCAGTGCCTGCCAACCAGATGTTACTAGTCTGTGAGGAAATAAGTACAGATACTGACAGGAAGCTTTTATAAACTTTTAAAGCAATTTGTTGGAGTGTTTTTGTTTCTGTTGGGTCTAATTAAAAAAATTGGAGCTTGTATTTTATGTGTCTTTGGTCTTATTTTGTCTAGGAATTCATTTTTACTGTTTTTTTTTTTTTTTAACTGTAGTTCCACAACAGTCTGAAAATAACCCAATCACCAGGTATCTTCCTCAAATACAGAGGGAGAACTTTCTTTCACACCTCCTATTTAGCCTGTCTACTCCTAATAATAATGCCTAAACATTCCAAATTAATACTGCCTCTTTAACCTGCTAATTGTCTTTACAATGTCACAAGAAAACTTGGATCTGTGCATTATCACCATCTAGTGGCTAAACTCAGGCAACACCAACGTCTGCCAAACTCAGGAAAATTGCTCTGGAAAAACACTTCAGGATTTTGGATTTCCAGAACTGCCTTGAAGAGACAAAGACTCTTGTACCAAGTTTTGGTCAACTGCAAATCAAAGAACTTGGTTATGTAGGAAAAACAAATGAGGACATCTGTACCTGGAATTTTTAAACAAGATTCCAATAGTTATGTGAAAAAAGCATTCAAGATTTTTGGGTAGGCGCAGTGGCTTATGCCTGGAATCCCGTCATTTTGGGAAACTGAGGTGGGAGGATCGCTGAAGATCGGGAGTTCAAGACCAGCCTGGCCAATGTGGTGAAACCCCGTTTCTCCTAAAATTACCAAAAAAAAAAAAAAAAAAAAAAAAGCTGGGTGTGGTGGTCCGTGCCTGTAATCCCAGCTACACGTGAGGCTAAGGCAGAAGCAGCACTTGAACCCAGGAGGCAGAGGTTGCAGTGAGCTGAGATGGCACCACTGCACTCCACCCTGGGCGACAGAGCGAGACTCCGTCTCAAAAAAAACCATGATTTTTCATTGTTCCTAAGAATCTTAATTAAATGAAGACAGAAAGCACCATAGATTCAGGTAACTACAGCACAGACAGCATTAACATTTACAAAAGTATTTCTTAAGAATTAAACCTGTCAACTCTACTTACAAGATGTAGAGCTTTCAGATAAAGATGATTCAAGAACATGCTTTCAAAATAGTAGTTGAGAAACCAAAACATAGCCACGCAGAAATCTGCCAATTAAGTTTTGCTGCCCTTTGAGCAATATGATGTAATGTGATTTACTTTAATTGTAACTTAAGTACAACTTAAATGCAGTTTCTATTTTGCTGTTGTTGTAGGCTGGGCGCGGTGGCTCACGCCTGTAATCCTAACACTTTGGGAGGCCAAGGTGGACAGATCACTTGAGGTCAGGAATTTTGAGACTAGCCTGGCCAACATGGTGAAACCTCGTCTCTACTAAAAATACAAATATTAGCTGGTCGTGATGGCGCATGCCTGTAGTCCCATCTACTTGGGAGGCTAAGGCAGGAGAATCACTTGAATCCAGGAGATGGAGGTTGCAACGAGCCAGGATCGTACCACTGCACTCCAGCCTGGCAAAAGAGTGAGACTGTCTCAAAGAAATGTTGTAGATGTTAAAATTTATGTATTTTTTTGTCTGACTGGGGCTTTACAGTGAGTATATCCTCTCACTAATCTGGCTCAAAATTAGGTAAGTATACCCACAAAGTGTCATCTAATATATTGTTGCAGGTAGAGGAAAACGGACAGTGAAAAAATCTACTAAACTTTATTTGGAACCCTCGATATTGGCGGCTCCTTAAAAATTCGAGAAAAAAAATCAAGTCTTAGGAAGTCTTATCCAGTTTTATGGTCTGTTGTGGTGGCACTTACTGAATTACCTGGGATTATAGTTCCTGTAAGATTTGTTTTAAATAAATTGTTGGCAGGCTATACAAAGAGTGATGTTCCCAAACTACACACATGCTTTTTCCCTGTTCACAAACAGGCTGGCCAGTGTTTCTAGCATCCTCGTCATTATTTACCCTTTATTATCAAAGTAGTTTCCTGCTCTTCAAACCTTCCTTTCAAAATTTTCTCTCCTATTTAAAACAAGTTAGGATTATTTATCCTTTTATTGGACTGATTATTCTAAGGATGAGCTCTTATTTCACTTTTGGAGTAAAAGGCTTTGTGCCCTTTTTAAAGTTGGGTGTCAGCAAGCAGCTGGAATTTTCCTGACTGCCTGGTAAAATTAAAACCAGCCCCACAAACTGGGGTTGGAGTCTGTGAAAAGATTATCATCTATGTGTGGGGTACAGATTAACTATAGTGTGTTAAAGGACCTAGTGGAGGCTTGAACCTTCTTCACACAAACTCCTTCCTTTCAGCCTAAACTTTCCCAAAAACACAAAAAAGTTCTTTAAATGCACTAAATTGACTTAATCTTCAATCATACCTATTTTTTCTGATATGGTTAAAACAGCCCAAATTACCAAATTGAAAGCCAGTAAGACAATGAAAATAATTTCAGTAGTTGAAAACTATTCTAATTTATATAAAGACATTTATCTCTAAAAAGACTGGTTGGGTTCTAGGACCCTTAAAGACTGATTCTTTGTCTAAATAATGTGTTTTATAAGTTCTCATTCTGAATGCAGAAAGAACCCAATCCTTATTTTCTGTATAAACATTTAAAAATTTGTATTTCATGGTAGGTTTTAAATTTCCTATTTCTTTAGGCATCAGAGTTTATTTCAAGAACAGGTTCCATGAGCCTAACTTCGTATCTTCAAAAAAGCAAGTCTATCATAAACATTGTTTAATATTAAATATTATATCCATCAAATATGGATTTGAAACATTTTTAAGTTTAAAGTCAAATATGTGTAGTTTTTAAAAAGTAAAATACAACAGCATTAGTAACTTTTTATTCTCAAAGTGATAAGAGCATTTAACATATACTTTACAGTATAAACAAATTAAGTACTACGCATTTTGCTTATAAAGTGAATTAAAGTATTTTAAGCATTATATAATTCAATTTGTACAAAAAGTAAATTTCCAAATACAAGCTTTGGTTAGAACTGATTATGTACTGTCAAATCCATTTTTCCAAAGTTGTTCAAGGAAAAAAAACTTGACTAGCACAGGTAATTCTTGTACAATCAGAGCTTTTTACTATTTAGGAGGAGGGGAAATATTACTATAATTGCTTTTAATTTTCGAGTCTAGATAAGCCTTTTTTCTTCTCACTTATATGTTGCTGCAGGAGAGCATATCATTTTTGGAAAGCACAAATTATGTAGAAAATCACCTTTTGCTTTATTCTTAAGAAGGTCATCCATTTTAAAAGATCTAAGACTGTTAGCTTCCTTAACTACTGAGATATTTTCTAAAAGTCACACTACTGAAAAGAGCCACTTCGAGAATTAATGTATTCCATTGGGGGTAAATCACTTCCGATTTCCCTCAGGAGGGCAGTAATATTTACTAGCACTAGTGCCCAGAATCAAAGTTTATATCATCTAAAAAGACGCAACATTTTATAGGCTCTACAATGCATGGATTACCTTTATTCATATGAAAGTAATATAAAATGTTACCTAACTTAAATATAAAATATCAGTTTAACCAAATTAACAATCACAAAACTGCAGACATTTTTCTATTAAAGTTTTCCAGTTCACTGAGCAATATTTACTGAAAAATGATTATGAACTTAAATATATCCTCTTTAAAATTTGTTTTATGCTAGACTGTACAATGGTGCTCCCTTTATGAGTTTTAAAAATTCTACTTATATAACTATGTAATTCCAAAATGGAAAAATGAGTGAGCCATCACTAAAATTTACTGGAAACTAATATTCTTTCATGGAAACAACTGATAAACATTTTAAAGTTCTATATTTATTTAAATTTGGCTTTTTAAAATAGATAAGCTTTTCATTTCAATTATTGTTTAATACTTCAAAGCTAGTTTAAACAAAGATAAAACCAAGGAGAACTAGTAAAGCATTCCTTACTTTACATACAGTGCCTCAAGTGCCACATACATGGTAACATATCACAAAAGAATGTATATGGTTTAGCAGATTACAGAGCAAACCTAAAAGTTTATACAAAGCTAAACATTGCCTCCCTTCTGTTCCATTTATTGTCTCTTAATTTGATCTTGGCTCTGTATTATCCTTCTATAATACCACTGTGTGACATTTATCAGTTTTCTAAGTGTTCCAATTACTTATATATACCTTTTTTCTTTTAAACAGCTTTGTAACATTTGAGAACATTCATCCAATCTTTCTCATTAGATACAATATATTCATTTTTCTCACAAAATGCTCACTTTCCTGAGCTATATTAAACACCTTATAACAGGTGTATGTATAACTGAAGACCCTAAAATGTCAAGTTTACATTTTTTTTAATGCATAGAGAATATAACATTTCAGAAAACCTGTTAGTACTTCTTGGATATTATAACATACAGGTTTTGTTTCCTTTAGACTGTAAACTGTTTAATATGTATAACTGGTTATTACTTTTACATCTGAACCACATTAAAAAAAATTCGGAGATATGATTGCTATTACCCTAAGGAAACAAACGGAGTTTTCTGACCAAAACTCATTCATGGGTCTTCCAATAAACAATGTTTACATATACTGACTGAAGATATCAAATTTCTGTGCCACAAAATAGTAGAATTATATCAGAACTACAGCAAATAAAACTTTTATTATAATACATTTGCTTGAAGTTAAGGTGCTATTCATCATGCCCTACATCATGCGGTTTTTACCAAGTGGGCATCATGTCGGGAAACCACACCCTACCAAGATGCTTGGACACTTCCCAGTGAATCTGCTCCAAACTATACTTTTGGTCAGGAATTAGTACTTCTTCCATAATGGATAATTGAGATAGGCGGCCACCACACATCTTCACAAACTCAACAAAGGCACTACATGAGACTTCACATTCCCCTAGTCCAATAGCTGACAAATTTTTGCAACGTTCTGCAATGCGAATTAACTCTTCGTCAAGTGGCCGTAATCCATTTGCACACACTACTAGTTCAACTAGTCTAGGGCATGTCATTCCCACACGGCCAAGCACATCTTTGCTTACTGATCTCCCAAAATACAGATGGGTGGCAGGTATTTCATAGCGAAAGAATGGGTCAAATTCTTCTTCATATAAAAAAAAATACATCACTAAGTTCACTTTGGGTGAATGTCTGATGAAAGCATCCCAGCTGCTCTTCTGAATAGTATGGAAGTGTGTCTGTCCAGGATTCTCACTGACTACATCGATGCGCAAATGTTCTAATCGAACATGTTTTTCAGAAGACAAAGCAAGTAACAACTCATCACTCAATAAGTGGTAGTTCAGGGCTAGTTCTCTTAAGCCATGACACTGATCAGCCACACAAAGGATACCTTGAAAGAAAAAAAAAAAAAAAAATTATTTGCAAGTTTTTGTAAAAGTTTATCTGTTCAAAAATTCAATCAAGTACATGTCCCACAGATGTTTGTCACAGTTCCCTTACCACAAAACTATATAACTTAAAATTCGTATAGCTGAATTGGAAGGGAAGTCACAAACATTTATATCTATTACTAATTTTGTCTACAAGAAAATGAAACCAATTCTAAATCCCATCTATGAAAAAGAAGTAAAACTCAATTAATTAACTCTGTCATTAAAAAAATACACCATCACTAAGGTTAGGGCATTCCAGTAATGCACAGACAGTGCCATATTTTAAAAAAATTATTACTAACACTAAACTTATAGGTTAAGTAATTACATGGTCACTGCAACAGAGGCCAAAGGACATTTTTTGAAGTTCAAAACCCAATCCTAATAAAAACAGAGTAAGAAAGAACCATATAAAACTATGAATTAGGTAATGAAATAAAATATTTACAAACTAAAGATTTCTATCAAATGATCAACAGTCTCATTGCTAATAGTGTACAGGCAGCTTATCAAATTTATAAGAAAAAATACCAAGATATCACTAAATAAGCATGTCAAAATAACTACTCAATTCACATTAATGGAAATATACATTACGAGTTTTGAAGCTGTAACACACCCAGAAAGCAGCTCCCTTAGATGATTCCCTATACTTAGGGTGCTAATGCTTTATAACTTACCAAAACTATCATCCTAGCAATAGATGACATTTCAAAGGTCAATATTTGATCTCTCTGTAAGAGTTCTGGTTTTTTTTTTTTTTTTTGAGTCAGTCTCACTCTGTAGCCCTGGCTGGAGTGCAGTGGTGTGATCTCAGCTCACTGCAGCCTCTGCCTCCCGGGTTCAAGTGATTCTCCTGCCTCAGCCTCCTGAGTAGCTGGGACCACAAGCATGTGCCACCATGCCTGGCTAATTTTTGTATTTTTGGTGGAGACAGGGTTTCACCATGTTGGCCAGGATAGTATTGAACTCCTGATCTCAAGTGATCCACCTGCCCTGGCCTCACAAAGTGCTGGGATTACAGATGTGAGCCACTGTGCCCAGCCTAGTATAAGAATTCTACCCCAAAGAGGCACCTTATGGCCGGGCGCGGTGGCTCAAGCCTGTAATCCCAGCACTTTGGGAGGCCGAGACGGGCGGATCACGAGGTCAGGAGATCGAGACCATCCTGGCTAACACGGTGAAACCCCATCTCTACTAAAAAAAAAAATACAAAAAACCAGCCGGGCGAGGTGGCAGCGCCTGTAGTCCCAGCTACTCGGGAGGCTGAGGCAGGAGAATGGCGGGAACCCGGGAGGCGGAGCTTGCAGTGAGCCGAGATTGAGCCACTGCACTCCAGCCTGGGCGACAGAGCAACACTCCGTCTCAAAAAAAAAAAAAAAAAGAGGCACCTTATAATACCTGGTAAGTAACCCACTCAATCCATTTCTTCCTTATGTTTACAAACAAGGATAGGAACAAAACATACATCATATTTTCATCTACTATTGTTACAAGTATGATATGCCAGGTACTAGGGGTTATGCCACAAATAATTTTAAAAATCTGGAAAAGTATTATTTCTATTTTGAAGTGGAGACAGCTAGCTAAAAATAGCAAAGCTGCAATACAAACACAGGCTAAGTGACTCTTATGTCCATGCACTTAACTACTGCTTAAGAAGTGACAAGACAGAGGCCACCAATAAGCCATAGCTTTATAACAGTGGGAAAAGACAGGCATTAGAATTATCAGAAAAGATAAACTGAATTGCCAGAATGAGTCACCAGAAAACAGAGTAATGTCTCAGTATTCAGCACCACAAAGTTTCTGTTTTCCGCAGGTAGGTATATACTTTATTTTTATTTTGAGATGGAGTCTCGCTCTGCCACACAGGATGGAGTACAGGGGTGCGATCTTGGCTCACTGCAACCTCCCCCTCCCAGGTTTAAGCGATTAAGCTGGGATTACAGGCACATGCCACCATGCCTGGCTATTTTATATACTTTGAAATATACCCTGATTACTCAAGGTAACCTTAAGTACATCTCTGTTCTGATACCATCTCACGCCAGTTAGAATGGCGATCATTAAAAAGTCAGCAAACAACATGCTGGAGAGGATGTGGAGAAATAGGAATGCTATTACACTGCTGGGAGTGTAACTTAGTTCAACCATTGTGGAAGACAGTGTGGCAATTCCTCAAGGATCTAGAACTAGAAATACCATTTGACCCAGCAATCCCATTACTGGGTATATACCCAAAGGATTATAAATCATTCCACTATAAAGACACACGCACACACACGTTTATTGTGGCACTGTTCACAATAGCAAAGACTTGGAACCAACCCAAATGCCCATCGATGACAGACTAAAGAAAATGTGGCACATATGCACCATGGAATACTATGCAGCCATAAAAAAAGGATGAGTTCATCATGTCCTTTGCAGGGACATGGATGAAGCTGGAAACCATCATTCTCAGCCAACTAACACAAGAACAGAAAACCAACCACCACATGTTCTCACTCATAAGCGAGAGCTGAACAATGAGAACACATGGACACAGGGAGGGGAACATCACACATTAGGGCCTGTTGGGAGTTGGGGGGCTAGGGGAGAGATAGTATGAGGAGAAATACCTAATGTAGATGACAGGTTGATGGGTGCAGCAAACCACCATGGCACATGTATATCTATGTAACAAACCTGCACGTTCTGCACATGTACTCCAGAACTTAAAGTGTAATAATAATTTAAAAAACACACACACACACACGGGAAGTGGTAACCAACAATGCAAATAAAAGAAACTTTGGAGTATCATTTAATAACTACAAAGCAGTTGTGGAAGGCATAATGCTCAAAACGGCCTCCAAGATCCCACACCCTAATGCCTAGCATCCGTGAATTCCATAAGATATGCCCATGATTATGATATATGGTTCAGCTGACCATATAAAAGAGATTATCTGGATGGTCCTAGTCTAATCACATGAGCCCCTTTTAAAGCAGTTTTCTCTGCTTGCAGAAGAGGAAGTCAGAGAGATTCAAAATGCAAAGGACTCAATGTGTTACTGCTGGCTCTAAGCTAGAGGGGGCCAAAAAAGAAAAACCACAACCAGTCTCTTAAGAGCAGAAAGACCCCCTAACAGCCTCTTGCTGACAGCCAATAAGGAATTGGATGTCAGTCTGACAATCACAAGGAACTACATTCAGTCAATAACTTGAATGAGTGTGGAAGTGGATTCTTCTGCAGAGTCTCCAGGTAAGAGCCCAGTCTTCCTGACATTTTCCTCTCGGCCTTTTAAGACTCTAAGCAGAGAAGCCACTTGAGCCCTACCTACAGCTCTAATGTACAGAACAGTGGAGCAAATAAATGTGTGTTGGTTTAAGCTGCTTTGTGTAGAGCTGTCAGTTATGCACCAGTAAGAAAACTAATACATAGTTCCAAGTATTTAAAAACATAATAGTGGCAAAAGTAAAATAAAAGTAGGGCACTATTACAACTCAATAAATTAAGACAACCCAAATTAGAAAATAGGCAAAGGGGTCAGGGGCAGTGGCTTACGCCTGTAATCCCGGCACTTTGGGAGGCTGAGGCAGACCAATCGCCTGACGTCAGGAGTTCAACACCAGCCTGGCCAACATGGTGAAAGCCTGTCTCTACTAAAAATAAAAAACTAGCCGGATGTGGTGGCGGGCGCCTGTAATCCCAACTACTCAGGAGGCTGAGGCAGGAGAATCACCTGAACCCGAGAGGTGGAGGTTGTGGTGAGCCGAGACCACGCCACCACACTCTCCAGCCTGGGCAACAAGAAGGAGACTTTGTCTCAAAAAAAAAGAAAAATAGGCAAAGAATCTGAATAGACATTTCTCCACAGAAGATATACAAATGTCCAACAAGCACATGAAAAGATATTCAAGGCCAGGCACAGTGGCTCTCGCCTATAATCCCAGCACTTTGGGAAGCTGAGGTGGGAGGGACACTTGAGCCCATGAGTTCGAGACTAGCCTAGGCAACAAGGCAAAACCCCATCTCTACAAAAAATACAAAATATTAGCTGGGCATGATGGCGTGTGCCTATGGTCCCAGCTACTTGGGAGGCTAAGGTGAGAAGATCACTTGAGCCCAGGAGGTCCAGACTGCAGTGAGCCAGGATCACGCCACTCCACTCCAGCCTGGGCGACAGTGAGACCCTGTCTCAAAAAAAAAAAAAAAGATATTCAACATCATTAGTCAACAAGAAAATGTAAATCAAAACCACAATGAATTTACACCCCGTAGGATGGCTATAATCAAAAAGACAAGTAAGTGTTAGAAGACACTGCTAGTGGATATGTGAAGTGGTACACAGCAGCTTTGGAAAACAGCCTGGCATTTCCTCGAATGGGGAGTTACTATATGATCACTAGGTATATACCTAAAGAGAAATTAAACCGTATGTCCACACAAGCAGCATTATTCATAAGTCAAAAGGTAGATTTCCATTTATATGAAATGTCCAGAACAGACAAATCTAACAGAAATAGACACAGAAAATAGATTAGTGGTTGCGTACGGATGGTTGGGATAGAGGTTTTGGGGGCAACAGCTAAGAGGTATGTGGTTTCTTTTTAGAGTAATAAAAACGTTCTAAAATTGTGGGGATGCATGCACTACTCTATCAATATACTACGAGTCAATAAATTGTACATTTTAAATGAGAATTGTGAATTATATACCAATAAAGCTGTTACAAAGCTGGTGATTGGTGGTGGTTAAACTCATACAACTCATTTGGAAAAAAAAAAAAAAAACATGGCAAAAAGCACAAAAACACAAAGACCCTTTGTCCTAGGACTTCCACTTCTTAAGAACGTACCCTAAATAAGAAATTAATACAAGCAAACTGCTATAATCCAATTTTTTTTAATCGCAGCAAAAAAGGTAAAAACAAGTGTCCAGCCTTAGAACTATAATGCAATGTTGGCTTATCAACAAGGAAACTAAGTAACTAAATGTTCATTAGTTCAACCTGATAATTAATATTAAGAAAGCAACAGGCATACTAACCTAGAGGTCCAGTTACAGACAATTATAACAACTATACGAAATGGAAAAAAATTGATTAAATGTTCAGTGAGGAAAGTGGAATACAGTCCCTAATTTCAACTCAGAAAAACTGTCCACATACGCAAATATAGATAGAAAATATGTAAATATGAAATTTCAGCTGAAATCTTATGCGGTTATACTCTTCAAATAAGAAGTATTACAAGTATTCTTTCTTTTTTTTGAGACGGAGTCTCACTCTGTTGCCAGGTGGGAGTACAGTGATACAACCTCGGCTCACCGCAACCTCCGCCTCCGGAGTTCAAATGATTCTCCTGCCTCAGCCTTCCAAGTAGCTGGGACTATGGGCGCACGCCACCACGCCCAGCTAATTTTTGTATTTTTAGTAGAGATGCGGTTTCACCATGTTGGCCCGGACAGTCTGGATCTCTTGATCTCGTGATCCGCCTGCCTCAGCCTCCCAAAGTGCTGGGATTAACAGATGTGAGCCCACACACCCGGTTGTATTAAAAAGTATTCTTTCTCCAACCCCCTTCCTTTCCTGAAGTACTAGTCCAAAAGTCACTATGAAACCAACTTTGCAAAATTATGACCATGAAAGAAATCAGACCTAACCGATCCTATCTTGCTTCTAACCCTTAAGCTGCCCTTGTTCATTCCTGGGCGTAGGCTGAGCTAACTTTGGGAAGGAATTCAGTTCATGGTTTGACTCTGAAACAAAACTGGTAACAGCCCTTTCATAAGAAGACCCCTCCTTCTTGTGTGGGGTCCAGTATGCCTTTGCAGGACTTCCAAACTAGCTGCAAGATTAGAAACTACAATGAGGGGGTCATGAAGCCTCTGGCTCCAAGAATGTGAACCTCCCCAAATTGCTCCTGGCAATAACATCATTATTGTAAAACCTAAGAACAGTGCTTGACATATTTTGTAAACCCTGTACTAGATGAATCAGCTGACACCATCCAGACTGGTAATCTGGCCCAACCAGTTCTGCCATGGCACCTAGGAACAGAAAACATTAAGAAAACCCAACTTTGACCCCTTATGATTCCAACTCCAAACTGACCAATCAGCACTTCCCAAGCCCCTACCTGCCAAATTATCTTTAACAATTCTGGTCCCCAAATGCTCAGGGAGACTGATTTGAGTAATAACAAAACTCCAGTCTCCTGCACAGCCGGCTCTGTGTGAATTACTCTTTCTCCATTGCAATTCCCATCTTGATAAATCAGTTCTGTCTGGACAACCGGCAAGGTGAACTCATTGGGCAGTTATAATTAAGTGGTATCCGGTAAGCTTATACTATACTATCAGAACTGTTGTGTATATTTAATAAAAATGAATGAACACAGGATATACCAGAATAAAGAGAACTATGAACTCTCAGTTTTATAGAGAAGTCAGAGACATAAAGACTCATACAACGTGGTAAATGTTAGCAAAAACGTTCAGAGTGTTCTGGAAATACACAGGTGGGAAATCTTAACCAGAAAGGAGAAGTTCCCTTCTCCTATGTTGACAGGCGGGTCAACACAGATCACATCTAAGCTGAACTCTGAAGCCTGGGCTGGCTGCAGTTAGCAAGGTGAAGTTAAAACATTTGAGCAAGTATTCCACAGGGTAAAGTGTACTGAGCAACCACAAACAAAGGTACAAACAAAAATCTGTAGCTCCACAGGACCCAAGTAAAAGCTCCACGTGAGTGACCAGCAAGAGACAGGTGGAGATCAAGATACAAAGGACCTTGTACACTATGAAGCCAGGAAGCACAGACTTTATTCTGACAGCAGAGCTATACAGTAAATTAAAAAATGTAATAAAGGTCATATAAGAACTGCCAAAGCCTATTCTTAACTTCTGGTTTATAATAGCTTCAGTGGTAATCTGTAAGTGGCAGAGACAGCTAAGAAAATACAACCACAGACCTAGCCATTCTCATCACCAGGAGCCTCCTGTGGGAGAAAAGAGAATGAACAAGGAGACTTGGGAGAATGAGCAAACAATCTCCATCTAAAATGGAATCATTTCTTGGGAGAAGGCTGACCTTTACCGATGGCAAGAAGGTTGGAAGTGTTTTGTAAAGATCAAAGATTTGACACTATCCCTTAAAGAACAGGTTTCCCAAATAACACAGCTAAAGGATCGGCAAACATGTCAATAGTGGGAGGAGTCAGGAATGAAGCAGCAGATAGCAGTATATATAATATAGTAGTAGGAGTTACACTCTCTTTTCAATACAAACCACCTGGAATTTAAATAATCTCAAACTGAATAATTCAGTAATCCTCAGAAAATCCTATATAAGAGAAACTGGAAAGAGCTTTTATAATGCTCTTCTCCCATTTGATGGGTTCTTGGCTCCAAAATTCAACTTAGGAAAAACACCATCTTGCAAAATGTAAGGCTATCACTTAGTACAACTCTTCTCCCTCCAAATAGTAAGAAAAGCAATTATGTGACTGCTCTGACTCAAAACCTACCCTATTAGCTCAACTACAATGACAAAAAATTCTGCTGTACTTAATGGGACACCTCAGGCTGACCTCATACTGTCCTTTCCTCTTTTTCTCCTGTTCATTTTCTAGCACGTGCTATTCATAAATTTACCAAGTAAGATTAGAAAATAAGCTGAAAGCCAGTGTCTAGGCTAGTAACTTATGCTATTCTATTACTTATGCTATTCTATTACTATATTAAAAATATTTTAAAGAGATGAAGCAGTCATATTAATCCACCTTTAAGGTTAATGATCATAGTTTTTTCTAATTTGATGAACATATCAATGCATTTTACTAAAATGTGTCTAGCAAAAAACACAACATACCTGCTGGAGAGACATGAGGACAGCTGCTCATTTTCAACAGCTTGAGTGTATCACTGTTGTTGGCCACTAGTACTTTGAGAGATGGATCATCTACTGGAGTATCATCTATCTTAAGCGAAGACAGAGATTTGGAGTTTACGAACACAACTGTCAGTGCAGAGATAAAGTGAGACTGAAAAGCAAAAAAAAAAATTATTTTAATTTTTAGGAATGAGAATTGAGGGGTTTCCTAGTACTACAGTTTATCTGAGTCACAATGACATTAATATTTTGTAAATGTTTTAGGGGTGGCACCCCTTCACTCTGTTGTTGGGAGTATGGCAAAAGAGGTGACTATCTGTTATCTTTGAGAAGAGCCTATTTATGTGTAGGGGAAAAAAACATTTCAAGCCTCAGAATAAGTGTCTCTAAATTGGAGAAACCACTGGTAAGTAAAAAGAGGAATTCTGGAACCAGGGATGAGAATCTCTCTCAGATACTTCATTTTGCCGTATCTGGAAACCCTAGTGTTTTATAACACTAAACTGCATTTCTTTTCTGTTTGATAGTTATGCGCACTAAACAGTAACTATTAACACCATCATTAAAAATTAATATAATAATCTATTTAAAATCTGAGACTCATTTGAGATATGAAAACTCATGGAAAATTTGATTCTAAAACAATCAAAATCATACTTAAAATTCCAAGTTTAAAATTCCTTCAAATGTTATCTACAATATTTTCAAATCTTCTATTTTAATGTATTTTGATCCACAAAAGCACCAATGAAATCATTCATCATGTATCATATATATGTATATATGTATGTCCATATGTGTGTATAAACACATTCACACGTATGTATCTGTTGGACAGAATTTGACCTAAAGGAATCAATGTAGGCAAACAGGAATTAAAGCATTCTCAAAGTATGCAGCTCTCAATCGGAGCTAAGATACGAGTTGAAACCACTAGGCAAAGAATCCAGGAAAGTAAAGAAAGGCTAATACATGGTCCAACATATTCCTCTCTACAAAACCAACTTCATGCTCCAGTTAGCTTTACAAATTCTCTACAGGAGTGAAAAAGGATGAGGGCAGGCTAAGAGCCAAGAAAGTATAATGAAACATTACTTTTGTTCTTTTGAGACAGAGTATTGTTCTTGTCACGCAGGCTGGAATGCAGTGGCACCTCCTTAGCTCATTACAATCTTGAAATCCTGAACTTAAGCAATCCTGTTTCATCCTCCCTAGTAGCTAGGACTACAGGTGTGAGCCACCACACACAGCTAACTTTTTTTTTTGGTAGAGATGGGTCTTGCTATGCTGCCCAGGCTGATCTCGAACTCTTGGCCCCAAGGGAACCTCCTGCCTCGGCTTCCCAAAGTGCTCGGATTATAGCTGTGAGCCACCACACCCAACCAAAACAATATCTTCTTGGTCATAATTCCCTAATTTACTTTTTCCCTACTGTGATTAAACAACTAGTTAACTACTTAGATTTTGATTAAGTAACTATTTAACTACTTAAATGTTAACATCTTTCTCCTAATATTTTCTTATCGAACTCAACTATATCTTGTACAAATATATTTCATTTGCAGTCTAATGACTGCATCACTGACGTCTTTTCCCATTTCCCCAATTTAGCTCTGGTCAAAAACATTTCTTCTATGTTCTCTTCAGTTCTCTCAAGATTTCCAAAATATTGCAACGCCCTATTTCTACCAAAGCCATAAAAGGAAAAAAACCAACAACAAAAAACAGTATTAAGTATCCTAGACTCACTTAATAAGGAAAGAAGCATTCTTTCCATTAGCTCCATTCATGGTTCCCAAATTAGTACTAGATATAAGCATAATGGTAAGAAAAAAAAGAAAAATTATGTTCAACGTATCTTTTAATATGGTATTTTTATATATACCACATGAGTCAGTATGTACATTTGTATTTTAGCTATGGTAGGTACACTAAAAATCAATTCAGATTGTTTCATTTCCCATTTGAAGCTTGAAGGTGGCGCTATACCATGTAACTAGTATTTCTTCGAGTGAATTTCCTTAACCATCTTAATCAGAATCACCTGGACTGCTCACAGGAAGAGGAGACTTAGAATCACCCCGAATTTGAAAAAGGGATACAAATCCAAAATTTAGGAGGCTATTCAGAAGATTTTTACACATTAAGTCGGAGTACCATGCTGATCTAACTTTTGTACTTAGGATCTTAAAATATTAAGATAATTAGATTCTCCTGCCCATTTCCCTTATTTTATACATGAAGAAAAACATTTTATCTCAAAATATACATACGTAATGAAAATGTTTCAAAATCAATTAAGACTTTGACATCACCTGGTGATTTATTTGGTACAGACATTCTACTGGAACAACCACTTGGGTTATATATTCAATTCAGTTATATTCCCTCCTCAATCATCCCAGTATATTACCAGGTACTTAAAAGGATGTCTGTATTTTAGTTTTCAGTGTCTTCTGGGGAAAAAACTATCAATTATTGTTGGAGACTAACCTACTAACCATTAGCTAACATATTCAGACACCTTTACCACCTTTCTACAAATGTATCCTTCTTATTTTTGTATTTTAAGAGAATAGTTGTGAGAGAGACACGATCTCTGATTATATGCAGGATCACGTTAGTGTATATATATATGAATATATGTTAACTTTTCCCCCAAATAAAGGATGTCTTTAAGTCTGTAAATTAATCTAAACTGTGCTGATACTAACCTTGGTCAAGATTAAATCTTTACAGAACATTTGCCAAAAGATTTTATAAGTTAGACCTGCTCTCAATACTGGCACTCTCTACTTTTGATTCTAACTTCACCAATCTGCTCTGGAAGCCCCAAAATGAGTATTTATGTGTCCCTTTTTTACTAATATGGTTGACTCTGTTTTACTTACTGAATTTCTTTGAATACTTCCTATAGACGCCTCTGTAAATTTCTTTAACCATACCAATTTAGAAATACGGTGATTTAAAAAAAAAAAAGCTTAAAAAATACTATTTCTTTTCATTCTAAATAGTAACTGATTTTCCATTATGTATATATATTACTTTCCTTACACCCACACTGTCAATACAAAAAAAAAAAAGGTTAGACTTTCACCGGATTTCTCAGTAATAGAAAATAAAACAAGAAGACCAGATACCTTTGGTAAATCCATAAAGCTTGGTCGAGCAGTTGAAATAAGTCCAAGTGTTTTTAAAGAGCAATTCACAAGTTGCGATAGTATATCACAAGCTGCTTCAGCTGATTCCTTGCTGCTGTCCACCTTAGAAAAGAAACACCATTACTCATGTACATTTTATTGTCTTTTTACTTTTTTCCCCAAATACCCAGACTTCAAGATTACTCATGTATATATTTATATTTCTCTGTACACATATTCATTTCATAGAAGTATCATTACTAGTTTATTGCATTATAACTTAAAGAACATTCTTTCAATCATCCACCCTCCACCCTCACCTCCAACTTTAGCCTTTTCTGAGTCTCTCTGAAAAAGCAGAAGGGCAATTGTCAAGACAAGACCTAGCTTTCATTATAAGAGATATATTTAATGTTGGCTTTTACACTGATTTATTCCAAAGTGACTGTATAAACTAATGGAGTAAATCAATTTATAGTCTTTAAAAAATAATTATGTATTTGGTAGTGGATCACATAATAGATGTAAATACAGGCTCTATGGTATGCACTAGAAACTGAGTATTTACTCAAAATGTACATGTGTATCACAACCTGGGATTCATCATTAATGTTATCAATGGAAAGATGAATGTGAAGTAAAATGAGTGTACTGGACCAATCAGGCATGAAAATCTAAACTAAATAAGAGATAGCTATTCTCACACATACTTCTGCAAAGACATTTCCTAAGGGAAGGATAATAGGGCCAAAAAATCCCTCAAGGATGTAAAAAGGAAAGGAGTTCATCAAAAAGTTAGTTGTTTCCTGGGAAGCACCTTAAAACAATAGTTAAAAGGATATTATTAATTTCCAGATTCACATACAGTACTTTATCCCAAAAATGCTGAGTGGATGGTAAAACTAATGTGCTAATTATATTAGTTTCAGAGCTACTTATAGATAATATGTGGTCCCTGGACCAGCAGAATCAACATCACCTGAGAACTTGAATGGGAACAAATGTTGATACCCAACCCAGACCATCTGAATCAGAAACTGTTGGGGGAAGGGGGGGGGTCAAGCCCTCCAGGTGATTTTGATGCACATAAAGTTAGAGAACCTCTCTTCTAGACTAAATATTCTAACTATAAGCCTCCTTGGTTTACAATCGGTGAAGACTATCAAGAGAGCCCAGAAGAATCCTGTGATGTGACTCTTTTTTGTAAATCAGAAATTATTTCCTCGGGGGGGAAAAAAAAAACAACAACCCTAATAAAAATGTTAAACTTTTGCACAAATGATTTTATGAGGGTTATACTAGATACACCTGAATTATATCACAGGGCTGTAAAAGAATAAAAATGACCCAGCAAATCTACTAGGTGGAACTGGACTTTAAGACCTATCAGAGGAATGTATTATATGCATCTTTGTATATGATTTACCATTAGAACACTCTTAGACAACTCAAAGATAACTAAAACCAAACAGTAACCTCTTCAGCCTTCTTCCCTGGTGGTATGGGGATGGGTCCTGAATTTTTGTTTGATCCCCCTACCCTTACCCCCAGTTAGGATCGCAAGATAATATACTAGACATCCAATTAAATTTCAGGTAAACAGCAGATTTTTTTTAGTATTAAAGATGTTCCAAACATTAAACGGGATGTAACTATACTAAAAATTATTATCTGAAATTCAAATTTAAATACTCATCTTACATTTTTATTTGTAAAACCTGGCAATCAGTGGCCTAAGTGCCTTTGTGCGTTTTTCTGGGAAAAAAGGTGAAAACATATCCAACCATTCCCATCACCAATTCTCTTCTCCTCCTTGGACACACATGGGAGAATAAGCAGGTAATCTCCATCTAAGAGGAAATCACCTTCTTCAAGGGAAGACAAGATTTTAGTTATGGCCAGAAGCTCTGGGTTAAGAACTATCGTTTTGCCTAGGTTTAGCCTGGACTGTTCAGCAATTGCTACATCCAGGTAAATCAAGTATTCATGCATTGTTTTTTTTTTTCAGTAAGTTATTTATCACCACAAAATCTGGTGTTTAAAGATTCAGTAAACATGCCCATATTTCATTATTCATTACCCAAACAAAACATGACAAGCCTCACACAAACCACTATGATTTTTTATTTTAAATAGAGACACCTTGTCACCAAGGCTGGAGTACAGCCGCACAATCATAGTTCACCGCAACCTCAAACTCCTGGGCTCATGCAATCTTCCCGCCTCAGCCTCCTGAGAAGGTGGGACTATGGGACTACAAGTGCGCACATCAGCTATGATTTCTTAAATTATTCTGGATATCTCAAAAAGCCACCCACTTAATTTATCTCATCACTGCATGATTTCCAATACCTTCCTTCCAGCAACAAAAGAAATAAACAGTTCCCTCTGGCATTCTTCCATGTACCTTTTTCTATTTCTCTCTAAAATATATTCATCTAAATCTTCTACATAAAGTTTCTAAGCTTCCTTTTCATTTGAAGATCCCATTTCAAAAAGCCATCAGTAAGTAACACTAAGTTCCTGTTAGACAGAAATAGCAATTAAGTTCTACTCAATTATAATCGCGCAATTTTTATATTTTTTTCCTCAAAATCGTTCACAATAATTCAATGTAATTCACAGCTTTATCAATGACTTATGCTTATTTAGTGGCTGCTTTTGCTGTTTTAAGAAATGATTAATAATTAAGAGTAATTTAGCTCCATCAAATATAATAATTATTTTGTGACAGCTTCTAAGGTATACAATAATTCTAAATTTTTAAGCATTTTCCCTGAAAAAGCAAATATTTTAAAGGCATGAGAAGATGTACTGGTTTAGGATACAAAAGCCACTAAAAATACTTATTTTTCAAAAGAAGGATTTAAAATATTACCTTGAAGCTGACATATTGTAGATGGTTTGAATGTCTTTTAATAATCTGTTTGATCAGCTCTGGATGGGTAGCTTTCAAGTAAGATGTAGCTGGCTGATTCAGTTCAAATTCAAAACATCTCCACAAGTCAGGCATGTGAAATACCTGGTTCCAGTTGCGGCAAACTTGTGAAGCATGAGCCCGGTCAAGAAGAGGCAAATACTTAAATACTTGGAGAATAATGTCCTGAAGGAGATTACCCCAATCACAAGTCTGAGAATGCTCATTTGTAGTCCTCAGTTTCTTGGATTTCTCTGTAGTTCCTTCTTCTGATGAATTATGGTCACTATCTCTTCCTCCTCGTTTCATCCTATTCCGAAAAATGCATCAGTTTTTTTCCTACTCAACTTTTGAATAGAAATAAACTCAAAATTCATTCTTCTGTCACTGAGATGTGTGTTTATATACACAAACACAAATATGCAGGAAAAACTGGATCAGTAATTCAAGACTACCAAAACAAACTATTTTGAAAAATGCCAATGAAAGCCAACAATGGTTTATAAATTTTATACTTTTTTGGCATATGTTTTTAAACGTTTACATTTATCAGTATAATACACAGTATAATATACTACATGGGAGAAAGATTACTATGGTTTTGAAACTATGCTAACAATTTATATTTCAAAAGTTGTGGTCAACTTAACTAAATGAATATAAAAGGGAACCTACAGTGATACTTTGTAAAGGTTTCTTAAAAGTCATCTAAGGATGGATATTCGTTCTTGAATTTGAGGCCGACCAGGGTCCCAAGAACCTCCAGAGAGGATGTTAATTAAGTAGCCAACAGATGTTCCACATTTAATACAGGGGTCCTGTGGTTCTGGTCCGAGGACCAGAACTGGGCCCCATAGCAGGAAGTGAGCAAGCTTTACAGCCTGAACTCCTCCTGTCAGATCAGCAACTACATTAGATTCTCATAGGAGTGCGAACCTTATTGTGAACCATCCATGTGAGGGATCTAGGTTGTGTGCTCCTTATGAGACTCTTAATGCCTGATGATCTGAGGTGGAACAGTTTCTTCCTGAAACCACCCCCTGCCACAGACAGGCACTGGCTATGTGTTACCTGCCAGACATTTCTAACTCTGCCTAAAGTAAGCAAAACCACCCCAGCTATGAATTGTTTGGTTTGGAATGTAGCTGCTTCTTCGAACACATCACTTACTATTGCACTGTTTTCCCCAAGTTGTGTTTCTGAATTATACCTATTTGTTTATTCTATGTATTCTTAGCACTTTCATTCCATTAGTTTCTTTGAAATATAGTTTTTTCATGGCAAAACAGTTTTATGGTTAAAGAGAATAGGCTCTGGAACCAAGCTCCTTGGGTTTGAATTCTGGCTCTACCTCTCACTGGCTATGTGGCTTTGAGCAAATTACTTGATATTCCTGTGCTTCAATTTGCAAAATGAGTTTAATAAAACATAGGGTTTCTGTGAGAAATGCAATATTATTAAAGTTTTTCAAAGGAGAGATATGACTGTTGTATAGGAAAGCAGTCCAGCATTAACGACATTAAAGTATTCAACACGCTAAAAACCGGGGTTACCACCCAGAAGGCAGAGAATGATTCGTTCATTCATTCATTGTGTTCACTCATTCATTCAAGATGGGGTCTCGCTCTGTCACCCAGGCTGGAGTGCAGTGGCACAATCATGGCTCACTGCAGCCTTGACCTCCTGAGATCAAGCAATCCTTCCACCTCAGCCTCCAGAGTATCTGCATGCACCACCACACCCAACTCTATTTTTGCTTTAAAATCAAGAGAGGGAGAGGGAGAGAAGGGGGGGGGGGAGAGCGAGAGACTGTGTGTGTGTGTGTGTGTGTGTGTGTGTGTGTGTGAGAGAGAGAGAGAGAGAGAGAGAGAGCGCGCGAGAGAGAGAGCAAGCAAGCTTGTGTACGGGAAAACACACCCTGGAAGCAGACTCACTGAATTATTATAGTAACTAACAGTAGATGGCAGATCACAGGTAATTTTTTTTCTTGCAAACATCTTTTCCCTTTTTATGTTTTACACATTTCTTTTACTATCAATGCATTACTGTGTAATTGGATTTTTTAAAAGGTCTTGTTTTGATTTGTTTGTTGGAAACGTACAGCAGGCTCTAAACTAAATGGCTGCAGACCACTCACTGGTAGTTATTTAGTTTACAGCCTGTAATGCTTTTGTTTCTAGAGAACAGTTCTGGCAGGGTAGTGGTTTTGACCTAAACTTGGGGTGACAACCTTTCAGAAAGATGGCTTGTTGTTCCAACTCTCTTCTGGCCTATCAGCATAAAAGAATTTCTCATTCCTGTGTGAGATGAAGGATATGCATATGCATTACTGTGAAAGAGATGTTTCTGCAGACTTTCTCCATCCAGTACCTCGCAAAACTTGTGAAAGAGGATTGAGGGCTGGAGAGTAAAAAGACAATGGCAGAGGCCTCTGACTTTAATGCCATGAAAGTCAGTCTAAGACGTCTTAGCATATGTGCAATCAACTGCCCATTCTTCACTGCTCCTATTCCCAACTATGTAAATAAAATATATTACATACACCCTACTGATCAGGGAGAGAACAAGAACACAGAATGACAGAGGTGACAGCAAGAAGGTAGTTTGATGGAAGATTGGAAATTATGTGTAACTCTGAGAACAGATTTTTTTTATAAGTTTAGAGAAAAGTGTATAATCTACACTGTAATCTTTAATATTGTCTCTTCTAATAATAATCCCTCACTAGAGGTTGAGATAACACTGTCATTATGACCCATTTTTCTGCTTTAACTTACCCTGAAGGCTTATTTTAATTTTAGTATATAAAATTTGGGTCAAAGAACAGAGTGTTTGCTATCCAGAGCTTATAATTTCTCTTCTGACCACCTAAAACTACTCACAATTTTGAGATACAGAGATTCAAAAAAGAATGACAGTCTTCGTGATTTCTACACCTTATTATAGAATACTGATTGCCTGTTTCTGGAGAACAATCTTCTAAAACCAGAACTAGACAACTTAAAGACGGAATGATTCATTTTACTTGAGAGTATATGGATATATACATATAAAAAAAGGTAGCCTTATTCACATAATAATCTTTGCTAATAAATACCTTGCTGGTCCTAAAAATAGAAACTTTCTTTTGTCTATTATAGTACTGTTTTAAATAAAATGTACTTAAATACCTTTCCAAGTTCAGGTTAAAGAAGTTGACAAAATTTTTTTAACAGTATGCAACACTAAGGGACAGTATCTCTTGATCTAGATATAAAAACATTATATGATCACCAAAGCATATTTTAAGTACTTACCAGTTTACAAATAGCTGAATTGTCTGTAAATTGTCATATGTAATATGTTTATGTCACAATATGTAATATGTTACAGTGCAATAAGCAATGGAAAAAAATCTAAGGCCAAATTCCAATAAAAACAGCCTCTGGACTATCCTCATTTTTGCATGAAAATAACAGGAGTGAGTGGACACTTAATAAAAATTTTACATGTCAATTTTTCCAAGTTGGTTTCCTTTATGTATGAAAAAATTTACACTTCTTTAACAGTATCTTATCAAATCTATTTACACATGAAACTCTGCTATACAGAAAATTAAACATCTCAGAGCATCTTCCAGCCTGCAAATAATTTACATCAATGGACCCTATAATTCCTATTTTTGTCAAAGTGAAAACACCTCTTATCTTTCAACAGAAGTGTGGAGGACCACTACAAAACGTCAATGAGACTTTCTAGATTCTAGAAATCCAGAGCACCAAAACTAGGCCTCTTCAGGACTCTGGCAGTTTAATTTCCTGCAAAGTTTCTAGGCCCCAAATAATGCAACTTAGGCCACCAGCGCTTTTGGTGAGGGACTGATATGACTACAAATTGCTAAATAGCAAACTATTGAGGAAAGACCACAGGCTAGCTGAGCAGCACAAGGAGTTAGTGAGCTAACTCTATGTTCCATAAACTTTGAGGTGGGCACCGTGGGCCACGCCTGTAATCCCAGCACTGTGGGAGGAGAAGGCAGGCGGATCGCTTGAGCTCTGCAGTTCGAGACCAGCATGGGCAGCACGATGAAACCCGTCTCTACAAAAAATACAAAAATTAGCAGGGTATGTTGGCCCACGCCTGTAATCTCAGTTACTAGGGAGCCTGGGGTGGGAGAATCGCTAGAGCCGAGATCGCGCCATTGCACTCCAGCCTGGGTGACAAAGTGAGTCCCTGTCTAAAAAAAAAAAAAACTTTGAAAGAAGCAGTCAACTCCATCATTAGATGAAGACCGGAAGTGAACAGCTAGCTGTGTCCATCACTGTATTAGGCACTTTTACACTGGCCATGCAGTAATTTTAAATGCCCATTTGTAGTTAACTCTAAAAAGCCTATTTTGGCATCACAGTTCCTTTCTGTTCTGCTTTTACTAATATCAAACTACTATGCATTCTTCGGCTGAAATACAAGAATAAAACACTATAAAGAGGTTAACTCACAACTAAATGGTTAGAGAGCACACAGTGGCGAAAATGTGTCCACAGGTCATAGAGATAAACTGAGAGTTGACGGTACTTTTATAAATATTTCAGAGATAACGGAAACTAAGTTACTTTTTTTTCAAGTTAGAAAAGGAGGATTCTAATTAAAACATCTGGGTCACTCAACTGGACATCATTAGCAACGACGAAATAAAAATGATCTCTCCCACCTCTCAGCTTGGAGATACAGACCATTTACTCGGCTGCTTCCTGATCCCCGTCTGCAACTCCACCTAAAGGACTGCCCACGCCAAAGGCAGGCGCGCAGCCGCTCAAGTTGACCAAGTTTTTCGCCTGGCTAAGCGGCGGGGGCGTCCCCTCCTCCCTGCGCCACCTCCCGATTGGCTTCCCCTGACATTTCTCATGCGCCCCACCCTGGGCACTTTGACATTTCAGTGCCTCATTGCTCAAGCTCCCAGCACCCGCGTAGCCGACGCCGGGAGAGCCCCACACAGTGCAAGTTCCACGGTGCCTGTCACCAGCCCGCGCCAAGGGTCATAAAGCCAGGCAGGAGCCGCGGCTGGCCCCGGAGCGGCGGCGTCGCGGGCACGCTGCAGGCGGCCGCCGCACACGCACCACGCCTTGTTGACATGTTTGGAAGCCAGCACGGCGGGGAAACGCCCCCAAGCAAGCTCCAAGGTCTGGGTGCCGCGCCCCGCGCCACGCCCGGCACTCCTGAGGAGCTGCCAGCGCGCGCCCCGGCCCCCGCGCCCCCTCGGCCCGCCCACAGACAGTCCGCGGTCCCTCCCCGGCCCCGCCGTCGCAGCGGGGCTCGGCCCTGTCCCTCCGCCGTTACCTGCTGCCGGGGGCGGCTTCCCCCACACACCACCCCGTGCTCCGGGGACGGCGGCGGCCGCAGGTCCCGCGGCTCTCACATGAGGCGCCCCTGGCCCCCCGCTTCGCGCTCCCGCGGCCGCGGCCCCCCGCGCTTCGCCCGCATCCGAGGCGCTGGTCCCGCGGAGGGCGCCAACGCGGCTCCACCTTTGCGGCTCTGGCTGCCCAGAGAGAAGCCTTCCTTCCCAGTCCCACGCTGTCTGCGCCTTGTTCAGGGACCCCCGGCGCCGCGACAGACTACCTCAGCGAGCGGCTGCCACCGCGTATGCTTCCTGCGCCTCTGCTACAGACAGCGAGTCTAAAATGGCGCCCAGGGCTCGCGGCCGCGCGCTTCACCGGCGCGTCCCGGCCCGAGGGGGCGGGGAGGGGGCGGGGCGGGGCGGAGCCCGGCGGGAGTGGGGCCGCGCCCAAGCGGGAGCGCGCGCTGCGGCCTCCCCTGACTCCCCGCTGTGGGACGGTCCTTTGCTTTCCTGCCATAGATGTGACTCCCGCTTGAAGGGGATTTTTTTTGTTGTTTTGAGACCGAATGTGGGAGGGCTGGAGCTAGCTATATGTGGAAGAGACTGTCTGTGGCTGAAACTGGAAGGTTTAGGGAGGTGGAGCAGAAAAAAGAAAGGAAGGAGTCTCCCCGGAGCCTGCTAGGGACCGCGGCCCGTGGGTGGCCGCCCCGATGCCTGAAACCGAGGGGTTAAATACAGTCTCTGAAGACCCGCGCATCGGTGTGCATAAGTGGTGCTTAAAAGATGCCAAGGAATTGTACCAGAATAGTGACAGTATTAACGCTGGGATTGCAGATGATTTTTATTTTTCAAATATTTGTATTTCCCAATGTTTGTAAAGTGACTTTTATCATTAGAGTTATTACATTTTAAAAACGACATTTGCTTTATGAAATAGAGTCCTGAAATTTGTAAATAGCTTTTGAAACACAGTGGGGAAAGTAAAGGATTACAAAGCTGCTGAAAAGAAAACCTCTGGTGAATCCTTTTGTAAATCAAGGCATCTTTGTGTGTAACTGCTACCTAGTTGACTTATTTTAAAGTTTGGATTTTTTGATACTGGGTTTTCTTAAAGTTAGAAATATTCTTAGGTGCAATATCATAAGTTGAATCATGCGCCATTCCTCTCTACACCTCCAAAAAAAAGAGAGAAAGTAATTTTTCATTCAAAGATATCTTAGAACACTCAGACCCATGTGTAAGAGACTGAAAAGCAGTGGTGCCCAGGGAGCTCTCCGTTCTTCCCATTTTCCCAAGAAATTGAGCTGGGGAAGCCATGTATAAAGTTACACCGAAGTTCATTGTGAGGCCAGGAGTGGTACAGACTTATACCTGTAATCCCAATATTTTGAGAGGCCAAGACAGAAGGATTGCTTGTGGTCAAGAATTGGAGACCAGCCTGGGCAATATGTCCAGACTCTGTCTCTACAAAAAAATAAAAGAGTAATAATTTTAAAAATTAGACAGGCTTGGTGTAATCCCGGCTACTACTCAGGAGGCTGAATCGGGAGGATGGCTGGAGCCCAGGAGTAGGACGTTACAGTGACCTATGATGTCACCACTGCACTCCAGTCTGGATGAGAGTGAGACTCTGTTTCTATAATAAAATGAATTCAATGTGGGGAAATGCCAGTGGTGTTTGTTTGGTATTTTTTAAGGGCATGCCAGCTGTCAGATCACTGAATCAAACTGTACAAAGTCTCTACTAGCATAAGAATGTGGATTTACCTGAACTACAACATTTTTTTAGGTCTCTCAGTGACTAGATGATGAGGAACAATAGGAAGTTCTAAGAAAGACAGTGATAATTATCAAAGAAAAACAAATAAGTCAAATACAGGCCCATTTATTTAAAGTTGGGTGAACGGTATAAATGATCAGCAAAATACATTAAACCAATTCAGTAAACATGATGAGCATGGGTTGCGTTACGTTAATATTGTATCACATTAGTTATGTCACATTCCAATCATAGTTCTTTTTTTTCACCAGTATGATCTATTCTCCTCCTAAACAAGACAAGGACCTTGGCACACTTGACCTATTGAATACCCCTTTTCTTCCCTGTTATTGGCAAAGATTTTATTTCACTTTTCTTTTTTTGAAAAAAGAAACGTGTTTTTTTTAATCAGTACTTATTTACATTTATCAATTGTATCATCAAGATTAGTGGCATGGTGGGTGGGAGAAAGGATGAGTGTGAAGCACATTGATCCAACAGGGAAAAATAATTTATTACTGACCCTGTTTGGAATTGCCAATGCATGTAGTAATAAAAAGCAGATGAACAATTAGTCTCTTTATTATTGTTTTCAATTATCCACAGACAATGTACCCCTTCACCATGTAGAACAGTGTAGACTATTCCCACACCACCCCAGCCTTGGTACACCAGTGATCAGGATAGATTAGATTATGTTGCAGTAGTTCCTTAAATACCATCTTGTAATTCCTTGTTTTTGACGACCTTTACAGTTTTTAGGAGTACTGCTTTAGTATTTTGTAGAATGTCCCTCAATTGGGGTTTGTCTTAGGTTTTTTTCTCATAATTACATAGGGACTGTGGATGTTTTAGAAGGAAAACCACAGAGGTATAAAGTACCGTTCTCATCACATCATATCAAAGCTACATCTATTAATACGACTTATCCTTGTTGATGTCAACATTAATCAAAGGTTGAGATCAAGTTGTTCTACTTAAAGTTACATTTTTCCCTCTCTTTTTGTACTGGAAGAAAGTCACTATGTGCAGCCAACACTGAAGAATGTGGACTTACCTGAACTGCAACTTTTCCTTGAGGGGGGAATGTCTATATAAATTATTGAAATTTTTCTGCCTTGGGAGGTATATCTACATATCTCTTAATTTTATATGTTTACTTTTCTGTCTGTAATTTCTGTAGATCTGTCTTCCAAGTCACTAATTTAGTCTCTTTAGTCTTTGCTAAGACTACCTTTGCCTGTGTTTTTCATTTCTAAAAGTTTTATTTGGTTATTTTTCGTATCTGCCTGATCTTTCTTGATATTCTTTTCACTTTGTAATTTCTTTTTTTCTTAAATCATTTTAATCATATGAAATAATTGGGGGTCTAATGATATGTGTCAATGTTTGCTCATGGTGGGTTGTTCCTCATGTATTTTATAATTTTGGATTGTGAGTTCATCTTCTGTATAACTTTAGCTGTAGGAATTTTGCACAACAGGCAGAAGCTGGAAGGGAAGGAGATTGTTAGTGAGTGCTGGAAAGACAATAAGGAATTGTTAATGGAGTCCAGAGAAATCAGGATATTTTTGGATATCTTTCATGTAATGATGGCAAACCCAGTGAAACATTTGTCTATGGCAACATGGAAAATAGAGAAATGCATTTATTTAATTGTTGGACTTGGCTAAAGAAATTTCTAAGCAGGCTGGGTATGGTGGTTCACGCCTCTAATCCCAGCACTTTCGGAGGCCAAAGTCGGCGGATTGCTTGAGCTCAGGAGTTCAAGACCAGCCTGGGCAACATGGCAAAACCTTGTCTTTATGAAAATTACAAACAAATAGCCGGGCGTGGTGGCATGCACCTGTAGTCCCAGCTACTCAGGAGGCTGAGTTAGGAGGATCACTTGAGCTTGGGGATGGAGGCTGCAATGAGCTGAGATTGCGCCACTGCACTGTAACTCTAGCCTGGGTGGCTGAGTGAGACCCTGTCAAAAAAAAAAAAAAAAAGGAAAGAAATCACCAAGCAGGAGGTTGAGTGTATCTGCTGGTTTCTTTTGGTTGCATATGAAAAAGTTCAGATACCCAGCACTTTGGGAGGCTGAGGCGGTTGGATTACTTAAACTTAGGAGTTTGAGGGAGGGCAACATGGGAAAACCCTGTCTTTACCAAAAATACAAAAATTAGCCAGGTGTGGTGGTGCATGCCTGTGGTCCCAGCTACTCAGGAGGCTGAGGTGGGAGGATCGCTTGAGACCTGGGAAATCCAGCCTGCAGCGCAGTGAGCCGTGATCATTGTGCCACACTCTAGCCTAGCCTAAGTGACAGAGGGAGACCCAATCTCAAAAAAAAAAAAAAAAAAAAAGAAAGAAACAAAAAGAAAAGTAAAAGTTCAGATAGAAAGAACTTAATTACAGAAGTAACTGTTTAGTTTTTGAGTAGAATTTAGAGGGAAGATAGAGGGCCTGCAACAGTCTTTCCTTCCATCAAAAGATTCATAAAATTTAAAAAGACCTTTAGGGAAATGATAAATGCCTGGCTACTACCAGTAAGACATGGCCTCAGAGTAAGGTTCAGATCAAGAGTCCACCTATTGGACGTTAGAACAATTTCAGGTGGTACCTCTTAGACCATCTTAGCTAGTTAAGAGATCTTTTAAGGATTTTATGTGTATGCTCCCTAGACTTCTAAGAATTTTAAAAGCATTGAACCATAGCATCTTGAATCTCAGCCCTACCAGAGAGGAATATATCTCAAGGAGATTTATGGGTGTGACCTTTTTCTGAAGGAGTGAACCAAGGTAAGAGTCATAGGAAACATACAATATGTTTAAGAAAATTGTATTAACAGAAACACTGTGAATTTGAATAAAAGATACAGAGACAGTTGAAAATGAAGAGTCCTTGGGGCTCCCATCTTCTGTCATTTAAATATAGGTCCATAAAACAACTTATCAGCAACCACAGACCATTTCTTATAAAGAAGGAATGGTGACTCAGAATGCAGAGAAAGGACCCAGAGGGCAGAGCCAAGAGCTACTGAAAGTCACTTCCAGGAAGCAGGACTGGGCCGTAATTAAGAAACTAGTTACATGTTTCCAGGTAGATTTCAGAATCACCATGGACAAGTGACTGCTATTGTTTCCTCTTCTCCCCTTTATAAATGGGAGAATTTACTATGGTATGCCTATTTCACCATTGTGTATTGGTTCCATATGAGTAGATCACGTGTCTCTTTAGTTCACAAGTCTTTAAGAGGAAATGCACTTGAACATGGGCTGGACTTTGTGATTTGCTCCATCATGAGAATGTAGAGGAAGTAACATTCTAGGACTTCCAAGGCTAACTTATGAAAAGCCTTGCAGTTTTTGTCTGGATGTCTGCATCTCTTGGCATGTTTCTTCCTTAGCGACTCTCTCTTGGAACCCAGTTGCCATGCTAATAAGAAGTCCAAGTCACATAAAGAACTGTGCTGCTTTACAGCCCCCGCTGAGCTCCCAGCCAGCAGTCAGCATCAACTGCCAGCCATGTGGGTGAGCCTTCTTGAGCATCTGTCCTAGTTAAGCATCCAGATGACTCCAGCTCGGCTGCTATCTATTTGCAAACACAAATCCAAACTGAGAATCCACCAGCAAAGCTCGGTGAACGTACAGAACCCTGAGAGACAATAATGAAATACTGTTTTAATCCATTAAGTGTGGAGTGCTTTGTTATACAGTAGTAGATAACTGGAAGATAGTTAAATTCTAAAGACAAGAGAAAGAATCAGTAAGATAGGAAAAATAAATAGAGGAATTAGCAAAAACAAAAACTGGTTTATGCAAAAGGCAAATGAGGTAGACACATGTCTAGTCAAATTGATTAGTAAAAGAAGAGAAGTTGGAAATTAACAAAGTACAGAAATTTTAAAAAGGGGAACTAATATAGCTGCTATAGAGATTTAAAATACTAAAAATATGAATAATTATTAACTAATAAAGAGCCTAAATAAAATGAATAAATTCTTTTAAAAATAACAGGTCAAAATTAGTAACAAGGAGTAGGGAATTTGAATTCATTATAAACATTGAAGTAATTATCAAAGCCTTTTCCTCCCAAATAACCCTAAGCCCACATGGAATTAGAGATAAGCCTTATCAGATTTCTAAGAGGTTAATCCTTTCTTTCTTTTCTTTTTCTTTTATTTCTTCTATTTTGTTTTTCTTCAGACAAGGCTATGTTGCTATGTTGCTCAGGCTGACCTCAAACTCCTGGCCTCAAGTAATCATCCACCTGCTTCAGCCTCGTAGCTAGGATTATAGGAGTGTGCGACCATGCACAGCATGACCTAATCCCTTCTTATACAGTTGAGAAAAAAGATAAAGAAATAAAGTGGTCCAAGTCATCTTAATGAAGCTAGTATAATCATGATTCCCAAACCAAATAAGAAAGGAAAACCATAGCCCCATGGCCCACAATGAAAATAAATGCAAAAATGCTAAAATAAATACAGGTTGAGCATCTTTAATCCAAAAATCTGAAATCTGTAATGCTCCAAAATCCAAAATTTTTTGAGTGCTGACATGACTCCACAAGTGGAAAATTCCACACCTGACCACAGTAAAAATGCAGTCAAGACTTTATTTCATGCACAAAATCATTTAAAATAGTGCATAAAATTACCTTCTGGCTAAGTGTATAAAATGTCTGTGCAACATAAATGAATTTCATGTTTAGGTTTGGGGCCTATTCCCGAGATATCTCATTATGTATATGCAGATATTCCAAAATCTGAAAAAAATCTGAAATCCAAAAGACTTCTGGTTCCAAGCATTTCAGATAAGAGATACTCAACTTTTATTAGTTAATCAAATACAACAGTGTAACAAAACCAAGAAATAAATAAAACCAAAACAGTGATAATAACATACCTGATCCTCTTTTTCCTCTTTTTCTTTTCCCACAGCATATATCACTTCCTAGCTTACTAGGTATTGTATGTCAGTTGTTTAGTGTCCATCTCCCACCTGGAATATAAGCATGGCAAAAACAGGAATCTGGACAGGTGCAGTGGCTCATGCCTGTAATCCCAGCACTTTGGGAGGCTGAGGTGGGCGGATCACCTGAGGTTAGGAGTTTAAGACCAGCCTGGCCAACAAGGAGAAACCTCATCTCTACTAAAAATACGAAAACTAACTGGGTGTAGTGGCAGGCACCTGTAATCCCAGCTACTTGGGAAGCTGAGGCAGGAGAATTGTTTGAACCCGGGAGGCAGAGGTTGCAATGAGCTGAGATTGAGCCACTGCACTCCAGCCTGGGTGACAGAGCGAGACTTCGTCTCAAAAAAACAAAACAAAATGAAACAAACAAACAAACAAAAAAAAACATGAATCTTAGTCTGCTTGGTTCACCAATCCTAGGCTCCTAAAACAGTCTGTAAATGTTTCTTCCAAGGATGAAAGAATGTGGCAAAACAGGACTTACATTTTATTACATAGTGTAGTTACCTAGACTTAACCCAAAATAAATCAGTCCTGAGGAATAGATAAGGACTTAGATGTCGCAGAGGAGGGAAGAATCTTAAGAGGTGAATGGGCAGATGATGAGTGGACACAGTCATAAGTAAGTTTATGAGTCAGAGGACCCGTATAATACAAAGAACCCTGTTCTTTTGTGATTCACCAATTTCTCATGTTCCACAGTGAATGGTAAACCTCTTTATAGAAACAGGGGCCATCCAAGCTGGGACAGTCTTTCCGCTGGGGATTTGGAATTAATACCAGCAGAAAGAAAGTAGTCTGTTCCTTGGGTGCTTAGACTTGTAACACATCAACCCAGGAGCTATAGGTAATCTTTTTACCACATGGCCTGCAAAGCAGAGAAAAGTGCCCTGCACTGAGAAAGAAGAAGAGAAAACAGATACATAGAGAGGAACTTGAGGAGAGATGGAGCTGGAGCCACCAGCCCTGGTTCTGCTCTATTCCCACAGACTGGAAGAGGTAGTTCAGCTCTCACATATTTTTTTCTTGCTTTTCAAAGTTCTTTCGACTTTGTTTTCTTTTGCTTGCAATCAAGACTCCTTACCATTGCAAACTTGATCTGGAAAGGCTGCTCCTTGGATCTCAAATGATGTTGCTTTTCACTGAAAGGTGATCATGGAATTAGGTCTTGCTGTGTCTGTGTCCGGGAGTGGGGCCTTGCATCCTCTCCACAGCTGCCCTTTGACCAAAGATGATTCTGCCTGGTCCTAAAGGGGTGCTGGTGGCTGTGGATGGCCCTGTCTTGGATGGAGCCCCAGAAAAGTCACTGGGCATGACTACTGCCCCTTTTGAAAGATTTCCTGTTTTCCAAGTTGACAGATCATCCACAGGGGCTGGAGGCAGGGAACCGAAGACGGATTTATGCCGACTTCCTAGAATGAAATCAAACTTAAAGACATCACTAGAAGAAAGATGCATGCAATTCTTTCCTGAGGGGCTGATAAATCTCTAAAGAGCAGTTAAGTTGGGGAGGAACAGAGATTTTCACCCAAATTTAGTCATTCCTTTGAGTCATACAAGGCAAGGGCTTTACGGACTCAGGGTTTTATGAGGAGAATGCTCCACATGTACTTTTCCACTCTCTGGTCTCTTTTTCCTGAAGCTCTCTTCTTTCAGGTCCTTTAGTGTGGTGTCGCCTAGGCGTCTTCTCAGGCTTTGAAAATTTGAAAGCCTCAAGCCTCCACTGCTCAGTCAAAGCTGCTCCAGAGTGGGATGGAGAAGATGTGGATTGGGTTGGAGCTCAGGTTTTGAGTCTCGTTCTGCCATTTACAGGATAGGCAAGCTTGGACAGGTTACTTAACTTCTTAATATTTCAGCTTCCTCGTCTATAAAATGGGAGTAAGGCTGCTCACGGTGGCTCACACCTCTAATCCCAGCACTTTGGGAGGCTGAAGTGAGAGGATTGCTTGAGCCCAGGAGTGCAAGGTGGCAGTGAGCTAAGAAAGTGCTACTGCACTCCAGCCTGGGTGACAGAGTGAGACTCCATCTCTAAAATAATAAAATAAAGTTAAATGGAATAATAATAATATATACCACATAGGGTTATTGTGAAAATTAAATGTGTCAACATCCATAGAACAAAAAGGTCAGTAGCAGGCGCACAGTAAATCCCCAGTAAATGCTGGCTACATCATTGTTACTATTGTTACCAGTAGAGGGTGTCCAGGTTCTTGGCTTCTGGAACAAAGAATTGGACAAAACACACAAAGCAAGGAAAGAATGAAGCAACAAAAATGGAGATTTAATGAAAACGAGAGTACACTCCACAGAGTGGGAGTGGGCTTGAGCAAATGGCTCAAGAGCCTGGTTACATAATTTTCTGGCGTTTAAATACCCTCTACAGGTTTTTCCCATTGGTTACTTGGTGTACACCCCATGTCAATGAAGTAGTGGTCTGTGATCAGTCTGATTGATTGTGGGAGGGGACCAATCAGAGGCTGAAGGGAACTTACAAAGTTACATTTTATGCAAATATCTGATTGGTTGTGTAAAGTGACCAATCAGAGGCTGAAGTTACAAAGTTATACTCCCATACAAATGAGGCCTTGGTCCATGGCCAGCCTGATTGGTTGTGGGAGGGGACCAATCAGAGATACTTTCAAGTTTTCATTTGCCATGCAGAAATGGGGGTTGCAAAGGGAGTAGCCTTTGTTCCTTCTGTTACTTAGGTGTGGAAAGTTGGGGGTTTCCTTTTGATTTAGTTCTAGGAAGTCAGCATGAATTGGCCTTGGGTTCCCTGCCTCAGGACCCTATTCTCCTGTCCCACTATTACTTTTGGCCCTAACTCTACAAGTGAGGACAGCAGTGGCTGTTTCAATTCTAGGCCTTCGTAGCCGCAAGAGCTGTAATGTTTTCTCTCTCATTGGCTTAAGCAGCAGGAACACCACCAAAGGGGCACTAACAGCCTATGTGAAAAGTGTTTTTCTTGCCAGGACTGGCTTTGTCCTTGAAAAGCCGTAACCTAGGCAAGCGCTAAAATGCTCTTGACTATTTTCTGGACCTGGCATGCATTTCAAGAAACAGCACACTAGCTGAAAATGGTTCTCTTTCAGCCTTGCAGATGGAAAAAAGATTCTGTTAAATTTCAAATCGCTCCCTCTACTCCCTTCCAATAGAGGACGGTTTCCCATTCATTCTACCATTGTAATACGGCATCCCTGACAGATGTCTCTCAGCCTAGCCTCTGTGTGAATAGCCCCTGTGATGGGCTCACTAGTTACCAATAATATTTGTTTCACTGCCAAGGATATTTGTTCCACAGGGCTTCATTAGAATATTTTTTTGTAGGTGTAACCAAAAGGGATTTCTTTGTTATTTTCACCCCTGGGTTTTACTTTTGCCTTTAAAGTAAATGATATTAAGCCATGCTCCCTTTTTAGGCATGTGGCATTTTTCCTATATGACATTCAGGTTTAAGGACCTCAGCTCCTGTCGTGTCCACTTTGCCAATCAGTTCCATTCTTGTTAGTTAAAACTAAATCCAGAAGAGCAAAAATCTCTTTCGCTGCCTGTTTTTCAAATGTACCCCATATTACTTCACAATGACACAGATACGATTACTTTTGATCAGGCCCCAAATTGTGCATAGGTTTTGAATGTCCATTTGCACACAGTTTACTTACTAAAAGGCATGGACATTGATGCAGTTTGGTTTTGTGTTCCTGCCCAAATCTCATGTCGAATTGTAATCCCCAGTGTTGGAGGAGAAGCCTAGTGAAAGAGTACTGGATCATGGGAGTGGTTTCTAATGGTTTAGCGCCATCCTCCTAGTGGTTCTAACGGTTTAGCACCATCCCCCCAGTATTGGTTGTTTAAAAGTGTGTAGCACCTACCTCTCCCACCCCACTTAGTCTTTCTCTCCTGCTAGCCATTGAAGATGCCCTTGGTTCCCCTTTGTCTTCCATTGTGATTGTAAGTTTCCTGAGGCCTCCTCAGAAGCAGAAGCCTGTACAGCCCACAGAAACATGAGCTGATTAAACCTCTTTTCTTTATGAATTACCCAGTCTCAGGTAGCTCTTTATAGCAGTGCAAGAACAGACTAATACGGACATCTTGAGCTTTAGCTGGAGTTATTCTTTCCAGGTGGGCACTTTCACACAGCTCATTAATTGACCCCCAATTGACCTTCTTCTACAATTCCATCAGATTTTCTTATTTCCTGTTCACATCCTCCATGTGGACATTTAGGAATTAAACACCATACACACTTGCAGCATTGTTTCGTGCTGCCCCTTCTACTTGTCTGATAGATATGACTCTTTGAGACAAAGTGCACTTTCTAATTAAAGTATTTTAGTGCTTGACTATTTCATGTAATATCTTGGATATAACCGTGAGATTGTACTTCTTTGTGTTAAAATGTCCAGGTTCTTATGCATACCCCTTGCAGTGGAACACCAACATTGGACCCATTTTTCCATTAGTGTACTTGGGAATTACCGGATCCCTTCTCTTCTGGGCCTTTGCATGAGGTCCCTCACTCTGTGTGTGAAGCCAGTGAATCTCCTGCTAAATCCCCTTTCTAGGCACTAGGAACATATTTCTTCTCTTTCTAGGAACTCAGCATTCTGGTATTATGTGCTGTGCTCCATTAAATTAAAGGTTTTGTATTGACGCTACCTTTATTTGTCACCAAACACCAGGTCATTTGTTCCCACTTCAATAATTGAGGGAAGTAACTGATGTATTTGCTGGGCCTTGGAATGCTGGTCAGTGTTGTTCATATTCATAAAGCATGGATTGCAATTATTCCTCTTGTTCAAAAGCATTCAGTGCTTCCCTCTTTGCAAGGTTGAAGGGAAATTCTTAGGCCTGCCATTATAAACTAATGTATAATCTGGTCTGTATCCAAGTCATCTTCTATGACATTATTTTTTCTTTTTGCTGAGGTATAATTTATTAATTTTTTTGAGACGGAGTATTGTCTTGGTGCCCAGGCTGGAAGCAATGGCATGATCTCAGCTCACCGCAACCTCTGCCTCCCAGGTTCCAGCAATTCTCCTGCCTCAGCCTCCCAAGTAGCTGGGATTATAGGTGCCTGCCACCAGGCCTGGCTAATTTTTGGTATTTTTAGTAGAGACAGGGTTTCACCATGTTGGCCAGGCTGGTCTTGAACTCCTGACCTCAGGTGATCCACCTGCCTCAGCCTCCCAAAGTGCTGGGATTACAGGCATGAGTCATCATGCCCTGCCGAGGTATAATTTATAAACAGTGAAGTACAGAAATCTTAAGTGTACGGTGTGATGAATTGCTACACTGTGTGCCTGAGTAACGACCATTCTGATTAAGACAAAAAATACTCCAGTAACCCAGTGATCCCTCATGCACCCTCCTAGTCAATGCCCTCTCAAAGGTAACCACTATTCTGAATTATATCATCATACATTCTTTTTTTGCCTGTTTTTAGAACTTCACATAAATGGAATCATACAGCATGTGCTCTGCAAGTCAGCTTAACTAAACCCTTTTCATTGTAAGCCATCTCTTTGTGTGTTAACTCTATCTAGGATTCGATTGCAAACTCTTCAAAGGAAGGAAGTGTGTTTTGTAACTGATTATAGCCTTTATCAACTCTTTCTGAGATTACAGCCATAACTTCCCAACTGGTGTTTTCCAGGGGTGTTGTTTTTCAAACCACCTTCTGACCTGCTTCCTGCCTCATCTTCCTAGAGCACACATTCGTGCATGCCTCTTGCTTAAAAAAAAGAATTCTAATGATGGATGATAAAATCAAACTGTTGAGAATGAGAGTCTAGGCCAGCACTGTTCATGACAAATGCGTGCAAGCCTCATATGTATTTTATGTTTTTCTAGAAGCCACTAAAAAAAAGGAACAGGTGAAATGAATTTTAATATTTTATTTAACCCAGTATAGCCAAAATATTGTGTATATTTTGTGTTGATTTCTCTGTGTAATCAACATGAAAAATTATTGAAATACTTTCCATTCTTTTTCTTGGTGAGACTCTGTGGCCTCATCTGTAAAAAGATAATATTTTGTAGGTTTGTGGAAGATTAACACATCATGATGCTTGTGAAGCCCGTTGTATTCCTTTCCTATTGCTGCTATAACAAATTGCAACAGACCCGGTGGCTTAAAACAGCACATTTACAATTGTATAGTTCCAGAGATCAGAATTTTGAAGTGTACTAACAGCAGAGTGTCAGCAGAGCTGCATTCCCTGAGGAGCCTCCAGGGGAGAACCTGTGTTCGCCTTTGCCAGCTCCCAGAGGCTGCCTGCATTCCTTGGTGCTTGGCCCCTTCCTCCATCTTCAAAGCCGACAGTGTAGCATCTTCAAGTCTCTATCTCTGGCCTCTGCGTCTATCCTCACATCCCCTTCTCTGACCAAGACCCTCTTGCCTCTTTCTTTCCCATATTAGGATTCTTGTGATTACATTGAGTCCATGAGGTCAATCCAGTGTACTCTTCCCATCACAAGGTCTGTACCCTTAATCACATCTGCAGAGTCCACTTGCCATGTAAGGCAACATCTTCACACACCCCAAGGGCTCAGATGCGGACAGATTTCGGGGGATGGTTATTCTACTTGTCATGCCTGTGCTGGGCCACCGTAAGCCCTCAATAAATGCTTTGCCTTATGGTTATAAAACCTGGATTAAGGTCCTTAATAACATTGCATTATTTACAGGATTCTGTATTTGTGTTCCATGGCTGTCTCAGTCTACCACCTGGCAGAGTGCGCCACACATCTTGACAGACTCTCATGCAGTTCATTCATCAAGCACCTTCTCTGTAGAAGTCATGGTTACTAACCCCCTCATGAGAGTGTACCGTCAAGTGTGGACCTAGACCAGGTGTTCAAATATTTATTAAATTAACAAAGCAAAACAGCTCACCTGATGCTTCTGAGGAACACGTTAATGCCTCAGTTCTCACCATCATCTCTCCCTGGAATGCCTTTTCCCATTTGACTTTTTCTTTTATAATTTTTCTTCACTGTAACTCCCTCCAGTATATATTTTTTTATAGTCTCGTTATTTTTTTCTAAGCCACCCTAAGACATTTGAGAAATGAGGCGATAAGTAAGTCATTTAAAATGTATTACCCTCCTGTGTCAGGCAGGTCCTCTAGGAAGCAGATGCCAAGATTAGGTTAGAAGTGCAGAAAATCTGTTGGGGGTAATGCCTATGAAAGATGAAGTGGTGAGGGAGCAGGAGTGGGCAGGGAGAGCCGTTAGACTGTGATGCAGGTCTGGCACCTAGGAAAGAAGAGAAGGAAAGATTGGGGAGGAAAAGCCTCCGACTGCAGGGCAGCTCTAAGGCAGACTCAGTCAGCCTGAGTTCTGATGTGAGGCTGCCCACGCAGGAGTGCCGCTTGCGCAGAAATGGCCAGGCCCGAGAACCTCAGCTGAACTCTATCACAGGCTGGGGCTGCCCTGGAGGAGTGTGGCATTGGGTCATATGTGGGGGTGATTAAAGCTGGAGGCTGTCAGCTAACTGGACTCCTTGAGGTGGAGCCTTCTCTGAAGGGAGATCTGGGTGGTGGTACCTCCCGACGACACTGAACACTCCTGGAGGCATATGCTGTCTTATCCCCTGTGCAGCCTTGGCCATACAACAAATGTCCTGTTACTACAGGTTAAGCATCCCAAATTCGAAAACCTGAAATTTAAAACTTTGAGTACCGTCACACATGACACCCAAATAAAATGCTCACTGGAGCATTTTGGATTTCAGATTTGGTATGCTCAACTGGTGATGCAAATGTTCCCAAACCTGAAAAAACCCAAAATCAGAAACACTTTCCAAGCATTTTGGATAAGAGATTCTCAACCTGTATTTCATAAATTAGTATTTCTTTTCATAGAACTAGCAGTAATGTAACAATAACAGCATGATGTGATAGAGCTTGGTCTTTAAATCTAGAAAGCTGTGAATTCACATCTCAGGATTTTTTTCTGAAGCTAAGCTACAGCTGGAATCTAGTGCAAATAATTTCTTTAAACAGCCAAAATGGGATTAATAATGTTTTACTCTCAGAGTTGCTGGGAAGATTAAATAAAATGCCTAAATTCAGTGCCTGCCCTTTAGGAGGTGTTGAATAAATGTCCTCTCCTGTGCTCTCTCTTGAATAGTTCATTGTGGGATAAAGCACTTTTGTATATACTTTCTCATTTGATTTAGATTTGGCATAATTTCTAATAAATTGAGATTTTAAAAGGTATGGGCTGACTCAAGGCCACCCAGGCAAAAACAAGGCAGAGCCAAGGCTTGAATTCAAAGCTGCTGGTTTCCATCCCAGCAGTCTATGCACTATTGGCAGCTTTCAGGAAAATGAGCCGCAGTGTTCCATCATACAGCCAATAGCAGAAACACGTGATGATGTATAGGTAGAATATGGTGATACAGTGGGCAGGGAGATATAATGGGCTGAAAATCTGAAAAACAATACAAATTGCTAAACATTCTGAATGAGAAGTGAATAAAGGGAGTATTGCATTTATTTTATCAAATAAACTTGTTGAGGCTGGGTGCGGTGGCTCACACCTGTAACCCCAGCACTTTGGGAGGCTGAGGCAGGTAGATCGCTTCAGCTCAGGAGTTTGAGACCAGCCTGGCCAACATGGTGAAACCCTGTTTCAATTACAAAAATTAGCCGGGCATGGTGGCTCGTGCCTGTACTCCCAGCTACTTGGGGCTGGGGTGGGAGGATCACTTAAGCCCAAAAGGCGGAGGTTGCAGTGAGCCGAGATAACACCACTGCACTCCAGCTGGGAGTGACAGAGCGAGACCCTGTCTCAAAACAAACAAACAAACAAAAAAACTCAAAAAACCCAAAAACAAAACCAAATAAGCTTATTGATAAAATAGGGAGATTTTAGGCCTAAACAATCTAGCCATAATACTAAGGAAAATGTCTTTTCCTAGGCTTGAAAATATAACAGAAAAACAATTTCTTTCCAGAAAGATTCACTGACATCTACCACTGTGATTCTGTTTTCTGTCTCCTGCCTTGGATGTTACCAGCAGTGTTTGAAGGATGGTCCTTGTGTGTAGGATGCTTGAGCTAAAAATGCCTGCCAAAGCCACCCCTTCCTGCGCTTTGTCATAATTTATTCCTAAGATGTTTATGTTCTCCGGTTTTAAGGTGCTAGAGATCCTGACTAAAAGTGGCTTCCTCATAAATGAAGATAAGTTAAAGTCATTGTGAGTATACACTACAGGCCTTTGTTGCTTTTATCCGTTTCATAACTTGAAATGGCTTTTTTAGCTAAGCCATCTCAATAGTTTGTTTCTTTTCCTCTACAATTTACCAACTGAGCCGACCGGTTTGCCAGCAAAGTTAACTGACACAAGATGGTATTCTTCACAGTTGTTAAGTGTCCATAAAGTCTCTTATCTGTGTGGCATTCTCAAGGTTAGTTCCATTCCTGTGGCCTGTAAGTTTAAGTCAAATATACTGACAGTGGCCTCACTGCATTCTCCCCTCCAGTTTTCTTGGGGGTGCACCTAGGAACAGCTTTAGTCTACCTGCTTTGTGTTTTCTGGAAACATCTGCAGTCAATCCTAAGTCTGAACACTCATACTTACTGTTCTTCGATCATATTCTAGATTTTCCTACTAAGGTATTTCTCATGCCTTTCTCCACATCTCTGCTCCTTGAAATGCTACTTTTTCTTCAAAATGCAGCTTAAATGGCCTCTTAGTTACACTCCCAATAACAACAAAACAATAATGATTTTTCCTAAATCCTGAAGAATTTGGCTTGGATATTTTTATGAAACTTACTAGAACATTCTATAAAATAGTTACCTGTGCTTAGATCTGATCTTTGTTTTATATTTTAAGTTCCTTCAAGGCAAAGATTGATTTAAATTTCTCATAAATGCTTAACACAAATGTCATTAAATTTGTCAGTAATTTCTATATTGACAAATTAAGTTCTATATTTCCCACAGTTGGAATATAGAACAAAATGTGATTAAAACTTTTGCTAGTCTTGGCCAGGCGTGGTGGCTCACGCCTGTAATACCAGAACTTTGGGAGGCCGAGGTGAGCGGATCACCTGAGGTCGGAGTTCAAGACCAGCCTGGTGAAATCCCATCCCTACTAAAAATACAAAAATTAGCTGGGTGAGGTGGCGCACGCCTGTAGTCCCAGCTATTGGGGAGGCTGACGCAGGAGAATCGCTTGAACCTGGGAGGCGGAGGTTGCAGTGAGCCGAGATGGTGCCGCTGCACTCCAGTGTGGGCGGCAGAGTGAGACTGTCTCAGAAACAATAACAACAACAAAAAAAACTTTTGCTAATCTGATGTATGATGAGTCAACAATCAATAATTTGGCAATTTCGTGACTCAAGTGTCAAAAACATGTACTTAAACACCGTTGTCTATAGAAAATGAATAAAAATTATTGATTTTATTACTTTATATACAGTTCAAAAAGGGCTGGGTACAGTGGCTCACGCCTGTAATCCTAGCACTTTGGGAGGCTGAAACGGTGGGGATTGCTTCATCCTAGGAGTTTGAGACCAGCCACGGCAATATGGCGAAACCCTATTGCTACAAAAAATACAAAATTAGCTGGGCATGGTGCTGGTGCATGCCTGTAGTCCCAGCTACTCAGGGGGCTGAAGCTGGAGGATCGCTTGTGCCCAGGTGGGGGCTGCAGTGAGCTGAGATCACGCCACTGTACTCCAGTCTGGGAGACAATGTAAGACCCTGTCTCATAATAAATAAATAAATAAATGTTAAAAATGCTGCTAGTTAAAATAGAAGTTGATTAATTTCCTAAATGTTTTCTTCTGTCTTTGGTATGAATACATCTACCCATGAATATATATATGATCATCTGCTTAGGGTTCAAGATTCCAACATTGCACTTCATTACTATTCTTATTTTTCCTAACAGTTATGAAATTTTTGATTGTGTTGTGTTAGTAAATTTCTTTCTGAAGAAAACTAGACGTTTAGACCTTAAAGGTGTTTAAATTTTGTTTCTCAAACAACAGCTCCCACAGTGGTAGACTTTATCACTGTATAAAAATGTACAGTGGTTTTATTGACATGTACATTCCAATATGTTTACAGCTGCAAGATAATGAGGCACACTCAGTATTGCACTTCATTAAAATTTCAGGCTCAAACTTAACCTAGAAGTTTAAATGAAATTGCATTTGTAATTTAGTAATTCTTATACAGGACAAACATTGATATCTTTATATACAGTGTGATACTTATTACATTTATATGCTGTCCTAACACAATTTTTTTTTTTTTTAAATAACAGTCTAGGAAATAAACCAGAATATTCCTCTTTTTATCCCCACCCGTGATGCAATTGTACAGGATTACAAAAAGGCAGTATACAATAAACAATGATTATTTTTCTTTTTTGCTTGAAAGCCAGCATCGTTCTTAGCCCATGGGCATGGCAATTCTTTTATATCAATTATCTATAAATGTCCAATGCTTCACAGGCCAATGACGGTAATGGCCACATGCAAACACCTCACAAGTTTGATGTCATTTGTTCAAAAGAAGATAAACCAAAATAATGGGGAAACTTCCCATAGCAAGAATTATGTACATGGTATTTGGCATCCTTCTTGCACTGTGAATGGTTCATTTTCATGGATGTAAAAATGGTCCCGTCCTTATCCTGAGCAGAGTTTAAACTTCACCACATCCTCTTGGGGGATGAAGGCAACTTTTCTCTCTGTAGACAAAGGATCTGAGTGTTCTAAAAAGTGTGGGCATTTCTGCACACTCCACATCCCAGAGCAAACTCTTCCCCAGTGGGTGGATGAACAACATGGAGTGGACATTCAGTTCCTTCTAACTGCTTGCCTTTGGGACCTGTATAAATTTGAAGGAGGCAAAGGAAAATAATGTTTTAAGAATACACACATATAAATCTTATAGAAATATAAATCACTGATAGGTTATTCAAAGACGTAACATCACTATGGTTATACAAATATAACAATTAGAAATTTTTCTTCTGATCACAAAAGTAAAAAATGTTCACTATAAAAAATTCAACATAACAGAGATATGTATAATGGAAGAAGTGACAGGATCTCTTACTCACTACATCCTGCCTAGAGAGGATCACTTTGAGGTACAGATCTTTTTCTATTAATAAATGCATTAGATATATCATTTTAAAACAAAGAGCAATGAACAAAAAAGGTCAAAAAACCCCTCAATTTAGTCTGGCAGAACATTATTTTTCTGAATAGAAAACAGGGAGATTTTTGTGTAGAATATTCTATAAGTAAAAACAAATTTAAGTTTAAAGAAGCCGTGTTTTCCCTTTTATTTTCACTGATAAAAAAGCATACACTGGTAAAATGGGAAGCACACACTGGTAAAATGGGAAGGCCAATGATTCCTGTAATTTTTAAAAGTAGCTGAAGGATATTAGCAGGAAAATGAAAATTGATCAGGTTAAAAATATGAACAATATTATAAAATACAAAGTGGAAAAAACACTTTGGGGAAGATATGAATTTGTTGATAATAATCAAAGTATAAAATGTACCCAAAACAGTATTTTTAAAAAGATAATTATTATATTAATGTGCATCACATCATGGGTTTCGTATCATTTCAAAAAGATTTTTAGTTTCTTTAGAAACGAGGAGGCTTACTTTGTCAGGAAAACAAGCTAGGCTTATACTTGAAAGCGGAGTCCCTATTTAATAGTAGATGAAGGAATAGGAGCTGTGCATTAGTTTTCTATAGCTAGTTTTCAAAATAATAAATGTAAATTCTGATTGTGCTTGAGAGAAAAATATCACGCGATTGGATGGAATGAGCTTACACTGATCAATGAGGAATGACATCTCATTTACTTTACCTTTTCTGGGTTAAAAACATCTCTGACATAAGAGAAGGAAACCACGAAGGACAAAAGGCTAGCATTTATAAAGCTCTTAGCCTGCACAGTATAAATACTCAATAAATGTTGGCTATTACTACTATTACTGAACAACCACAAACTGAGGCCTGATCTAAAGGAATAAAAAGTAAGTTCCATATAAGAGTAAGACCAAGACATGAGAGTAAGTGTCAAACTGAAGACAGCTAATCTCAGACAGAGAAGTCAACTTCAGGTTAGAGCTAACAGGCATGAGAGTAGCAATGAGTGCCACCTCAGACAAATGCAGGCACAGACCCAGGATGGGTCAGCACGGGAGGATGCCAGAGGTTTGCTAGAACGTTAACTATTCCTGTTAGAAAGTTCAGTAGCTCCTGCTTCAAATCACACTGCAGATTGGTGTCCACCCCACCAGTGGGTGGGGGAGAGTGAGCAGGATGGGGACACTCAATGGCAGATCTAGTTCAGATACACAACATATCAATGGTGGTGACACAAACTGCAGCCCTTGGGTTTTTTCAAGGAAAAAAATGAGTCATTTACTCCACAAATATTTACTGCATGCCTAATGTATGAATGGCATTGTCAGGTACTTGGGATTAAAGATGAAGAGTGCATGGCTCCCATCTTGGAGGTGTTCATAATCCAACATGATGGTGAGAAATAAAAATAGTGAGAACACACCTGCAAACATTTGAGTGCTTACTACTGAGGCACTGTTCTAGTATATCAATTACTTAACTGCTTAACAGTCATAGGAGGCAGAAACTATTATCCTCATTCTGTAGATATGAAACTGAAGTAAAATTAATTTTTCTGATTCTTAGATTCCTCATCTTTAAAACAGGCACAGCAATACCTAACTCATGGGGTGCTGTGAAGATTAAGTATCCTGGCACGAGAAGGTAGTCAATAAAAATTTTAGAAAGAAATGGATAAAGGGATTATGCTATGGTCTCGATGTGTTTGTGCCCCTCCAAATTTATATGCTGACGTGTTAATGAAAGGAGTTAGTTTGCCTTAGGTAGAGCAAGGGAAGGGTCCCCGGAGAGCCCCAGGTCCACAGGTCAGTGCCTCATCCCCATATAACATAAAAAGCAGCCTGGGGAAAAAAAAGTCAAGCTGCAGGCACCGATGAGGGAACTAGCACAGGGCATTTTACCTAAAGACATGCCCATGGCTGCACAGATAGAAAAACCTTCAATCAGATAAAGGACAAGACCTGGGATAGAAATGCCTTTGTTCGGCCGGGCGCGGTGGCTCACGCCTGTAATCCCAGCACTTTGGGAGGCTGAGGCGGGCAGATCACGAGGTCAGGAAATCGAGACCAACTTGGCTAACACGGTGAAACTCCGTTTCTACTACAAGTACAAAAAATTAGCCGGGCGAGGTGGCGGCGCCTGTAGTCCCAGCTACTCGGGAGGCTGAGGCAGGAGAATGGCGTGAAGCCGGGAGGCGGAGCTTGCCGTGAGCCGAGATTGCGCCACTGCACTCCAGCCTGGGCGACAGAGCGAGACTCCACCTCAAAAAGAAAAAAAAAGAAATGCCTTTGTCCTTTGTATAGTCAGGGGGCTCTCTCCTTTTGTGGGCATAGGCACAGTGGGCTCCAGTGGGTTCCTGGGCCAAGGTCCCGGGCCCAGCTGAGTCAGGCTCTCTCCAAGACAGCAGGCAGACTAAGCCCATTCCGTCCCCTTTCCAGTCCGTAAAAACCCGGGGCCCCAGCCTCATAGGGAGCACCCCGTTTCGGTCCCCTTCTCTGCTGGCAGAGAGCTTTCTTCTTTTGCTTGTTAAACTTTCGCTCTAACCTCATCTTCGTGTCTGTGCTCCTTCATCATCTTGGAGATAGGAAAAAACTCCGGGCATTATCTCAGACAATGAGAGACTATTATATCTTGGTGCACTGCTGAGACTACAACAGTAACACCAATGTTATGGTGTTAGGAGGTAGAGCTGTGGGAGGTGATGAGGTCATGGGGTGGAACCCATGAGTAGGATTAGTGCTCTTCTATAAATGAGACCCAGGAGAGGCCCCCTGCCCTTCCACAACAGCAAGAAAGCGCCACCTATGAGGCTGAAAGTGGGCCCTCACCAGACACCTCATCTGCTGGTTCCTAGATCTTAGACTTCCTGGTCTCCAGAACTGTGAGAATAAATTTCCACTGTTTATAAGCTACCGAGTTTACAGTATTTTGTTATAGCGGCTTGAACGGATGAAGACTGATTATCTAAAAATATTAGAATTAACAGGGTTGAGAGTGGTTAGAGAATTGCTGCTTCTGTCCTTCTAAGTAAACTGTATATGGCCATCTTCCCTCCCCATATCCCTGTGGGATCTCCTTTATTCTATTCCAGTTCTCTAAATGAATGGATGAGTTCGAGGGATGTGTGAGGCTGGGAGAGTATACCTCAATCTCAGTGTACTTCTTAGGCCAGTTCATTAACCTCCCTAGCCCTCAGTTTTCCATTTGATAACATAGGGATAATACCATCTCCTCGTAGGTTGTAAAAATTGATAAAGTATGTGTGAAAATGCCCAGGACCGAGGTCATTCCTTCCTTCTGCCGACTCTGGCTCCTCCCCTGCCTCCCTCCTGTGATTCCTTTGTGTTGGCTGCCCTGATCCTGTGACTGTATGAGGGGAAGCCTGACCCTCCTCTCTCAGGTACTACCCACCACTGAGTTCTCTGAACTTGTTTCATTGTTAACTTCCTTATTTTTAGCATACTTGTTTCTGTTTCTTAGCGCAGAGGAAACTTTAAGTAAAATCTAGATTTCCCCTGAAGACACTGCTTGCCTTAAATCTTTCTCAACTGGAGGCTGGTTATCTCCCAAGCTCCTCCAGTCATATGGTTACAACGTGTGACTGATTTTTCTCTTGGTTCCTATTTCCAGACTACAGCCTACAACTTTCATTCAGTAACTGCCCTTCCTCCAAGCTAAAGTCATCTAGAGTCATCTAGAATACTGCCCTTTCCACACTCCCTTCACTTGCTGATCTCCAACACATCATCCCCTCCCTCCATGCATGGCTCACATCTCTATTCTGTCCATTATCCTACATAACCTTGGCTTCACATCATTCTAACCTTGCTTCCTTCAAAGACTGCTACTTCTATTTTAAAAAACAGTATTTGAGGAGAAACAGTAAAACAATTTTTGACATGAGCAAATGGTAAAAAGTAGTCATACTTGAAAAAACCCTACTTATCTTTATTTTGAAATGGATAGTATATGTTTCACATGGTTTAAAATCAAACTGTTAAAAATGATACAATTGGAAGCCACTTCCCCAGTCTCTACCCTCATCTTTTTCTTGTTTTTCCCAACAGTTAATAGTATTAGTTTCTTGAGTATCTTTCCAGGGGTTTCTTTATGTAAATATGACTAGATAGTCTAATTTTCCCTCTTACAAAAGGCAGCATACTACATACCCTGTTCTGCAATGTGCTTTTTTTTTGAAACAGCTCTGTCGCCCAGGCTGGAGTGCAGTGGCGCAATCTTGGCTCACTGCAACCTCCACCTCTCAGGCTCAAGCGATTCTCCGGCCTCAGCCTCACAAGTAGCTCGGATTACAGGTGCCTGCCACAATGCCTGGCTAATTTTTGTATTTTTAGTAGAGATGGGGTTTCACCATGTTGGCCAGGCTGGTGTTGTACTTCTGACCTCAAGTGATCCACCCACCTGCCCTCCCATAGTGCTGGGATTACAGGTGTCAGCCACCCCACCTGGTCTAATTTGCTTTTTTCATCTGATACTATCTCCTAAATATCTTTCCAAATCAGCACACAGAAACACCATCTTTTTTTTTTTTTTTTTTTTTTTTTTTCACTGATGCATAATATTAGCCACTACCCTACTGGATACTAGCATTGTTATACATTTTTATTATCACAGCAATGCTGTAGTTAATAACCTTATTTGCCCCTTTTTATTGTCCTCACATTTGTAGCTATATCCCTGAAGAGGGAGTGCTGAAGGGTTCATACACCGGTAATTCTGAGAGGCACTATCAAGCTGTTTTCCAGAGAGGTCACTTGCACTCTGATAAGCAACAGATGGCAGTATGTGTTTTCCAGCTTTGACAACATGGTATATTGTGTTGTATGTACTTGTGCATGTATTTTCACTAATTTCAGATACATCATATGTAAAATTCTCTCCTATGGTCGCATGGACCTCTCCTTCCACTTCTCTCACTTCCGTGAAGCCTGGTATTCCACTTCACTGTTACCAGCAGCCTCCTGTCCTCTTCCAGTACTTTTAGCTTCTTTTTGGTTTCATACTTCTTTCCCTCAGCCTGCTTTTCATAGACAATCATTTTTCCTGTATTCTGAGTGGTTTCTTTAATTCCCTTGACTTTCTGATGTTCACTACACTGCTGATTCCCAGCCATTCTACATTAAATCATTTGTTCATTCTATGGCAATGGTTCCAGGCTTCATTAAAAAAAAAAAAAAAAACCACTGAATCCTTTTAAATGGTTCTGTAATATTGAAGTTCATATGACTTTTTAGTGCGGAACAGCCATCTTTTCACCAATCCTTAGTAGACTGCATTCTCACTCCCCAAGAGATCTGCTCCGTCAGAGCTAACTCCTCACTCACGATGATCAGCTTGCTTCCTACTTCACCCAGAAAGTCATATGCTTACAAGGATCAAGGAATTCCTCTTGCTTCTTTAGGCTAGTTTGAATTGAGTTTCTGTCACTTGAAACAAAGAGCGTTCATATTAATGTTTACATAAAACTACGGTATACAGATCATAATCATGATTTTAACATATTGAAAGCATACCTGCAGGACAGTGTGGTAGTTCTTCCTTAGGAATGCTAGTCATTCTTTGAAAATCATCATGACAAGCATTACAAAAATGTGTTGTTCCAAAACAGAAAAAGACAGCCACTGAACAGCAGTAGCGACATTTATATTCCAAAAAGTCTGTGCCATGTTTGGGACACATCTATAGCAAAAGAGAAGAGACAGACACAAGATCCTAGTGAGACTATTTCAATCACACTTAAGATAGGCATATACATAGATAGCTCCTTAATTCATATTTTGAGGGCATACATAACTCTAAAAATTGATTGAAAAACTGATGATACACGTTTGAAAACTAACAAATAAATATGTGGCTCTGCCCAAAAGGTCTGGACAAAGATCCAAGTTCTAATTCCATTTCCATCATAATCTATCTGATTTAATAAGCAAGCTACTTCATTTCTTTATGAATGTTTTATGGCCTGTCAAACTGAAAATTAATGAAATTAACCTCTCTCATAATCTCACAGATATACTGGGAATATTTCACTGAAGAGGGGAAAACCTAAAAGTTTCACTGCAGGTTTAAGAAACTAAGAAAATAAGTAAATTTATTACATTGTTTAACTATAGTGATCATTTCATGGAAGACAAAATTATAAAATAATTACCCAAAGGAAATAATATATATGAAATAATGTGAAAAATTATACAACACTGAACAAATATCAGAAAATACTGAGGAGAAAAGCCTGATTTATATTCCCACCATATTATTGTTTTAAAAAAATATTATTTAACATTTCTAAACTGTTGTTTCTAATACAGTGTCTTGCCTACCTGAGCCCTGGAAACATCAGAACAGGCACCACAAATGAGCTCTCTGGGATCATAATCATCTCCCTGTCCAGCCTCAGCATCACAGCGAGCTTCACCACCAAAATATGCCTGTGGAGAAAACACATCTAGATTACAGCAGGAAAAAATAAAACTCTGGCATGGGAGATACAGTATGGGCATAGTGAAAGTCAGATCAAGGGGTTTTAGAAAATACTAATATCTACTAGACTATCCCTTGAAATGCCAAGTGCATGCCCGTATTGCTGACTGTATGTAGGGTGGATCAGGGTAAAAAATAAAACTATTTCTTCTTTTTCTTTCTTCCCCTCCTTCCTTCCCTTCCTTACTTCCCTCCTTCCCTTCCTCCCCTTCTCTTCTCCTCTTCCTCCTCTCTCTCTGTTTCTTTGAGACGGGGTCTCACTCTGTTGCCCAAGCTGGAGCACAGTGGCACAATCATGGCTCCCTATAGCCTCAACCTCTCGGGCTCAGGCGATCCGCCCAACTGAGCCTCCTGAGTAGCTAGGATCATAGGTGCACACCACCATGCCTGGCTAATTGTTTAATTATCTGTAGAGACAGGGTCTCCCTATGCTGCCCAGGCTGGTCTCAAATTCCTGGGCTCAGGTGATCCTCCTGCCTTGGCCTTCCAAAATGCTGGGATTATTGGCATGAGCCACCATGCCTGGCCTAAAGCTATTTCGATTCTCAAATGGATTCACGTTTAAAGTAGGGAGATACATTGTCCTATTAAAACAAAATGACAAAAAAGCATAATATTCCAAATAAATATCAACAGAATGTTAAGTAGTAAAAGGTATGCTTTTCTCAGGGTCAAGTTTGAGAAATTTTTCTCATTTTGAAATGTTAAAATATATATTCCCTTCTACTATTTTAATAAATATGCTTAGCAATTCTCAATTTATAATACTGCAAAAGTAATTAGTATAGAATCGTAATTCCAAGGCTAATGGGAAAGAAAAAAGTACTTTTAAGCATCTTCTGATCATACATTTTTTAAGAAGGAAAGGCAGGCTGGGCATGGTGGCTCACACCTGTAATCCCAGCACTTTGGGAGGGTGAGGCAGACAGATTCCTTGAGCTCAGGAGTTCAAGACCAGCCTGGGCAACATGGCAAAACCCATCTCTATCAAAAATACAAACAAGCAAACAAATTAGCCAGGTGTGGGTGGTGTGGACCTGTGGTCCCAGCTACTCAGGAGGCGCAGGTGGAAGGCTTGTTTGAGCCCAGGAGGTGGAGGCTGCAGTGAGCTGAGATCATGCCACTGCACTCCAGCCTGGGTAAAACGTGAGACCCCATCTCAAAAAAAAAAAAAAAAAAAGGCAAATTTGGTAATTCTATTCACGATACTGCTCATAGTTATAAAGTTATGCAATAGGCAGGAACTCAACAATTTCCAATACAGACAATTGAATAGAATTTGAATAAATAAAATTATCATGAATAAATAAAAATATCATGATGGGTGATTTATCTGTATTTTGCCCTGGGCAGAGAATAAGTGACACGAAGGAACTGGGACAATTTGCATGCACATCATGTCTCGTAGTCAAAAAGCTATGCCCGGATTGGGAATAAACAAACTGAGTCTATATAAATCCATTACTTATACTAGAAAAACAGGTTCAAAGACAGGATCCACTGATGCAGAGGTTATAAACGGTCATTCACCAGCTAAACCTAACCCTGGAAGTATTTTGGTTTGTCTTGGGGACTGCTTACTCCAGCTGTTTCACTTTTCTATATCCTCTGCTTGGCTTCCTAAACATTTGATTGCTACTCTGAAACAACACAATATTCATGTATAATGTTTAGTACATGAAACACACAGAAATACTATTTTGTTATTTGTAACAATACAAGTTTCATAAATGTACAATTATTGGGTGTGCATGTATCTATCTGCCTTTCTGGCTATCATCTCGCTACTTAGACATCCATTCATCCTGTATTTTCTTTTTGCTACACTGGGGGACTATGCATCTTTCTCATGTAGTCATTCATTCACTCATTTATTCACTCTCCACTTAACTCTGTATCTAATAAGTGCCAAGTACTAGAGATGGAAAAATGAAAAAACATAGTCTTTGTCCTCAAGGAACTTATCAAGTGGTGCAGAGTGATAAGTGGTCCAGTAGTCATGATGCAGAATAGGCAGTACTATGCTACTCAAGGAACTTATCGAGTGGGGTAGAGAGACAAGTGGTCCAGTAGTCACAATGCAGAATAGGCGGTACTATGCTAGACGCCTGCAAGATACCAAAATCATGTGGTGGTGTTGATGGAAGTGAGATGGAGGCATGTTACAGAGGAGGTGAAACCTGAGCTGAAGGCTGAGGTATGACAAGACAGATTAGGCTCTGCATGACAGCATGTGTGTATGGGGCTGGGGGTGCCAGGTCAGAGTAAAATTTGCAGGTGGAGGTAGGGAAGAGCATCCTTTGAACAGCAACGGACTGTGCAATGGCAGGGGGGTGTCAGTGGGTGGGCAGACAGGGCTGAGTCTGGGAAATGCAAGTTATTTGGTATGTTGTAGCAAATGTAGAGCAAATGATAGCATCTTCGGAGATGAGACTGGAGAGGGAGACTGGGCTACGGTATTATAGTAGAAAAGTGATACAATTAGAGTTCAGATCTAAAAGTATTAGCAGCAGTGTAAGGGATGCAATGGAGGAATTATGAGTTCCACACCCAAGCTCAGAAAGAAGGCTACTGTAATTACCAAGGAAAATGATTAGGTTTGCTGGAGATGTAATGGAAAGAAAAAAGGACTCAAGAGAGATCTGGAGACAGAATTGATAGGATTTTGTCAATAAAGATCAGAGACTGGTAAAGTTATTTCTTTTTTTTTTGAAACAGGGTCTCACTATGTCACCCAGGCTGGACTACAGGGGCATGAACACAGCTCATTGCAGCCTCAACCCCTTGGACTCAAGCGATTCCCCTGCCTCAGTTCCCCAAGTAGATGAGACTGCAGGTACATGCCAACCTACCTGTCTAAATTTTGTAGTTTTTGTAGAGATGGGGTTTTGCCATCTTGCCCTGGGTGGTCTCAAACTCCTGAGCTCAAGAAATCCGCCTACCTTGGCCTCCCAAAGTGCTGGGATTACAGGTGTGAGCCACTGTGCCCAGCCAAGACTGATGAATATAATACCTGACACGTGAACTCTGAAGTATGTGTGAAAGATTCAAATGTCTGGTACACAGTTGGATATTTGTAACTAAATCTCAAAAATTTTGGAAGGTCATAAAGGTTTACATGGTAGGTGAAGGTCTAGATGTAAAACAGGTCACTCAAGGTAAGATGTATTTATTAAGTAGGCAAGAACGGAGCTCTGGGAAAACAAATATATAAGGGGTAGGTTAAAAAAAAAAAAAAAAAAAAAAAAAAAAAAAAAAAAAAAAAGAAGTAGTTAAAGATAATTGACCAGGAAGGAAGGAGGACAGAAAAAGAGAGTGTTGTCCTGGAAGCCAAGGAATTAAGAGTTTTAAGGAAGGAATGGTTAGCAGAGTCAAGTGAGAGAAGTTTATTAGAGAAGGAATTGCCCTGGGCAAACAGGTTATTACTGATGGGAAGTGGCTTGCATACAGAAATAATGCATGTCTCCAAAAGTTTGTTCAGGTTAAATAAAGAATCCCCAAACAAGTTAAGTAAACAAGTTTTACTGGAAACATTGGGAAACATTGTACCAAGCTCTCTTATTTTTAACTTCAGGCTTAAGATGGAATAATTAGATATCACTGTACAATTTGAATTCTTAATCATATAGGTAAGCTCTAGTTTTTAAAACTTCTCAGTATAATTTATAGCATACCTTTCTGCATTTGTAGCAGACATAATATGCATATCGATTCATTGCATAGCCAGCTGGGTCATTATAAAACCTCACACCAGGAGTTGTGATAGCTTCACTCTTATGCAGACCTTCATATTCCAATCTCATTAAGGCTTTTCTTCTGACATCCTCATAGAGTTCTTTTATTGGATCAAGTAGGTCTTTTAGTACTATGTGATTAATTTTGTTCTGCAATAAAAAATGAACATTCTTTAGAAGAATCATTTATCAATCAACTCAACACACACTTACTATGCACCTAAGTGCCAAGCATTGCGCTAGAAGATAACCACAGAGCACACATATTCTAAATAAAATGTCATTTGAAAAACACCCTGTAAAGTCTTTAGAAGCCCATATTTTCCCAAGAGCAGGGAAAATGGGGCAAACGGGACACAGAGCATGAAAATTCCATTTTATTAGCTTTATATTTCCTGAGTCTGAAATACATCTCCTGTTGCCCTAGCTATTGTGGAAATAAAGTTACCTTGCTGCCACAAATAAGACACGCTGTCTGTGTGTGTGTGTGTGTGTGTGCGTGTGTGTAATGCTTCCTTGAGGGGAAGGCAGAACGCCAGGTGACAGAAGTGAATAGGTAGTATTTGCTATAAAACCTTCATGTATCTATTAATATTTGTGGCAACATATGAGAGGGGAGAGCAAAATACTACAATCTTTTTGATTATTCCTCAGTCTATCTAGACAATGATTGTACTAACTCTTTCCATATTATACTCTTCATATTAGTTTGCAAATATGAAGATAAGAAAACAGGAACAGATTAATAGAATAAAAAGGAAAGATGAATTAATAGGGAAAATACTGCCACACTCTTTAAAAAGAGCTTTTTGTTAATCATTATTAGCTTGCCAAAACAACTTCCTACTTGCTGACTACCTTTGTAGAAACGTGTCAAAATGCCAAGAACTTTCTCCTTGTTTTAACTAAGCTCTAAAAGAATCTGTTCTAGTGGTACTGAGGGTTCCAATTTCACTCTTTAATGGCAGGTATCAGTTTTTACAAACACCAGAGGATCATTCTTTTTAGTAGTCGTTGTCATGTTATGTCAACTGACCTCTCTGGTGGTCTGAGAGTAGAGATGCATGCCCCTTAATGCATCACGATGTTTAAATGAACTTTTTCATGTAATATGTTTAACAGAGTGTAATCAGTTTTAAATGGACAATTACTGTTTTGAGATGCATTATAACAGAGAGATTATATTCTCTCTCTGTTTCTATCTCTCTCATTCCACATGAATGAGAATGGAAGAAATTGCTAGTGACTGGTGTGTAACACGTAAACTGGAGAGGAAACCAAGAAATGCTGACATATGTTTATTTTGAAAGGTGAAAAGAAAGAACAAAAGAAAAAGAAAGTACATGATTTCAGATTCTTTCCATACCTTACAAATGGGACAAGATATAAATCCAAATGTTATCCTTGGGCCAAGCCATCGATTTTCTAAAACTCGCCGACAGCACTGTAAGTGGAATACGTGACTACAATCCAGCTTAAATAAAGAAAAGAAAAGGACATAAGCAAATATAATAATGATAAACAGTTGAGTGACTGGGAGATTATTTAATGCAAGGCACTACTTAAAGAAGGTAAGAGAAAAATCAAGAAATTTGCTATAATGAAAATTCAATGGGACACTGAAATTGGGACATTATTATTTACTAAATTTCATTAGCAAATTGGGACACTACTAACTAGGCCTTCTGCTTCTCCTACTTTTTTATCATTCATATATTAATGCCACCTACATAAAGTAAGCCAAGTTAGGAAAAAATGTAAAATTATTCAATTTTGTATCTCACAGAAAGAAGAAGAAATTACTGATTTATGATTTTGTTTTGGAGACTATTATTATCTTGGAATCACGAGAACTGAAAATATAAGCAACGGGTAAAAGTTAAAAAAACTTACTGAGTGCACAGTAACTTTTTTATGTATAAAAGTATTTATCATTATGTATAGATCAATTATATAATGTTGTAAAAATACCATTCTGGATTTTGGAAATTAAGAAGAGCCTTAGCTATTGGGGGATAATCTAATAATCCCCCCCGAACATTTTATACATACTGTTGATTACAGAGGCTCACACAAATTCACAAATTAATGCTGA